>NC_134834.1:36873308-37201037 GCF_004210375.1 Tachypleus tridentatus
CCTTAACTAATTAAACTACCATTAGAATTCTAACAGTGAAAGGGTGAAGTGGTCGGATCAACAAACACACCTTAACTAATTAAACTACCATTAGATTAAACTACCTACAATGCCTTGGTGAAAGGGTGAAGTGGTCGGATCAACAAACACACCTTAACTAATTAAACTACCATTAGAATACCTAACGGTGAAAAGGGTGAAGTGGTCGGATCAACAAACACACCTTAACTAATTAAACTACCATTAGAATGCCTAACAGTGAAAGGGTGAAGTGGTCGGATCAACAAACACACCTTAACTAATTAAACTACCATTAGAATTCCTAACAGTGAAAGGGTGAAGTGGTCGGATCAACAAACACACCTTAACTAATTAAACTACCATTAGAATGCCTAACAGTGAAAGGGTGAAGTGGTCGGATCAACAAACACACCTTAACTAATTAAACTACCATTAGAATACCTAACGGTGAAAGGGTGAAGTGGTCGGATCAACAAACACACCTTAACTAATTAAACTACCATTAGAATTCCTAACAGTGAAAGGGTGAAGTGGTCGGATCAACAAACACACCTTAACTAATTAAACTACCATTAGAATACCTAACAGTGAAAGGGTGAAGTGGTCGGATCAACAAACACACCTTAACTAATTAAACTACCATTAGAATTCCTAACAGTGAAAGGGTGAAGTGGTCGGATCAACAAACACACCTTAACTAATTAAACTACCATTAGAATGCCTAACAGTGAAAGGGTGAAGTGGTCGGATCAACAAACACACCTTAACTAATTAAACTACCATTAGAATACCTAACAGTGAAAGGGTGAAGTGGTCGGATCAACAAACACACCTTAACTAATTAAACTACCATTAGAATACCTAACAGTGAAAGGGTGAAGTGGTCGGATCAACAAACACACCTTAACTAATTAAACTACCATTAGAATTCCTAACAGTGAAAGGGTGAAGTGGTCGGATCAACAAACACACCTTAACTAATTAAACTACCATTAGAATTGAAAGGGGTGAAGTGGTCGGATCAACAAACACACCCTAACAGTGAAAGTGGGTGAAGTGGTCGGATCAACAAACACACCTTAACTAATTAAACTACCATTAGAATTCCTAACAGTGAAAGGGTGAAGTGGTCGGATCAACAAACACACCTTAACTAATTAAACTACCATTAGAATTCCTAACAGTGAAAGGGTGAAGTGGTCGGATCAACAAACACACCTTAACTAATTAAACTACCATTAGAATGCCTAACAGTGAAAGGGTGAAGTGGTCGGATCAACAAACACACCTTAACTAATTAAACTACCATTAGAATGCCTAACAGTGAAAGGGTGAAGTGGTCGGATCAACAAACACACCTTAACTAATTAAACTACCATTAGAATACCTAACAGTGAAAGGGTGAAGTGGTCGGATCAACAAACACACCTTAACTAATTAAACTACCATTAGAATACCTAACAGTGAAAGGGTGAAGTGGTCGGATCAACAAACACACCTTAACTAATTAAACTACCATTAGAATTCCTAACAGTGAAAGGGTGAAGTGGTCGGATCAACAAACACACCTTAACTAATTAAACTACCATTAGAATACCTAACAGTGAAAGGGTGAAGTGGTCGGATCAACAAACACACCTTAACTAATTAAACTACCATTAGAATGCCCTAACAGTGGTGAAAGGGTGAAGTGGTCGGATCAACAAACACACCTTAACTAATTAAACTACCATTAGAATACCTAACAGTGAAAGGGTGAAGTGGTCGGATCAACAAACACACCTTAACTAATTAAACTACCATTAGAATACCTAACAGTGAAAGGGTGAAGTGGTCGGATCAACAAACACACCTTAACTAATTAAACTACCATTAGAATACCTAACAGTGAAAGGGTGAAGTGGTCGGATCAACAAACACACCTTAACTAATTAAACTACCATTAGAATTCCTAACAGTGAAAGGGTGAAGTGGTCGGATCAACAAACACACCTTAACTAATTAAACTACCATTAGAATGCCTAACAGTGAAAGGGTGAAGTGGTCGGATCAACAAACACACCTTAACTAATTAAACTACCATTAGAATTCCTAACAGTGAAAGGGTGAAGTGGTCGGATCAACAAACACACCTTAACTAATTAAACTACCATTAGAATACCTAACAGTGAAAGGGTGAAGTGGTCGGATCAACAAACACACCTTAACTAATTAAACTACCATTAGAATACCTAACAGTGAAAGGGTGAAGTGGTCGGATCAACAAACACACCTTAACTAATTAAACTACCATTAGAATTCCTAACAGTGAAAGGGTGAAGTGGTCGGATCAACAAACACACCTTAACTAATTAAACTACCATTAGAATTCCTAACAGTGAAAGGGTGAAGTGGTCGGATCAACAAACACACCTTAACTAATTAAACTACCATTAGAATTCCTAACAGTGAAAGGGTGAAGTGGTCGGATCAACAAACACACCTTAACTAATTAAACTACCATTAGAATTCCTAACAGTGAAAGGGTGAAGTGGTCGGATCAACAAACACACCTTAACTAATTAAACTACCATTAGAATACCTAACAGTGAAAGGGTGAAGTGGTCGGATCAACAAACACACCTTAACTAATTAAACTACCATTAGAATTCCTAACAGTGAAAGGGTGAAGTGGTCGGATCAACAAACACACCTTAACTAATTAAACTACCATTAGAATTCCTAACAGTGAAAGGGTGAAGTGGTCGGATCAACAAACACACCTTAACTAATTAAACTACCATTAGAATACCTAACAGTGAAAGGGTGAAGTGGTCGGATCAACAAACACACCTTAACTAATTAAACTACCATTAGAATACCTAACAGTGAAAGGGTGAAGTGGTCGGATCAACAAACACACCTTAACTAATTAAACTACCATTAGAATACCTAACAGTGAAAGGGTGAAGTGGTCGGATCAACAAACACACCTTAACTAATTAAACTACCATTAGAATACCTAACAGTGAAAGGGTGAAGTGGTCGGATCAACAAACACACCTTAACTAATTAAACTACCATTAGAATACCTAACAGTGAAAGGGTGAAGTGGTCGGATCAACAAACACACCTTAACTAATTAAACTACCATTAGAATACCTAACAGTGAAAGGGTGAAGTGGTCGGATCAACAAACACACCTTAACTAATTAAACTACCATTAGAATACCTAACAGTGAAAGGGTGAAGTGGTCGGATCAACAAACACACCTTAACTAATTAAACTACCATTAGAATACCTAACAGTGAAAGGGTGAAGTGGTCGGATCAACAAACACACCTTAACTAATTAAACTACCATTAGAATACCTAACAGTGAAAGGGTGAAGTGGTCGGATCAACAAACACACCTTAACTAATTAAACTACCATTAGAATGCCTAACAGTGAAAGGGTGAAGTGGTCGGATCAACAAACACACCTTAACTAATTAAACTACCATTAGAATACCTAACAGTGAAAGGGTGAAGTGGTCGGATCAACAAACACACCTTAACTAATTAAACTACCATTAGAATACCTAACAGTGAAAGGGTGAAGTGGTCGGATCAACAAACACACCTTAACTAATTAAACTACCATTAGAATTCCTAACAGTGAAAGGGTGAAGTGGTCGGATCAACAAACACACCTTAACTAATTAAACTACCATTAGAATACCTAACAGTGAAAGGGTGAAGTGGTCGGATCAACAAACACACCTTAACTAATTAAACTACCATTAGAATACCTAACAGTGAAAGGGTGAAGTGGTCGGATCAACAAACACACCTTAACTAATTAAACTACCATTAGAATACCTAACAGTGAAAGGGTGAAGTGGTCGGATCAACAAACACACCTTAACTAATTAAACTACCATTAGAATTCCTAACAGTGAAAGGGTGAAGTGGTCGGATCAACAAACACACCTTAACTAATTAAACTACCATTAGAATACCTAACAGTGAAAGGGTGAAGTGGTCGGATCAACAAACACACCTTAACTAATTAAACTACCATTAGAATACCTAACAGTGAAAGGGTGAAGTGGTCGGATCAACAAACACACCTTAACTAATTAAACTACCATTAGAATTCCTAACAGTGAAAGGGTGAAGTGGTCGGATCAACAAACACACCTTAACTAATTAAACTACCATTAGAATTCCTAACAGTGAAAGGGTGAAGTGGTCGGATCAACAAACACACCTTAACTAATTAAACTACCATTAGAATACCTAACAGTGAAAGGGTGAAGTGGTCGGATCAACAAACACACCTTAACTAATTAAACTACCATTAGAATTCCTAACAGTGAAAGGGTGAAGTGGTCGGATCAACAAACACACCTTAACTAATTAAACTACCATTAGAATACCTAACAGTGAAAGGGTGAAGTGGTCGGATCAACAAACACACCTTAACTAATTAAACTACCATTAGAATGCCTAACAGTGAAAGGGTGAAGTGGTCGGATCAACAAACACACCTTAACTAATTAAACTACCATTAGAATTCCTAACAGTGAAAGGGTGAAGTGGTCGGATCAACAAACACACCTTAACTAATTAAACTACCATTAGAATACCTAACAGTGAAAGGGTGAAGTGGTCGGATCAACAAACACACCTTAACTAATTAAACTACCATTAGAATTCCTAACAGTGAAAGGGTGAAGTGGTCGGATCAACAAACACACCTTAACTAATTAAACTACCATTAGAATACCTAACAGTGAAAGGGTGAAGTGGTCGGATCAACAAACACACCTTAACTAATTAAACTACCATTAGAATTCCTAACAGTGAAAGGGTGAAGTGGTCGGATCAACAAACACACCTTAACTAATTAAACTACCATTAGAATTCCTAACAGTGAAAGGGTGAAGTGGTCGGATCAACAAACACACCTTAACTAATTAAACTACCATTAGAATACCTAACAGTGAAAGGGTGAAGTGGTCGGATCAACAAACACACCTTAACTAATTAAACTACCATTAGAATACCTAACAGTGAAAGGGTGAAGTGGTCGGATCAACAAACACACCTTAACTAATTAAACTACCATTAGAATTCCTAACAGTGAAAGGGTGAAGTGGTCGGATCAACAAACACACCTTAACTAATTAAACTACCATTAGAATTCCTAACAGTGAAAGGGTGAAGTGGTCGGATCAACAAACACACCTTAACTAATTAAACTACCATTAGAATACCTAACAGTGAAAGGGTGAAGTGGTCGGATCAACAAACACACCTTAACTAATTAAACTACCATTAGAATACCTAACAGTGAAAGGGTGAAGTGGTCGGATCAACAAACACACCTTAACTAATTAAACTACCATTAGAATTCCTAACAGTGAAAGGGTGAAGTGGTCGGATCAACAAACACACCTTAACTAATTAAACTACCATTAGAATACCTAACAGTGAAAGGGTGAAGTGGTCGGATCAACAAACACACCTTAACTAATTAAACTACCATTAGAATACCTAACAGTGAAAGGGTGAAGTGGTCGGATCAACAAACACACCTTAACTAATTAAACTACCATTAGAATACCTAACAGTGAAAGGGTGAAGTGGTCGGATCAACAAACACACCTTAACTAATTAAACTACCATTAGAATACCTAACAGTGAAAGGGTGAAGTGGTCGGATCAACAAACACACCTTAACTAATTAAACTACCATTAGAATACCTAACAGTGAAAGGGTGAAGTGGTCGGATCAACAAACACACCTTAACTAATTAAACTACCATTAGAATACCTAACAGTGAAAGGGTGAAGTGGTCGGATCAACAAACACACCTTAACTAATTAAACTACCATTAGAATACCTAACAGTGAAAGGGTGAAGTGGTCGGATCAACAAACACACCTTAACTAATTAAACTACCATTAGAATACCTAACAGTGAAAGGGTGAAGTGGTCGGATCAACAAACACACCTTAACTAATTAAACTACCATTAGAATTCCTAACAGTGAAAGGGTGAAGTGGTCGGATCAACAAACACACCTTAACTAATTAAACTACCATTAGAATTCCTAACAGTGAAAGGGTGAAGTGGTCGGATCAACAAACACACCTTAACTAATTAAACTACCATTAGAATAGAACCTAACAGTGAAAGGGTGAAGTGGTCGGATCAACAAACACACCTTAACTAATTAAACTACCATTAGAATACCTAACAGTGAAAGGGTGAAGTGGTCGGATCAACAAACACACCTTAACTAATTAAACTACCATTAGAATACCTAACAGTGAAAGGGTGAAGTGGTCGGATCAACAAACACACCTTAACTAATTAAACTACCATTAGAATTCCTAACAGTGAAAGGGTGAAGTGGTCGGATCAACAAACACACCTTAACTAATTAAACTACCATTAGAATTCCTAACAGTGAAAGGGTGAAGTGGTCGGATCAACAAACACACCTTAACTAATTAAACTACCATTAGAATACCTAACAGTGAAAGGGTGAAGTGGTCGGATCAACAAACACACCTTAACTAATTAAACTACCATTAGAATACCTAACAGTGAAAGGGTGAAGTGGTCGGATCAACAAACACACCTTAACTAATTAAACTACCATTAGAATTCCTAACAGTGAAAGGGTGAAGTGGTCGGATCAACAAACACACCTTAACTAATTAAACTACCATTAGAATTCCTAACAGTGAAAGGGTGAAGTGGTCGGATCAACAAACACACCTTAACTAATTAAACTACCATTAGAATTCCTAACAGTGAAAGGGTGAAGTGGTCGGATCAACAAACACACCTTAACTAATTAAACTACCATTAGAATACCTAACAGTGAAAGGGTGAAGTGGTCGGATCAACAAACACACCTTAACTAATTAAACTACCATTAGAATACCTAACAGTGAAAGGGTGAAGTGGTCGGATCAACAAACACACCTTAACTAATTAAACTACCATTAGAATACCTAACAGTGAAAGGGTGAAGTGGTCGGATCAACAAACACACCTTAACTAATTAAACTACCATTAGAATTCCTAACAGTGAAAGGGTGAAGTGGTCGGATCAACAAACACACCTTAACTAATTAAACTACCATTAGAATACCTAACAGTGAAAGGGTGAAGTGGTCGGATCAACAAACACACCTTAACTAATTAAACTACCATTAGAATTCCTAACAGTGAAAGGGTGAAGTGGTCGGATCAACAAACACACCTTAACTAATTAAACTACCATTAGAATACCTAACAGTGAAAGGGTGAAGTGGTCGGATCAACAAACACACCTTAACTAATTAAACTACCATTAGAATACCTAACAGTGAAAGGGTGAAGTGGTCGGATCAACAAACACACCTTAACTAATTAAACTACCATTAGAATACCTAACAGTGAAAGGGTGAAGTGGTCGGATCAACAAACACACCTTAACTAATTAAACTACCATTAGAATACCTAACAGTGAAAGGGTGAAGTGGTCGGATCAACAAACACACCTTAACTAATTAAACTACCATTAGAATACCTAACAGTGAAAGGGTGAAGTGGTCGGATCAACAAACACACCTTAACTAATTAAACTACCATTAGAATTCCTAACAGTGAAAGGGTGAAGTGGTCGGATCAACAAACACACCTTAACTAATTAAACTACCATTAGAATACCTAACAGTGAAAGGGTGAAGTGGTCGGATCAACAAACACACCTTAACTAATTAAACTACCATTAGAATACCTAACAGTGAAAGGGTGAAGTGGTCGGATCAACAAACACACCTTAACTAATTAAACTACCATTAGAATACCTAACAGTGAAAGGGTGAAGTGGTCGGATCAACAAACACACCTTAACTAATTAAACTACCATTAGAATACCTAACAGTGAAAGGGTGAAGTGGTCGGATCAACAAACACACCTTAACTAATTAAACTACCATTAGAATTCCTAACAGTGAAAGGGTGAAGTGGTCGGATCAACAAACACACCTTAACTAATTAAACTACCATTAGAATACCTAACAGTGAAAGGGTGAAGTGGTCGGATCAACAAACACACCTTAACTAATTAAACTACCATTAGAATTCCTAACAGTGAAAGGGTGAAGTGGTCGGATCAACAAACACACCTTAACTAATTAAACTACCATTAGAATACCTAACAGTGAAAGGGTGAAGTGGTCGGATCAACAAACACACCTTAACTAATTAAACTACCATTAGAATTCCTAACAGTGAAAGGGTGAAGTGGTCGGATCAACAAACACACCTTAACTAATTAAACTACCATTAGAATACCTAACAGTGAAAGGGTGAAGTGGTCGGATCAACAAACACACCTTAACTAATTAAACTACCATTAGAATTCCTAACAGTGAAAGGGTGAAGTGGTCGGATCAACAAACACACCTTAACTAATTAAACTACCATTAGAATTCCTAACAGTGAAAGGGTGAAGTGGTCGGATCAACAAACACACCTTAACTAATTAAACTACCATTAGAATACCTAACAGTGAAAGGGTGAAGTGGTCGGATCAACAAACACACCTTAACTAATTAAACTACCACCTAACAGTGAAAGGGTGAAGTGGTCGGATCAACAAACACACCTTAACTAATTAAACTACCATTAGAATACCTAACAGTGAAAGGGTGAAGTGGTCGGATCAACAAACACACCTTAACTAATTAAACTACCATTAGAATACCTAACAGTGAAAGGGTGAAGTGGTCGGATCAACAAACACACCTTAACTAATTAAACTACCATTAGAATACCTAACAGTGAAAGGGTGAAGTGGTCGGATCAACAAACACACCTTAACTAATTAAACTACCATTAGAATACCTAACAGTGAAAGGGTGAAGTGGTCGGATCAACAAACACACCTTAACTAATTAAACTACCATTAGAATACCTAACAGTGAAAGGGTGAAGTGGTCGGATCAACAAACACACCTTAACTAATTAAACTACCATTAGAATTCCTAACAGTGAAAGGGTGAAGTGGTCGGATCAACAAACACACCTTAACTAATTAAACTACCATTAGAATACCTAACAGTGAAAGGGTGAAGTGGTCGGATCAACAAACACACCTTAACTAATTAAACTACCATTAGAATACCTAACAGTGAAAGGGTGAAGTGGTCGGATCAACAAACACACCTTAACTAATTAAACTACCATTAGAATTCCTAACAGTGAAAGGGTGAAGTGGTCGGATCAACAAACACACCTTAACTAATTAAACTACCATTAGAATTCCTAACAGTGAAAGGGTGAAGTGGTCGGATCAACAAACACACCTTAACTAATTAAACTACCATTAGAATTCCTAACAGTGAAAGGGTGAAGTGGTCGGATCAACAAACACACCTTAACTAATTAAACTACCATTAGAATTCCTAACAGTGAAAGGGTGAAGTGGTCGGATCAACAAACACACCTTAACTAATTAAACTACCATTAGAATACCTAACAGTGAAAGGGTGAAGTGGTCGGATCAACAAACACACCTTAACTAATTAAACTACCATTAGAATTCCTAACAGTGAAAGGGTGAAGTGGTCGGATCAACAAACACACCTTAACTAATTAAACTACCATTAGAATTCCTAACAGTGAAAGGGTGAAGTGGTCGGATCAACAAACACACCTTAACTAATTAAACTACCATTAGAATTCCTAACAGTGAAAGGGTGAAGTGGTCGGATCAACAAACACACCTTAACTAATTAAACTACCATTAGAATACCTAACAGTGAAAGGGTGAAGTGGTCGGATCAACAAACACACCTTAACTAATTAAACTACCATTAGAATACCTAACAGTGAAAGGGTGAAGTGGTCGGATCAACAAACACACCTTAACTAATTAAACTACCATTAGAATACCTAACAGTGAAAGGGTGAAGTGGTCGGATCAACAAACACACCTTAACTAATTAAACTACCATTAGAATACCTAACAGTGAAAGGGTGAAGTGGTCGGATCAACAAACACACCTTAACTAATTAAACTACCATTAGAATTCCTAACAGTGAAAGGGTGAAGTGGTCGGATCAACAAACACACCTTAACTAATTAAACTACCATTAGAATACCTAACAGTGAAAGGGTGAAGTGGTCGGATCAACAAACACACCTTAACTAATTAAACTACCATTAGAATACCTAACAGTGAAAGGGTGAAGTGGTCGGATCAACAAACACACCTTAACTAATTAAACTACCATTAGAATACCTAACAGTGAAAGGGTGAAGTGGTCGGATCAACAAACACACCTTAACTAATTAAACTACCATTAGAATACCTAACAGTGAAAGGGTGAAGTGGTCGGATCAACAAACACACCTTAACTAATTAAACTACCATTAGAATACCTAACAGTGAAAGGGTGAAGTGGTCGGATCAACAAACACACCTTAACTAATTAAACTACCATTAGAATACCTAACAGTGAAAGGGTGAAGTGGTCGGATCAACAAACACACCTTAACTAATTAAACTACCATTAGAATACCTAACAGTGAAAGGGTGAAGTGGTCGGATCAACAAACACACCTTAACTAATTAAACTACCATTAGAATACCTAACAGTGAAAGGGTGAAGTGGTCGGATCAACAAACACACCTTAACTAATTAAACTACCATTAGAATTCCTAACAGTGAAAGGGTGAAGTGGTCGGATCAACAAACACACCTTAACTAATTAAACTACCATTAGAATTCCTAACAGTGAAAGGGTGAAGTGGTCGGATCAACAAACACACCTTAACTAATTAAACTACCATTAGAATTCCTAACAGTGAAAGGGTGAAGTGGTCGGATCAACAAACACACCTTAACTAATTAAACTACCATTAGAATTCCTAACAGTGAAAGGGTGAAGTGGTCGGATCAACAAACACACCTTAACTAATTAAACTACCATTAGAATACCTAACAGTGAAAGGGTGAAGTGGTCGGATCAACAAACACACCTTAACTAATTAAACTACCATTAGAATTCCTAACAGTGAAAGGGTGAAGTGGTCGGATCAACAAACACACCTTAACTAATTAAACTACCATTAGAATACCTAACAGTGAAAGGGTGAAGTGGTCGGATCAACAAACACACCTTAACTAATTAAACTACCATTAGAATACCTAACAGTGAAAGGGTGAAGTGGTCGGATCAACAAACACACCTTAACTAATTAAACTACCATTAGAATACCTAACAGTGAAAGGGTGAAGTGGTCGGATCAACAAACACACCTTAACTAATTAAACTACCATTAGAATACCTAACAGTGAAAGGGTGAAGTGGTCGGATCAACAAACACACCTTAACTAATTAAACTACCATTAGAATACCTAACAGTGAAAGGGTGAAGTGGTCGGATCAACAAACACACCTTAACTAATTAAACTACCATTAGAATACCTAACAGTGAAAGGGTGAAGTGGTCGGATCAACAAACACACCTTAACTAATTAAACTACCATTAGAATACCTAACAGTGAAAGGGTGAAGTGGTCGGATCAACAAACACACCTTAACTAATTAAACTACCATTAGAATTCCTAACAGTGAAAGGGTGAAGTGGTCGGATCAACAAACACACCTTAACTAATTAAACTACCATTAGAATACCTAACAGTGAAAGGGTGAAGTGGTCGGATCAACAAACACACCTTAACTAATTAAACTACCATTAGAATTCCTAACAGTGAAAGGGTGAAGTGGTCGGATCAACAAACACACCTTAACTAATTAAACTACCATTAGAATACCTAACAGTGAAAGGGTGAAGTGGTCGGATCAACAAACACACCTTAACTAATTAAACTACCATTAGAATACCTAACAGTGAAAGGGTGAAGTGGTCGGATCAACAAACACACCTTAACTAATTAAACTACCATTAGAATACCTAACAGTGAAAGGGTGAAGTGGTCGGATCAACAAACACACCTTAACTAATTAAACTACCATTAGAATTCCTAACAGTGAAAGGGTGAAGTGATCAACAAACACACCTTAACTAATTAAACTACCATTAGTCGGAGTGGTCGGATCAACAAACACACCTTAACTAATTAAACTACCATTAGAATACCTAACAGTGAAAGGGTGAAGTGGTCGGATCAACAAACACACCTTAACTAATTAAACTACCATTAGAATTCCTAACAGTGAAAGGGTGAAGTGGTCGGATCAACAAACACACCTTAACTAATTAAACTACCATTAGAATACCTAACAGTGAAAGGGTGAAGTGGTCGGATCAACAAACACACCTTAACTAATTAAACTACCATTAGAATTCCTAACAGTGAAAGGGTGAAGTGGTCGGATCAACAAACACACCTTAACTAATTAAACTACCATTAGAATACCTAACAGTGAAAGGGTGAAGTGGTCGGATCAACAAACACACCTTAACTAATTAAACTACCATTAGAATTCCTAACAGTGAAAGGGTGAAGTGGTCGGATCAACAAACACACCTTAACTAATTAAACTACCATTAGAATACCTAACAGTGAAAGGGTGAAGTGGTCGGATCAACAAACACACCTTAACTAATTAAACTACCATTAGAATTCCTAACAGTGAAAGGGTGAAGTGGTCGGATCAACAAACACACCTTAACTAATTAAACTACCATTAGAATACCTAACAGTGAAAGGGTGAAGTGGTCGGATCAACAAACACACCTTAACTAATTAAACTACCATTAGAATACCTAACAGTGAAAGGGTGAAGTGGTCGGATCAACAAACACACCTTAACTAATTAAACTACCATTAGAATACCTAACAGTGAAAGGGTGAAGTGGTCGGATCAACAAACACACCTTAACTAATTAAACTACCATTAGAATACCTAACAGTGAAAGGGTGAAGTGGTCGGATCAACAAACACACCTTAACTAATTAAACTACCATTAGAATACCTAACAGTGAAAGGGTGAAGTGGTCGGATCAACAAACACACCTTAACTAATTAAACTACCATTAGAATACCTAACAGTGAAAGGGTGAAGTGGTCGGATCAACAAACACACCTTAACTAATTAAACTACCATTAGAATTCCTAACAGTGAAAGGGTGAAGTGGTCGGATCAACAAACACACCTTAACTAATTAAACTACCATTAGAATACCTAACAGTGAAAGGGTGAAGTGGTCGGATCAACAAACACACCTTAACTAATTAAACTACCATTAGAATACCTAACAGTGAAAGGGTGAAGTGGTCGGATCAACAAACACACCTTAACTAATTAAACTACCATTAGAATACCTAACAGTGAAAGGGTGAAGTGGTCGGATCAACAAACACACCTTAACTAATTAAACTACCATTAGAATACCTAACAGTGAAAGGGTGAAGTGGTCGGATCAACAAACACACCTTAACTAATTAAACTACCATTAGAATACCTAACAGTGAAAGGGTGAAGTGGTCGGATCAACAAACACACCTTAACTAATTAAACTACCATTAGAATGCCTAACAGTGAAAGGGTGAAGTGGTCGGATCAACAAACACACCTTAACTAATTAAACTACCATTAGAATACCTAACAGTGAAAGGGTGAAGTGGTCGGATCAACAAACACACCTTAACTAATTAAACTACCATTAGAATACCTAACAGTGAAAGGGTGAAGTGGTCGGATCAACAAACACACCTTAACTAATTAAACTACCATTAGAATTCCTAACAGTGAAAGGGTGAAGTGGTCGGATCAACAAACACACCTTAACTAATTAAACTACCATTAGAATACCTAACAGTGAAAGGGTGAAGTGGTCGGATCAACAAACACACCTTAACTAATTAAACTACCATTAGAATTCCTAACAGTGAAAGGGTGAAGTGGTCGGATCAACAAACACACCTTAACTAATTAAACTACCATTAGAATACCTAACAGTGAAAGGGTGAAGTGGTCGGATCAACAAACACACCTTAACTAATTAAACTACCATTAGAATACCTAACAGTGAAAGGGTGAAGTGGTCGGATCAACAAACACACCTTAACTAATTAAACTACCATTAGAATTCCTAACAGTGAAAGGGTGAAGTGGTCGGATCAACAAACACACCTTAACTAATTAAACTACCATTAGAATTCCTAACAGTGAAAGGGTGAAGTGGTCGGATCAACAAACACACCTTAACTAATTAAACTACCATTAGAATACCTAACAGTGAAAGGGTGAAGTGGTCGGATCAACAAACACACCTTAACTAATTAAACTACCATTAGAATACCTAACAGTGAAAGGGTGAAGTGGTCGGATCAACAAACACACCTTAACTAATTAAACTACCATTAGAATACCTAACAGTGAAAGGGTGAAGTGGTCGGATCAACAAACACACCTTAACTAATTAAACTACCATTAGAATTCCTAACAGTGAAAGGGTGAAGTGGTCGGATCAACAAACACACCTTAACTAATTAAACTACCATTAGAATTCCTAACAGTGAAAGGGTGAAGTGGTCGGATCAACAAACACACCTTAACTAATTAAACTACCATTAGAATACCTAACAGTGAAAGGGTGAAGTGGTCGGATCAACAAACACACCTTAACTAATTAAACTACCATTAGAATACCTAACAGTGAAAGGGTGAAGTGGTCGGATCAACAAACACACCTTAACTAATTAAACTACCATTAGAATACCTAACAGTGAAAGGGTGAAGTGGTCGGATCAACAAACACACCTTAACTAATTAAACTACCATTAGAATTCCTAACAGTGAAAGGGTGAAGTGGTCGGATCAACAAACACACCTTAACTAATTAAACTACCATTAGAATTCCTAACAGTGAAAGGGTGAAGTGGTCGGATCAACAAACACACCTTAACTAATTAAACTACCATTAGAATTCCTAACAGTGAAAGGGTGAAGTGGTCGGATCAACAAACACACCTTAACTAATTAAACTACCATTAGAATACCTAACAGTGAAAGGGTGAAGTGGTCGGATCAACAAACACACCTTAACTAATTAAACTACCATTAGAATACCTAACAGTGAAAGGGTGAAGTGGTCGGATCAACAAACACACCTTAACTAATTAAACTACCATTAGAATTCCTAACAGTGAAAGGGTGAAGTGGTCGGATCAACAAACACACCTTAACTAATTAAACTACCATTAGAATACCTAACAGTGAAAGGGTGAAGTGGTCGGATCAACAAACACACCTTAACTAATTAAACTACCATTAGAATACCTAACAGTGAAAGGGTGAAGTGGTCGGATCAACAAACACACCTTAACTAATTAAACTACCATTAGAATACCTAACAGTGAAAGGGTGAAGTGGTCGGATCAACAAACACACCTTAACTAATTAAACTACCATTAGAATACCTAACAGTGAAAGGGTGAAGTGGTCGGATCAACAAACACACCTTAACTAATTAAACTACCATTAGAATACCTAACAGTGAAAGGGTGAAGTGGTCGGATCAACAAACACACCTTAACTAATTAAACTACCATTAGAATTCCTAACAGTGAAAGGGTGAAGTGGTCGGATCAACAAACACACCTTAACTAATTAAACTACCATTAGAATACCTAACAGTGAAAGGGTGAAGTGGTCGGATCAACAAACACACCTTAACTAATTAAACTACCATTAGAATACCTAACAGTGAAAGGGTGAAGTGGTCGGATCAACAAACACACCTTAACTAATTAAACTACCATTAGAATTCCTAACAGTGAAAGGGTGAAGTGGTCGGATCAACAAACACACCTTAACTAATTAAACTACCATTAGAATACCTAACAGTGAAAGGGTGAAGTGGTCGGATCAACAAACACACCTTAACTAATTAAACTACCATTAGAATACCTAACAGTGAAAGGGTGAAGTGGTCGGATCAACAAACACACCTTAACTAATTAAACTACCATTAGAATACCTAACAGTGAAAGGGTGAAGTGGTCGGATCAACAAACACACCTTAACTAATTAAACTACCATTAGAATTCCTAACAGTGAAAGGGTGAAGTGGTCGGATCAACAAACACACCTTAACTAATTAAACTACCATTAGAATTCCTAACAGTGAAAGGGTGAAGTGGTCGGATCAACAAACACACCTTAACTAATTAAACTACCATTAGAATACCTAACAGTGAAAGGGTGAAGTGGTCGGATCAACAAACACACCTTAACTAATTAAACTACCATTAGAATACCTAACAGTGAAAGGGTGAAGTGGTCGGATCAACAAACACACCTTAACTAATTAAACTACCATTAGAATTCCTAACAGTGAAAGGGTGAAGTGGTCGGATCAACAAACACACCTTAACTAATTAAACTACCATTAGAATTCCTAACAGTGAAAGGGTGAAGTGGTCGGATCAACAAACACACCTTAACTAATTAAACTACCATTAGAATTCCTAACAGTGAAAGGGTGAAGTGGTCGGATCAACAAACACACCTTAACTAATTAAACTACCATTAGAATACCTAACAGTGAAAGGGTGAAGTGGTCGGATCAACAAACACACCTTAACTAATTAAACTACCATTAGAATTCCTAACAGTGAAAGGGTGAAGTGGTCGGATCAACAAACACACCTTAACTAATTAAACTACCATTAGAATACCTAACAGTGAAAGGGTGAAGTGGTCGGATCAACAAACACACCTTAACTAATTAAACTACCATTAGAATACCTAACAGTGAAAGGGTGAAGTGGTCGGATCAACAAACACACCTTAACTAATTAAACTACCATTAGAATTCCTAACAGTGAAAGGGTGAAGTGGTCGGATCAACAAACACACCTTAACTAATTAAACTACCATTAGAATACCTAACAGTGAAAGGGTGAAGTGGTCGGATCAACAAACACACCTTAACTAATTAAACTACCATTAGAATACCTAACAGTGAAAGGGTGAAGTGGTCGGATCAACAAACACACCTTAACTAATTAAACTACCATTAGAATACCTAACAGTGAAAGGGTGAAGTGGTCGGATCAACAAACACACCTTAACTAATTAAACTACCATTAGAATACCTAACAGTGAAAGGGTGAAGTGGTCGGATCAACAAACACACCTTAACTAATTAAACTACCATTAGAATTCCTAACAGTGAAAGGGTGAAGTGGTCGGATCAACAAACACACCTTAACTAATTAAACTACCATTAGAATACCTAACAGTGAAAGGGTGAAGTGGTCGGATCAACAAACACACCTTAACTAATTAAACTACCATTAGAATTCCTAACAGTGAAAGGGTGAAGTGGTCGGATCAACAAACACACCTTAACTAATTAAACTACCATTAGAATACCTAACAGTGAAAGGGTGAAGTGGTCGGATCAACAAACACACCTTAACTAATTAAACTACCATTAGAATACCTAACAGTGAAAGGGTGAAGTGGTCGGATCAACAAACACACCTTAACTAATTAAACTACCATTAGAATTCCTAACAGTGAAAGGGTGAAGTGGTCGGATCAACAAACACACCTTAACTAATTAAACTACCATTAGAATACCTAACAGTGAAAGGGTGAAGTGGTCGGATCAACAAACACACCTTAACTAATTAAACTACCATTAGAATACCTAACAGTGAAAGGGTGAAGTGGTCGGATCAACAAACACACCTTAACTAATTAAACTACCATTAGAATTCCTAACAGTGAAAGGGTGAAGTGGTCGGATCAACAAACACACCTTAACTAATTAAACTACCATTAGAATACCTAACAGTGAAAGGGTGAAGTGGTCGGATCAACAAACACACCTTAACTAATTAAACTACCATTAGAATTCCTAACAGTGAAAGGGTGAAGTGGTCGGATCAACAAACACACCTTAACTAATTAAACTACCATTAGAATACCTAACAGTGAAAGGGTGAAGTGGTCGGATCAACAAACACACCTTAACTAATTAAACTACCATTAGAATACCTAACAGTGAAAGGGTGAAGTGGTCGGATCAACAAACACACCTTAACTAATTAAACTACCATTAGAATTCCTAACAGTGAAAGGGTGAAGTGGTCGGATCAACAAACACACCTTAACTAATTAAACTACCATTAGAATACCTAACAGTGAAAGGGTGAAGTGGTCGGATCAACAAACACACCTTAACTAATTAAACTACCATTAGAATACCTAACAGTGAAAGGGTGAAGTGGTCGGATCAACAAACACACCTTAACTAATTAAACTACCATTAGAATACCTAACAGTGAAAGGGTGAAGTGGTCGGATCAACAAACACACCTTAACTAATTAAACTACCATTAGAATTCCTAACAGTGAAAGGGTGAAGTGGTCGGATCAACAAACACACCTTAACTAATTAAACTACCATTAGAATTCCTAACAGTGAAAGGGTGAAGTGGTCGGATCAACAAACACACCTTAACTAATTAAACTACCATTAGAATACCTAACAGTGAAAGGGTGAAGTGGTCGGATCAACAAACACACCTTAACTAATTAAACTACCATTAGAATTCCTAACAGTGAAAGGGTGAAGTGGTCGGATCAACAAACACACCTTAACTAATTAAACTACCATTAGAATACCTAACAGTGAAAGGGTGAAGTGGTCGGATCAACAAACACACCTTAACTAATTAAACTACCATTAGAATACCTAACAGTGAAAGGGTGAAGTGGTCGGATCAACAAACACACCTTAACTAATTAAACTACCATTAGAATTCCTAACAGTGAAAGGGTGAAGTGGTCGGATCAACAAACACACCTTAACTAATTAAACTACCATTAGAATACCTAACAGTGAAAGGGTGAAGTGGTCGGATCAACAAACACACCTTAACTAATTAAACTACCATTAGAATTCCTAACAGTGAAAGGGTGAAGTGGTCGGATCAACAAACACACCTTAACTAATTAAACTACCATTAGAATACCTAACAGTGAAAGGGTGAAGTGGTCGGATCAACAAACACACCTTAACTAATTAAACTACCATTAGAATACCTAACAGTGAAAGGGTGAAGTGGTCGGATCAACAAACACACCTTAACTAATTAAACTACCATTAGAATACCTAACAGTGAAAGGGTGAAGTGGTCGGATCAACAAACACACCTTAACTAATTAAACTACCATTAGAATACCTAACAGTGAAAGGGTGAAGTGGTCGGATCAACAAACACACCTTAACTAATTAAACTACCATTAGAATACCTAACAGTGAAAGGGTGAAGTGGTCGGATCAACAAACACACCTTAACTAATTAAACTACCATTAGAATACCTAACAGTGAAAGGGTGAAGTGGTCGGATCAACAAACACACCTTAACTAATTAAACTACCATTAGAATACCTAACAGTGAAAGGGTGAAGTGGTCGGATCAACAAACACACCTTAACTAATTAAACTACCATTAGAATTCCTAACAGTGAAAGGGTGAAGTGGTCGGATCAACAAACACACCTTAACTAATTAAACTACCATTAGAATACCTAACAGTGAAAGGGTGAAGTGGTCGGATCAACAAACACACCTTAACTAATTAAACTACCATTAGAATTCCTAACAGTGAAAGGGTGAAGTGGTCGGATCAACAAACACACCTTAACTAATTAAACTACCATTAGAATTCCTAACAGTGAAAGGGTGAAGTGGTCGGATCAACAAACACACCTTAACTAATTAAACTACCATTAGAATTCCTAACAGTGAAAGGGTGAAGTGGTCGGATCAACAAACACACCTTAACTAATTAAACTACCATTAGAATTCCTAACAGTGAAAGGGTGAAGTGGTCGGATCAACAAACACACCTTAACTAATTAAACTACCATTAGAATACCTAACAGTGAAAGGGTGAAGTGGTCGGATCAACAAACACACCTTAACTAATTAAACTACCATTAGAATACCTAACAGTGAAAGGGTGAAGTGGTCGGATCAACAAACACACCTTAACTAATTAAACTACCATTAGAATACCTAACAGTGAAAGGGTGAAGTGGTCGGATCAACAAACACACCTTAACTAATTAAACTACCATTAGAATACCTAACAGTGAAAGGGTGAAGTGGTCGGATCAACAAACACACCTTAACTAATTAAACTACCATTAGAATTCCTAACAGTGAAAGGGTGAAGTGGTCGGATCAACAAACACACCTTAACTAATTAAACTACCATTAGAATACCTAACAGTGAAAGGGTGAAGTGGTCGGATCAACAAACACACCTTAACTAATTAAACTACCATTAGAATACCTAACAGTGAAAGGGTGAAGTGGTCGGATCAACAAACACACCTTAACTAATTAAACTACCATTAGAATACCTAACAGTGAAAGGGTGAAGTGGTCGGATCAACAAACACACCTTAACTAATTAAACTACCATTAGAATTCCTAACAGTGAAAGGGTGAAGTGGTCGGATCAACAAACACACCTTAACTAATTAAACTACCATTAGAATTCCTAACAGTGAAAGGGTGAAGTGGTCGGATCAACAAACACACCTTAACTAATTAAACTACCATTAGAATTCCTAACAGTGAAAGGGTGAAGTGGTCGGATCAACAAACACACCTTAACTAATTAAACTACCATTAGAATACCTAACAGTGAAAGGGTGAAGTGGTCGGATCAACAAACACACCTTAACTAATTAAACTACCATTAGAATACCTAACAGTGAAAGGGTGAAGTGGTCGGATCAACAAACACACCTTAACTAATTAAACTACCATTAGAATACCTAACAGTGAAAGGGTGAAGTGGTCGGATCAACAAACACACCTTAACTAATTAAACTACCATTAGAATACCTAACAGTGAAAGGGTGAAGTGGTCGGATCAACAAACACACCTTAACTAATTAAACTACCATTAGAATACCTAACAGTGAAAGGGTGAAGTGGTCGGATCAACAAACACACCTTAACTAATTAAACTACCATTAGAATACCTAACAGTGAAAGGGTGAAGTGGTCGGATCAACAAACACACCTTAACTAATTAAACTACCATTAGAATACCTAACAGTGAAAGGGTGAAGTGGTCGGATCAACAAACACACCTTAACTAATTAAACTACCATTAGAATTCCTAACAGTGAAAGGGTGAAGTGGTCGGATCAACAAACACACCTTAACTAATTAAACTACCATTAGAATTCCTAACAGTGAAAGGGTGAAGTGGTCGGATCAACAAACACACCTTAACTAATTAAACTACCATTAGAATTCCTAACAGTGAAAGGGTGAAGTGGTCGGATCAACAAACACACCTTAACTAATTAAACTACCATTAGAATACCTAACAGTGAAAGGGTGAAGTGGTCGGATCAACAAACACACCTTAACTAATTAAACTACCATTAGAATACCTAACAGTGAAAGGGTGAAGTGGTCGGATCAACAAACACACCTTAACTAATTAAACTACCATTAGAATTCCTAACAGTGAAAGGGTGAAGTGGTCGGATCAACAAACACACCTTAACTAATTAAACTACCATTAGAATACCTAACAGTGAAAGGGTGAAGTGGTCGGATCAACAAACACACCTTAACTAATTAAACTACCATTAGAATTCCTAACAGTGAAAGGGTGAAGTGGTCGGATCAACAAACACACCTTAACTAATTAAACTACCATTAGAATACCTAACAGTGAAAGGGTGAAGTGGTCGGATCAACAAACACACCTTAACTAATTAAACTACCATTAGAATACCTAACAGTGAAAGGGTGAAGTGGTCGGATCAACAAACACACCTTAACTAATTAAACTACCATTAGAATTCCTAACAGTGAAAGGGTGAAGTGGTCGGATCAACAAACACACCTTAACTAATTAAACTACCATTAGAATTCCTAACAGTGAAAGGGTGAAGTGGTCGGATCAACAAACACACCTTAACTAATTAAACTACCATTAGAATTCCTAACAGTGAAAGGGTGAAGTGGTCGGATCAACAAACACACCTTAACTAATTAAACTACCATTAGAATTCCTAACAGTGAAAGGGTGAAGTGGTCGGATCAACAAACACACCTTAACTAATTAAACTACCATTAGAATACCTAACAGTGAAAGGGTGAAGTGGTCGGATCAACAAACACACCTTAACTAATTAAACTACCATTAGAATACCTAACAGTGAAAGGGTGAAGTGGTCGGATCAACAAACACACCTTAACTAATTAAACTACCATTAGAATACCTAACAGTGAAAGGGTGAAGTGGTCGGATCAACAAACACACCTTAACTAATTAAACTACCATTAGAATTCCTAACAGTGAAAGGGTGAAGTGGTCGGATCAACAAACACACCTTAACTAATTAAACTACCATTAGAATACCTAACAGTGAAAGGGTGAAGTGGTCGGATCAACAAACACACCTTAACTAATTAAACTACCATTAGAATACCTAACAGTGAAAGGGTGAAGTGGTCGGATCAACAAACACACCTTAACTAATTAAACTACCATTAGAATACCTAACAGTGAAAGGGTGAAGTGGTCGGATCAACAAACACACCTTAACTAATTAAACTACCATTAGAATACCTAACAGTGAAAGGGTGAAGTGGTCGGATCAACAAACACACCTTAACTAATTAAACTACCATTAGAATACCTAACAGTGAAAGGGTGAAGTGGTCGGATCAACAAACACACCTTAACTAATTAAACTACCATTAGAATTCCTAACAGTGAAAGGGTGAAGTGGTCGGATCAACAAACACACCTTAACTAATTAAACTACCATTAGAATTCCTAACAGTGAAAGGGTGAAGTGGTCGGATCAACAAACACACCTTAACTAATTAAACTACCATTAGAATTCCTAACAGTGAAAGGGTGAAGTGGTCGGATCAACAAACACACCTTAACTAATTAAACTACCATTAGAATACCTAACAGTGAAAGGGTGAAGTGGTCGGATCAACAAACACACCTTAACTAATTAAACTACCATTAGAATACCTAACAGTGAAAGGGTGAAGTGGTCGGATCAACAAACACACCTTAACTAATTAAACTACCATTAGAATACCTAACAGTGAAAGGGTGAAGTGGTCGGATCAACAAACACACCTTAACTAATTAAACTACCATTAGAATACCTAACAGTGAAAGGGTGAAGTGGTCGGATCAACAAACACACCTTAACTAATTAAACTACCATTAGAATTCCTAACAGTGAAAGGGTGAAGTGGTCGGATCAACAAACACACCTTAACTAATTAAACTACCATTAGAATACCTAACAGTGAAAGGGTGAAGTGGTCGGATCAACAAACACACCTTAACTAATTAAACTACCATTAGAATACCTAACAGTGAAAGGGTGAAGTGGTCGGATCAACAAACACACCTTAACTAATTAAACTACCATTAGAATTCCTAACAGTGAAAGGGTGAAGTGGTCGGATCAACAAACACACCTTAACTAATTAAACTACCATTAGAATTCCTAACAGTGAAAGGGTGAAGTGGTCGGATCAACAAACACACCTTAACTAATTAAACTACCATTAGAATACCTAACAGTGAAAGGGTGAAGTGGTCGGATCAACAAACACACCTTAACTAATTAAACTACCATTAGAATACCTAACAGTGAAAGGGTGAAGTGGTCGGATCAACAAACACACCTTAACTAATTAAACTACCATTAGAATACCTAACAGTGAAAGGGTGAAGTGGTCGGATCAACAAACACACCTTAACTAATTAAACTACCATTAGAATTCCTAACAGTGAAAGGGTGAAGTGGTCGGATCAACAAACACACCTTAACTAATTAAACTACCATTAGAATACCTAACAGTGAAAGGGTGAAGTGGTCGGATCAACAAACACACCTTAACTAATTAAACTACCATTAGAATACCTAACAGTGAAAGGGTGAAGTGGTCGGATCAACAAACACACCTTAACTAATTAAACTACCATTAGAATACCTAACAGTGAAAGGGTGAAGTGGTCGGATCAACAAACACACCTTAACTAATTAAACTACCATTAGAATTCCTAACAGTGAAAGGGTGAAGTGGTCGGATCAACAAACACACCTTAACTAATTAAACTACCATTAGAATACCTAACAGTGAAAGGGTGAAGTGGTCGGATCAACAAACACACCTTAACTAATTAAACTACCATTAGAATTCCTAACAGTGAAAGGGTGAAGTGGTCGGATCAACAAACACACCTTAACTAATTAAACTACCATTAGAATACCTAACAGTGAAAGGGTGAAGTGGTCGGATCAACAAACACACCTTAACTAATTAAACTACCATTAGAATGCCTAACAGTGAAAGGGTGAAGTGGTCGGATCAACAAACACACCTTAACTAATTAAACTACCATTAGAATTCCTAACAGTGAAAGGGTGAAGTGGTCGGATCAACAAACACACCTTAACTAATTAAACTACCATTAGAATACCTAACAGTGAAAGGGTGAAGTGGTCGGATCAACAAACACACCTTAACTAATTAAACTACCATTAGAATACCTAACAGTGAAAGGGTGAAGTGGTCGGATCAACAAACACACCTTAACTAATTAAACTACCATTAGAATACCTAACAGTGAAAGGGTGAAGTGGTCGGATCAACAAACACACCTTAACTAATTAAACTACCATTAGAATACCTAACAGTGAAAGGGTGAAGTGGTCGGATCAACAAACACACCTTAACTAATTAAACTACCATTAGAATTCCTAACAGTGAAAGGGTGAAGTGGTCGGATCAACAAACACACCTTAACTAATTAAACTACCATTAGAATACCTAACAGTGAAAGGGTGAAGTGGTCGGATCAACAAACACACCTTAACTAATTAAACTACCATTAGAATTCCTAACAGTGAAAGGGTGAAGTGGTCGGATCAACAAACACACCTTAACTAATTAAACTACCATTAGAATACCTAACAGTGAAAGGGTGAAGTGGTCGGATCAACAAACACACCTTAACTAATTAAACTACCATTAGAATACCTAACAGTGAAAGGGTGAAGTGGTCGGATCAACAAACACACCTTAACTAATTAAACTACCATTAGAATACCTAACAGTGAAAGGGTGAAGTGGTCGGATCAACAAACACACCTTAACTAATTAAACTACCATTAGAATTCCTAACAGTGAAAGGGTGAAGTGGTCGGATCAACAAACACACCTTAACTAATTAAACTACCATTAGAATACCTAACAGTGAAAGGGTGAAGTGGTCGGATCAACAAACACACCTTAACTAATTAAACTACCATTAGAATTCCTAACAGTGAAAGGGTGAAGTGGTCGGATCAACAAACACACCTTAACTAATTAAACTACCATTAGAATTCCTAACAGTGAAAGGGTGAAGTGGTCGGATCAACAAACACACCTTAACTAATTAAACTACCATTAGAATACCTAACAGTGAAAGGGTGAAGTGGTCGGATCAACAAACACACCTTAACTAATTAAACTACCATTAGAATACCTAACAGTGAAAGGGTGAAGTGGTCGGATCAACAAACACACCTTAACTAATTAAACTACCATTAGAATACCTAACAGTGAAAGGGTGAAGTGGTCGGATCAACAAACACACCTTAACTAATTAAACTACCATTAGAATTCCTAACAGTGAAAGGGTGAAGTGGTCGGATCAACAAACACACCTTAACTAATTAAACTACCATTAGAATACCTAACAGTGAAAGGGTGAAGTGGTCGGATCAACAAACACACCTTAACTAATTAAACTACCATTAGAATACCTAACAGTGAAAGGGTGAAGTGGTCGGATCAACAAACACACCTTAACTAATTAAACTACCATTAGAATACCTAACAGTGAAAGGGTGAAGTGGTCGGATCAACAAACACACCTTAACTAATTAAACTACCATTAGAATTCCTAACAGTGAAAGGGTGAAGTGGTCGGATCAACAAACACACCTTAACTAATTAAACTACCATTAGAATTCCTAACAGTGAAAGGGTGAAGTGGTCGGATCAACAAACACACCTTAACTAATTAAACTACCATTAGAATTCCTAACAGTGAAAGGGTGAAGTGGTCGGATCAACAAACACACCTTAACTAATTAAACTACCATTAGAATTCCTAACAGTGAAAGGGTGAAGTGGTCGGATCAACAAACACACCTTAACTAATTAAACTACCATTAGAATTCCTAACAGTGAAAGGGTGAAGTGGTCGGATCAACAAACACACCTTAACTAATTAAACTACCATTAGAATACCTAACAGTGAAAGGGTGAAGTGGTCGGATCAACAAACACACCTTAACTAATTAAACTACCATTAGAATTCCTAACAGTGAAAGGGTGAAGTGGTCGGATCAACAAACACACCTTAACTAATTAAACTACCATTAGAATACCTAACAGTGAAAGGGTGAAGTGGTCGGATCAACAAACACACCTTAACTAATTAAACTACCATTAGAATTCCTAACAGTGAAAGGGTGAAGTGGTCGGATCAACAAACACACCTTAACTAATTAAACTACCATTAGAATTCCTAACAGTGAAAGGGTGAAGTGGTCGGATCAACAAACACACCTTAACTAATTAAACTACCATTAGAATACCTAACAGTGAAAGGGTGAAGTGGTCGGATCAACAAACACACCTTAACTAATTAAACTACCATTAGAATTCCTAACAGTGAAAGGGTGAAGTGGTCGGATCAACAAACACACCTTAACTAATTAAACTACCATTAGAATACCTAACAGTGAAAGGGTGAAGTGGTCGGATCAACAAACACACCTTAACTAATTAAACTACCATTAGAATTCCTAACAGTGAAAGGGTGAAGTGGTCGGATCAACAAACACACCTTAACTAATTAAACTACCATTAGAATTCCTAACAGTGAAAGGGTGAAGTGGTCGGATCAACAAACACACCTTAACTAATTAAACTACCATTAGAATTCCTAACAGTGAAAGGGTGAAGTGGTCGGATCAACAAACACACCTTAACTAATTAAACTACCATTAGAATGCCTAACAGTGAAAGGGTGAAGTGGTCGGATCAACAAACACACCTTAACTAATTAAACTACCATTAGAATGCCTAACAGTGAAAGGGTGAAGTGGTCGGATCAACAAACACACCTTAACTAATTAAACTACCATTAGAATACCTAACAGTGAAAGGGTGAAGTGGTCGGATCAACAAACACACCTTAACTAATTAAACTACCATTAGAATACCTAACAGTGAAAGGGTGAAGTGGTCGGATCAACAAACACACCTTAACTAATTAAACTACCATTAGAATTCCTAACAGTGAAAGGGTGAAGTGGTCGGATCAACAAACACACCTTAACTAATTAAACTACCATTAGAATACCTAACAGTGAAAGGGTGAAGTGGTCGGATCAACAAACACACCTTAACTAATTAAACTACCATTAGAATTCCTAACAGTGAAAGGGTGAAGTGGTCGGATCAACAAACACACCTTAACTAATTAAACTACCATTAGAATACCTAACAGTGAAAGGGTGAAGTGGTCGGATCAACAAACACACCTTAACTAATTAAACTACCATTAGAATACCTAACAGTGAAAGGGTGAAGTGGTCGGATCAACAAACACACCTTAACTAATTAAACTACCATTAGAATTCCTAACAGTGAAAGGGTGAAGTGGTCGGATCAACAAACACACCTTAACTAATTAAACTACCATTAGAATTCCTAACAGTGAAAGGGTGAAGTGGTCGGATCAACAAACACACCTTAACTAATTAAACTACCATTAGAATTCCTAACAGTGAAAGGGTGAAGTGGTCGGATCAACAAACACACCTTAACTAATTAAACTACCATTAGAATACCTAACAGTGAAAGGGTGAAGTGGTCGGATCAACAAACACACCTTAACTAATTAAACTACCATTAGAATACCTAACAGTGAAAGGGTGAAGTGGTCGGATCAACAAACACACCTTAACTAATTAAACTACCATTAGAATACCTAACAGTGAAAGGGTGAAGTGGTCGGATCAACAAACACACCTTAACTAATTAAACTACCATTAGAATACCTAACAGTGAAAGGGTGAAGTGGTCGGATCAACAAACACACCTTAACTAATTAAACTACCATTAGAATACCTAACAGTGAAAGGGTGAAGTGGTCGGATCAACAAACACACCTTAACTAATTAAACTACCATTAGAATTCCTAACAGTGAAAGGGTGAAGTGGTCGGATCAACAAACACACCTTAACTAATTAAACTACCATTAGAATACCTAACAGTGAAAGGGTGAAGTGGTCGGATCAACAAACACACCTTAACTAATTAAACTACCATTAGAATTCCTAACAGTGAAAGGGTGAAGTGGTCGGATCAACAAACACACCTTAACTAATTAAACTACCATTAGAATTCCTAACAGTGAAAGGGTGAAGTGGTCGGATCAACAAACACACCTTAACTAATTAAACTACCATTAGAATTCCTAACAGTGAAAGGGTGAAGTGGTCGGATCAACAAACACACCTTAACTAATTAAACTACCATTAGAATTCCTAACAGTGAAAGGGTGAAGTGGTCGGATCAACAAACACACCTTAACTAATTAAACTACCATTAGAATACCTAACAGTGAAAGGGTGAAGTGGTCGGATCAACAAACACACCTTAACTAATTAAACTACCATTAGAATACCTAACAGTGAAAGGGTGAAGTGGTCGGATCAACAAACACACCTTAACTAATTAAACTACCATTAGAATACCTAACAGTGAAAGGGTGAAGTGGTCGGATCAACAAACACACCTTAACTAATTAAACTACCATTAGAATTCCTAACAGTGAAAGGGTGAAGTGGTCGGATCAACAAACACACCTTAACTAATTAAACTACCATTAGAATACCTAACAGTGAAAGGGTGAAGTGGTCGGATCAACAAACACACCTTAACTAATTAAACTACCATTAGAATACCTAACAGTGAAAGGGTGAAGTGGTCGGATCAACAAACACACCTTAACTAATTAAACTACCATTAGAATTCCTAACAGTGAAAGGGTGAAGTGGTCGGATCAACAAACACACCTTAACTAATTAAACTACCATTAGAATACCTAACAGTGAAAGGGTGAAGTGGTCGGATCAACAAACACACCTTAACTAATTAAACTACCATTAGAATACCTAACAGTGAAAGGGTGAAGTGGTCGGATCAACAAACACACCTTAACTAATTAAACTACCATTAGAATTCCTAACAGTGAAAGGGTGAAGTGGTCGGATCAACAAACACACCTTAACTAATTAAACTACCATTAGAATTCCTAACAGTGAAAGGGTGAAGTGGTCGGATCAACAAACACACCTTAACTAATTAAACTACCATTAGAATTCCTAACAGTGAAAGGGTGAAGTGGTCGGATCAACAAACACACCTTAACTAATTAAACTACCATTAGAATACCTAACAGTGAAAGGGTGAAGTGGTCGGATCAACAAACACACCTTAACTAATTAAACTACCATTAGAATTCCTAACAGTGAAAGGGTGAAGTGGTCGGATCAACAAACACACCTTAACTAATTAAACTACCATTAGAATTCCTAACAGTGAAAGGGTGAAGTGGTCGGATCAACAAACACACCTTAACTAATTAAACTACCATTAGAATACCTAACAGTGAAAGGGTGAAGTGGTCGGATCAACAAACACACCTTAACTAATTAAACTACCATTAGAATTCCTAACAGTGAAAGGGTGAAGTGGTCGGATCAACAAACACACCTTAACTAATTAAACTACCATTAGAATACCTAACAGTGAAAGGGTGAAGTGGTCGGATCAACAAACACACCTTAACTAATTAAACTACCATTAGAATACCTAACAGTGAAAGGGTGAAGTGGTCGGATCAACAAACACACCTTAACTAATTAAACTACCATTAGAATTCCTAACAGTGAAAGGGTGAAGTGGTCGGATCAACAAACACACCTTAACTAATTAAACTACCATTAGAATTCCTAACAGTGAAAGGGTGAAGTGGTCGGATCAACAAACACACCTTAACTAATTAAACTACCATTAGAATTCCTAACAGTGAAAGGGTGAAGTGGTCGGATCAACAAACACACCTTAACTAATTAAACTACCATTAGAATACCTAACAGTGAAAGGGTGAAGTGGTCGGATCAACAAACACACCTTAACTAATTAAACTACCATTAGAATACCTAACAGTGAAAGGGTGAAGTGGTCGGATCAACAAACACACCTTAACTAATTAAACTACCATTAGAATTCCTAACAGTGAAAGGGTGAAGTGGTCGGATCAACAAACACACCTTAACTAATTAAACTACCATTAGAATTCCTAACAGTGAAAGGGTGAAGTGGTCGGATCAACAAACACACCTTAACTAATTAAACTACCATTAGAATACCTAACAGTGAAAGGGTGAAGTGGTCGGATCAACAAACACACCTTAACTAATTAAACTACCATTAGAATTCCTAACAGTGAAAGGGTGAAGTGGTCGGATCAACAAACACACCTTAACTAATTAAACTACCATTAGAATACCTAACAGTGAAAGGGTGAAGTGGTCGGATCAACAAACACACCTTAACTAATTAAACTACCATTAGAATTCCTAACAGTGAAAGGGTGAAGTGGTCGGATCAACAAACACACCTTAACTAATTAAACTACCATTAGAATACCTAACAGTGAAAGGGTGAAGTGGTCGGATCAACAAACACACCTTAACTAATTAAACTACCATTAGAATACCTAACAGTGAAAGGGTGAAGTGGTCGGATCAACAAACACACCTTAACTAATTAAACTACCATTAGAATTCCTAACAGTGAAAGGGTGAAGTGGTCGGATCAACAAACACACCTTAACTAATTAAACTACCATTAGAATTCCTAACAGTGAAAGGGTGAAGTGGTCGGATCAACAAACACACCTTAACTAATTAAACTACCATTAGAATTCCTAACAGTGAAAGGGTGAAGTGGTCGGATCAACAAACACACCTTAACTAATTAAACTACCATTAGAATTCCTAACAGTGAAAGGGTGAAGTGGTCGGATCAACAAACACACCTTAACTAATTAAACTACCATTAGAATACCTAACAGTGAAAGGGTGAAGTGGTCGGATCAACAAACACACCTTAACTAATTAAACTACCATTAGAATTCCTAACAGTGAAAGGGTGAAGTGGTCGGATCAACAAACACACCTTAACTAATTAAACTACCATTAGAATTCCTAACAGTGAAAGGGTGAAGTGGTCGGATCAACAAACACACCTTAACTAATTAAACTACCATTAGAATTCCTAACAGTGAAAGGGTGAAGTGGTCGGATCAACAAACACACCTTAACTAATTAAACTACCATTAGAATTCCTAACAGTGAAAGGGTGAAGTGGTCGGATCAACAAACACACCTTAACTAATTAAACTACCATTAGAATTCCTAACAGTGAAAGGGTGAAGTGGTCGGATCAACAAACACACCTTAACTAATTAAACTACCATTAGAATACCTAACAGTGAAAGGGTGAAGTGGTCGGATCAACAAACACACCTTAACTAATTAAACTACCATTAGAATACCTAACAGTGAAAGGGTGAAGTGGTCGGATCAACAAACACACCTTAACTAATTAAACTACCATTAGAATACCTAACAGTGAAAGGGTGAAGTGGTCGGATCAACAAACACACCTTAACTAATTAAACTACCATTAGAATTCCTAACAGTGAAAGGGTGAAGTGGTCGGATCAACAAACACACCTTAACTAATTAAACTACCATTAGAATACCTAACAGTGAAAGGGTGAAGTGGTCGGATCAACAAACACACCTTAACTAATTAAACTACCATTAGAATTCCTAACAGTGAAAGGGTGAAGTGGTCGGATCAACAAACACACCTTAACTAATTAAACTACCATTAGAATGCCTAACAGTGAAAGGGTGAAGTGGTCGGATCAACAAACACACCTTAACTAATTAAACTACCATTAGAATACCTAACAGTGAAAGGGTGAAGTGGTCGGATCAACAAACACACCTTAACTAATTAAACTACCATTAGAATACCTAACAGTGAAAGGGTGAAGTGGTCGGATCAACAAACACACCTTAACTAATTAAACTACCATTAGAATTCCTAACAGTGAAAGGGTGAAGTGGTCGGATCAACAAACACACCTTAACTAATTAAACTACCATTAGAATACCTAACAGTGAAAGGGTGAAGTGGTCGGATCAACAAACACACCTTAACTAATTAAACTACCATTAGAATTCCTAACAGTGAAAGGGTGAAGTGGTCGGATCAACAAACACACCTTAACTAATTAAACTACCATTAGAATACCTAACAGTGAAAGGGTGAAGTGGTCGGATCAACAAACACACCTTAACTAATTAAACTACCATTAGAATACCTAACAGTGAAAGGGTGAAGTGGTCGGATCAACAAACACACCTTAACTAATTAAACTACCATTAGAATACCTAACAGTGAAAGGGTGAAGTGGTCGGATCAACAAACACACCTTAACTAATTAAACTACCATTAGAATTCCTAACAGTGAAAGGGTGAAGTGGTCGGATCAACAAACACACCTTAACTAATTAAACTACCATTAGAATTCCTAACAGTGAAAGGGTGAAGTGGTCGGATCAACAAACACACCTTAACTAATTAAACTACCATTAGAATTCCTAACAGTGAAAGGGTGAAGTGGTCGGATCAACAAACACACCTTAACTAATTAAACTACCATTAGAATGCCTAACAGTGAAAGGGTGAAGTGGTCGGATCAACAAACACACCTTAACTAATTAAACTACCATTAGAATGCCTAACAGTGAAAGGGTGAAGTGGTCGGATCAACAAACACACCTTAACTAATTAAACTACCATTAGAATACCTAACAGTGAAAGGGTGAAGTGGTCGGATCAACAAACACACCTTAACTAATTAAACTACCATTAGAATACCTAACAGTGAAAGGGTGAAGTGGTCGGATCAACAAACACACCTTAACTAATTAAACTACCATTAGAATTCCTAACAGTGAAAGGGTGAAGTGGTCGGATCAACAAACACACCTTAACTAATTAAACTACCATTAGAATTCCTAACAGTGAAAGGGTGAAGTGGTCGGATCAACAAACACACCTTAACTAATTAAACTACCATTAGAATACCTAACAGTGAAAGGGTGAAGTGGTCGGATCAACAAACACACCTTAACTAATTAAACTACCATTAGAATACCTAACAGTGAAAGGGTGAAGTGGTCGGATCAACAAACACACCTTAACTAATTAAACTACCATTAGAATTCCTAACAGTGAAAGGGTGAAGTGGTCGGATCAACAAACACACCTTAACTAATTAAACTACCATTAGAATTCCTAACAGTGAAAGGGTGAAGTGGTCGGATCAACAAACACACCTTAACTAATTAAACTACCATTAGAATTCCTAACAGTGAAAGGGTGAAGTGGTCGGATCAACAAACACACCTTAACTAATTAAACTACCATTAGAATTCCTAACAGTGAAAGGGTGAAGTGGTCGGATCAACAAACACACCTTAACTAATTAAACTACCATTAGAATACCTAACAGTGAAAGGGTGAAGTGGTCGGATCAACAAACACACCTTAACTAATTAAACTACCATTAGAATACCTAACAGTGAAAGGGTGAAGTGGTCGGATCAACAAACACACCTTAACTAATTAAACTACCATTAGAATTCCTAACAGTGAAAGGGTGAAGTGGTCGGATCAACAAACACACCTTAACTAATTAAACTACCATTAGAATACCTAACAGTGAAAGGGTGAAGTGGTCGGATCAACAAACACACCTTAACTAATTAAACTACCATTAGAATACCTAACAGTGAAAGGGTGAAGTGGTCGGATCAACAAACACACCTTAACTAATTAAACTACCATTAGAATTCCTAACAGTGAAAGGGTGAAGTGGTCGGATCAACAAACACACCTTAACTAATTAAACTACCATTAGAATTCCTAACAGTGAAAGGGTGAAGTGGTCGGATCAACAAACACACCTTAACTAATTAAACTACCATTAGAATTCCTAACAGTGAAAGGGTGAAGTGGTCGGATCAACAAACACACCTTAACTAATTAAACTACCATTAGAATTCCTAACAGTGAAAGGGTGAAGTGGTCGGATCAACAAACACACCTTAACTAATTAAACTACCATTAGAATACCTAACAGTGAAAGGGTGAAGTGGTCGGATCAACAAACACACCTTAACTAATTAAACTACCATTAGAATTCCTAACAGTGAAAGGGTGAAGTGGTCGGATCAACAAACACACCTTAACTAATTAAACTACCATTAGAATTCCTAACAGTGAAAGGGTGAAGTGGTCGGATCAACAAACACACCTTAACTAATTAAACTACCATTAGAATTACCTAACAGTGAAAGGGTGAAGTGGTCGGATCAACAAACACACCTTAACTAATTAAACTACCATTAGAATACCTAACAGTGAAAGGGTGAAGTGGTCGGATCAACAAACACACCTTAACTAATTAAACTACCATTAGAATTCCTAACAGTGAAAGGGTGAAGTGGTCGGATCAACAAACACACCTTAACTAATTAAACTACCATTAGAATACCTAACAGTGAAAGGGTGAAGTGGTCGGATCAACAAACACACCTTAACTAATTAAACTACCATTAGAATACCTAACAGTGAAAGGGTGAAGTGGTCGGATCAACAAACACACCTTAACTAATTAAACTACCATTAGAATACCTAACAGTGAAAGGGTGAAGTGGTCGGATCAACAAACACACCTTAACTAATTAAACTACCATTAGAATTCCTAACAGTGAAAGGGTGAAGTGGTCGGATCAACAAACACACCTTAACTAATTAAACTACCATTAGAATACCTAACAGTGAAAGGGTGAAGTGGTCGGATCAACAAACACACCTTAACTAATTAAACTACCATTAGAATACCTAACAGTGAAAGGGTGAAGTGGTCGGATCAACAAACACACCTTAACTAATTAAACTACCATTAGAATACCTAACAGTGAAAGGGTGAAGTGGTCGGATCAACAAACACACCTTAACTAATTAAACTACCATTAGAATACCTAACAGTGAAAGGGTGAAGTGGTCGGATCAACAAACACACCTTAACTAATTAAACTACCATTAGAATTCCTAACAGTGAAAGGGTGAAGTGGTCGGATCAACAAACACACCTTAACTAATTAAACTACCATTAGAATTCCTAACAGTGAAAGGGTGAAGTGGTCGGATCAACAAACACACCTTAACTAATTAAACTACCATTAGAATTCCTAACAGTGAAAGGGTGAAGTGGTCGGATCAACAAACACACCTTAACTAATTAAACTACCATTAGAATACCTAACAGTGAAAGGGTGAAGTGGTCGGATCAACAAACACACCTTAACTAATTAAACTACCATTAGAATACCTAACAGTGAAAGGGTGAAGTGGTCGGATCAACAAACACACCTTAACTAATTAAACTACCATTAGAATACCTAACAGTGAAAGGGTGAAGTGGTCGGATCAACAAACACACCTTAACTAATTAAACTACCATTAGAATACCTAACAGTGAAAGGGTGAAGTGGTCGGATCAACAAACACACCTTAACTAATTAAACTACCATTAGAATTCCTAACAGTGAAAGGGTGAAGTGGTCGGATCAACAAACACACCTTAACTAATTAAACTACCATTAGAATTCCTAACAGTGAAAGGGTGAAGTGGTCGGATCAACAAACACACCTTAACTAATTAAACTACCATTAGAATTCCTAACAGTGAAAGGGTGAAGTGGTCGGATCAACAAACACACCTTAACTAATTAAACTACCATTAGAATGCCTAACAGTGAAAGGGTGAAGTGGTCGGATCAACAAACACACCTTAACTAATTAAACTACCATTAGAATACCTAACAGTGAAAGGGTGAAGTGGTCGGATCAACAAACACACCTTAACTAATTAAACTACCATTAGAATACCTAACAGTGAAAGGGTGAAGTGGTCGGATCAACAAACACACCTTAACTAATTAAACTACCATTAGAATACCTAACAGTGAAAGGGTGAAGTGGTCGGATCAACAAACACACCTTAACTAATTAAACTACCATTAGAATTCCTAACAGTGAAAGGGTGAAGTGGTCGGATCAACAAACACACCTTAACTAATTAAACTACCATTAGAATACCTAACAGTGAAAGGGTGAAGTGGTCGGATCAACAAACACACCTTAACTAATTAAACTACCATTAGAATACCTAACAGTGAAAGGGTGAAGTGGTCGGATCAACAAACACACCTTAACTAATTAAACTACCATTAGAATACCTAACAGTGAAAGGGTGAAGTGGTCGGATCAACAAACACACCTTAACTAATTAAACTACCATTAGAATTCCTAACAGTGAAAGGGTGAAGTGGTCGGATCAACAAACACACCTTAACTAATTAAACTACCATTAGAATTCCTAACAGTGAAAGGGTGAAGTGGTCGGATCAACAAACACACCTTAACTAATTAAACTACCATTAGAATACCTAACAGTGAAAGGGTGAAGTGGTCGGATCAACAAACACACCTTAACTAATTAAACTACCATTAGAATACCTAACAGTGAAAGGGTGAAGTGGTCGGATCAACAAACACACCTTAACTAATTAAACTACCATTAGAATTACCTAACAGTGAAAGGGTGAAGTGGTCGGATCAACAAACACACCTTAACTAATTAAACTACCATTAGAATACCTAACAGTGAAAGGGTGAAGTGGTCGGATCAACAAACACACCTTAACTAATTAAACTACCATTAGAATTCCTAACAGTGAAAGGGTGAAGTGGTCGGATCAACAAACACACCTTAACTAATTAAACTACCATTAGAATTCCTAACAGTGAAAGGGTGAAGTGGTCGGATCAACAAACACACCTTAACTAATTAAACTACCATTAGAATTCCTAACAGTGAAAGGGTGAAGTGGTCGGATCAACAAACACACCTTAACTAATTAAACTACCATTAGAATGCCTAACAGTGAAAGGGTGAAGTGGTCGGATCAACAAACACACCTTAACTAATTAAACTACCATTAGAATACCTAACAGTGAAAGGGTGAAGTGGTCGGATCAACAAACACACCTTAACTAATTAAACTACCATTAGAATTCCTAACAGTGAAAGGGTGAAGTGGTCGGATCAACAAACACACCTTAACTAATTAAACTACCATTAGAATTCCTAACAGTGAAAGGGTGAAGTGGTCGGATCAACAAACACACCTTAACTAATTAAACTACCATTAGAATACCTAACAGTGAAAGGGTGAAGTGGTCGGATCAACAAACACACCTTAACTAATTAAACTACCATTAGAATTCCTAACAGTGAAAGGGTGAAGTGGTCGGATCAACAAACACACCTTAACTAATTAAACTACCATTAGAATTCCTAACAGTGAAAGGGTGAAGTGGTCGGATCAACAAACACACCTTAACTAATTAAACTACCATTAGAATTCCTAACAGTGAAAGGGTGAAGTGGTCGGATCAACAAACACACCTTAACTAATTAAACTACCATTAGAATTCCTAACAGTGAAAGGGTGAAGTGGTCGGATCAACAAACACACCTTAACTAATTAAACTACCATTAGAATACCTAACAGTGAAAGGGTGAAGTGGTCGGATCAACAAACACACCTTAACTAATTAAACTACCATTAGAATTCCTAACAGTGAAAGGGTGAAGTGGTCGGATCAACAAACACACCTTAACTAATTAAACTACCATTAGAATACCTAACAGTGAAAGGGTGAAGTGGTCGGATCAACAAACACACCTTAACTAATTAAACTACCATTAGAATTCCTAACAGTGAAAGGGTGAAGTGGTCGGATCAACAAACACACCTTAACTAATTAAACTACCATTAGAATGCCTAACAGTGAAAGGGTGAAGTGGTCGGATCAACAAACACACCTTAACTAATTAAACTACCATTAGAATACCTAACAGTGAAAGGGTGAAGTGGTCGGATCAACAAACACACCTTAACTAATTAAACTACCATTAGAATACCTAACAGTGAAAGGGTGAAGTGGTCGGATCAACAAACACACCTTAACTAATTAAACTACCATTAGAATACCTAACAGTGAAAGGGTGAAGTGGTCGGATCAACAAACACACCTTAACTAATTAAACTACCATTAGAATTCCTAACAGTGAAAGGGTGAAGTGGTCGGATCAACAAACACACCTTAACTAACTAAACTACCATTAGAATTTTTAACAGTGAAAGGGTGAAGTGGTCGGATCAACAAACACACCTTAACTAATTAAACTACCATTAGAATTCCTAACAGTGAAAGGGTGAAGTGGTCGGATCAACAAACACACCTTAACTAATTAAACTACCATTAGAATACCTAACAGTGAAAGGGTGAAGTGGTCGGATCAACAAACACACCTTAACTAATTAAACTACCATTAGAATACCTAACAGTGAAAGGGTGAAGTGGTCGGATCAACAAACACACCTTAACTAATTAAACTACCATTAGAATACCTAACAGTGAAAGGGTGAAGTGGTCGGATCAACAAACACACCTTAACTAATTAAACTACCATTAGAATTCCTAACAGTGAAAGGGTGAAGTGGTCGGATCAACAAACACACCTTAACTAATTAAACTACCATTAGAATTCCTAACAGTAAAAGGGTGAAGTGGTCGGATCAACAAACACACCTTAACTAATTAAACTACCATTAGAATTCCTAACAGTGAAAGGGTGAAGTGGTCGGATCAACAAACACACCTTAACTAATTAAACTACCATTAGAATGCCTAACAGTGAAAGGGTGAAGTGGTCGGATCAACAAACACACCTTAACTAATTAAACTACCATTAGAATGCCTAACAGTGAAAGGGTGAAGTGGTCGGATCAACAAACACACCTTAAATAACTAAACTACCATTAGAATACCTAACAGTGAAAGGGTGAAGTGGTCGGATCAACAAACACACCTTAACTAATTAAACTACCATTAGAATACCTAACAGTGAAAGGGTGAAGTGGTCGGATCAACAAACACACCTTAACTAATTAAACTACCATTAGAATTCCTAACAGTGAAAGGGTGAAGTGGTCGGATCAACAAACACACCTTAACTAATTAAACTACCATTAGAATACCTAACAGTGAAAGGGTGAAGTGGTCGGATCAACAAACACACCTTAACTAATTAAACTACCATTAGAATACCTAACAGTGAAAGGGTGAAGTGGTCGGATCAACAAACACACCTTAACTAATTAAACTACCATTAGAATTCATAACAGTAAAAGGGTGAAGTGGTCGGATCAACAAACACACCTTACCTAATTAAACTACCATTAGAATTCCTAACAGTGAAAGGGTGAAGTGGTCGGATCAACAAACACACCTTAACTAATTAAACTACCATTAGAATGCCTAACAGTGAAAGGGTGAAGTGGTCGGATCAACAAACACACCTTAAATAACTAAACTACCATTAGAATACCTAACAGTGAAAGGGTGAAGTGGTCGGATCAACAAACACACCTTAACTAATTAAACTACCATTAGAATACCTAACAGTGAAAGGGTGAAGTGGTCGGATCAACAAACACACCTTAACTAATTAAACTACCATTAGAATTCCTAACAGTGAAAGGGTGAAGTGGTCGGTACAACAAACACACCTTAACTAATTAAACTACCATTAGAATACCTAACAGTGTAAGGGTGAAGTGGTCGGATCAACAAACACACCTTAACTAACTAAACTACCATTATAATTCCTAACAGTGAAAGGGTGAAGTGGTCGGATCAACAAACACACCTTAACTAACTAAACTACCATTAGGATACTTAACAGTGAAAGGGTGAAGTGGTCGGATCAACAAACACACCTTAACTAATTAAACTACCATTAGAATAGCTAACAGTGAAAGGGTGAAGTGGTCGGATCAACAAACACACCTTAACTAATTAAACTACCATTAGAATTCCTAACAGTGAAAGGGTGAAGTGGTCGGATCAACAAACACACCTTAACTAATTAAACTACCATTAGAATTCATAACAGTAAAAGGGTGAAGTGGTCGGATCAACAAACACACCTTACCTAATTAAACTACCATTAGAATTCCTAAGAGTAAAAGGGTGAAGTGGTCGGATCAACAAACACACCTTAACTAATTAAACTACCATTAGAATGCCTAACAGTGAAAGGGTGAAGTGGTCGGATCAACAAACACACCTTAAATAACTAAACTACCATTAGAATACCTAACAGTGAAAGGGTGAAGTGGTCGGATCAACAAACACACCTTAACTAATTAAACTACGATTAGAATACCTAACAGTGAAAGGGTGAAGTGGTCGGATCAACAAACACACCTTAACTAATTAAACTACCATTAGAATTCCTAACAGTGAAAGGGTGAAGTGGTCGGTACAACAAACACACCTTAACTAATTAAACTACCATTAGAATACCTAACAGTGTAAGGGTGAAGTGGTCGGATCAACAAACACACCTTAACTAACTAAACTACCATTACAATTCCTAACAGTGAAAGGGTGAAGTGGTCGGATCAACAAACACACCTTAACTAATTAAACTACCATTAGAATTCCTAACAGTGAAAGGGTGAAGTGGTCGGATCAACAAACACACCTTAACTAATTAAACTACCATTAGAATGCCTAACAGTGAAAGGGTGAAGTAGTCGGATAAACAAACACACCTTAACTAATTAAACTACCATTAGAATGCCTAACAGTGAAAGGGTGAAGTGGTCGGATCAACAAACACACCTTAAATAACTAAACTACCATTAGAATACCTAACAGTGAAAGGGTGAAGTGGTCGGATCAACAAACACACCTTAACTAATTAAACTACCATCAGAATATCTAACAGTGAAAGGGTGAAGTGGTCGGATCAACAAACACACCTTAACTAATTAAACTACGATTAGAATACCTAACAGTGAAAGGGTGAAATGGTCGGATCAACAAACACACCTTAACTAATTAAACTACCATTAGAATGCCTAACAGTGAAAGGGTGAAGTGGTCGGATCAACAAACACACCTTAACTAATTAAACTACCATTAGAATATCTAACAGTGAAAGGGTGAAGTGGTCGGATCAACAAACACACCTTAACTAATTAAACTACGATTAGAATACCTAACAGTGAAAGGGTGAAGTGGTCGGATCAACAAACACACCTTAACTAATTAAACTACCATCAGAATTCCTAACAGTGAAGGGATGAAGTGGTCGGATCAACAAACACACCTTAACTAATTAAACTACCATTAGAATTCCTATCAGTGAAAGGGTGATGTGGTCGGATCAACAAACACACCTGAACTAATTAAACTACCATTAGAATTCATAACAGTGAAAGGGTGAAGTGGTCGGATCAACAAACACACATTAACTAATTAAACTACCATTAGAATACCTAATAGTGAAAGGGCGAAGTGGGTGGATCAATAAGTACACCTTAACTAATTAAACTATCATTAGAATACCTAACAGTGAAAGGGTGAAGTGGGCGGATGAAAAGATTTTTTTTTGCTATATTGTCATTTAAACACTGTTAGATGTTTAAATGGAAGGGTAAGGTGGGCGGATCAAAAGATTTTTTTTTGCTATATTGTCATTTAAACACTGTTAGATGTTTAAATGGAAGGGTAAGGTGGGCAAATCAAAATAATTTATTTGACTAGAAATGACTGAAAATTACTGTATCAACTATTGTTAGTTATTGTAAGTTAATTGATGTAACACTTTCAGTTTTTGTCTTCCATTGAACAACACTACTGTAATTAATAAGTCTTTAGAATAAACTGTAAGTATAGGTAAAAATAGGCTTCTTGCTCCTTACAAATTGTCTCAATTGTGGTTGTCTCTATCCTTAAAATTATTTGCTAGTTTTAACTAATTTGTATAAAACTATCACTAACACTTAGGAGTCTTAATTTTTTACTTTTTTTTTTTAAATACCACTCATATGTTGCTGGTTATTTATCACAGATTCTAATTAAGAAGTCAAATAATTAAATGAAGGTGACACGTTTTGGAAAGTTCTGATACGTCCACAAAACTACAGATATTGTTTTCTAATTGACATACATGTATAAGTGTAGGTCTAGGTGTAGCTTAGTTGTTAGCATGCCAGACGGTGAATATCAGAGTCAATAGTTCGTACATTTCGCGCTCGGTACATTGGAGTAGTAGGAGCGTTAAAGAAGTGAGTTAAATTCTAATATTTAATGACAATATCCCAAGAGTTGGTGGTGGGCACTGTTAACTAAACATGTACTCTCTAGTCTATAAGTTTCAAATGGGGTTGGCTAACGCAGATAATCTCTACACTGAGTGTTAGGTTTAACAAAAATAATGCAATTTATTCATTGTTTGTTTACGGATATTTACGCCAAGCTACAAAAGTGTTGTCTGTAGGTAGGTAGGTAAATGTTTCATGTTTATTAGTACAAAGCTATTAAGCTATCTTGCCAAACAAGATGCAGTATACTATAATGATATTTGGAAATGAAGGTAAGAATACGTAAAATTAAGACCTGCCAGGAAGACTGAAGCATGAAGTTCAAACTTGCTGTCAGTCACCTGAAGTTGGCCTTTTCAGTCCTGGGTTCAGGTCAAAATGAAAATTAAAATGCGTGAAAGAAATCATGTTAAAATAGTGCATAGTCCAATATAAACCTTAAGTTAAAAAGACTAATGGCTCTTAAAAATGTAAAAACATAAGTGAGAGTGCCACACAGACCACACATTGGTGCATCAGTACCAGATAAAAGGAAATGGCGAGTTAAAAATCTGTGACCAATGCATAGCCTAGCCAAAACAACTTCCTCCCTTCGATCTTTACAAAAACAATATGGCCAAGGAGCTAAAGAAGGCTTGATTTGAAAAAGCTTATTATTTCGTTGCTCAATTCAGGTCGACTGCCAACTGGTGTAGAGTCGGGTTTTGATAACTAGACCATAGTCCATGTATGAACAGGGACGGTGGTGATAGAGCCAGAGCAGATGGACTTTCCCGCTCTGTCAGTCAGCTCGTTCCCAACATGACCTGGTATCCAAAAAAACTGGACAGAGATAGATGATAGAGACAGATGGGCCAGTTTGTTTTGGATATTGATAAGAATAGGATAGTAACTATATGGAATTATGTCAGGGTCAATACACAGCTGAGTGAATCAGTATAGATCGTACAATTCGTATATTGCATAGTTTCAATATGATTCAGGCCAGTGAACACAGAAACTGTAGAGGGGATTCTGTGTGCTACAGCCGAACTGTTACAAGCCATGGCAAAAACTGGATCGTTTGAAAGATGTTTAGTAAATAAAGAGCGATATTTCCAATCGGGAGTACCGGCCTTCCTCGGATGACTCAAAGATAGGTCACAGTTGGGGATAGCAATTAGCCATGGCGGAAAAGGCCGAACTATTGATACTGCTATGCTATTCAAAGATATATCCAATTTTTCTCATTGTGCTCGAATACGAAAGCTAAAAGGAACAATGACAGATTTTTATTATAGAAAAGGGTGGCCCACTGAGGATGGAAAACACAACCCCAAGTAAGATACTGTGGTAAAGAGCAAAGTTTGGAAGCACACATAAGAGACAATTGCAAACGGCGAATATACAGAGGAGGTTCATGGGACTCCAAATACAAACTCTGGCCTGGAGAAGTACAAAAGGCCCCAGTGCAAAGCCAAATCCCCTGATGGAAGATAAGATCCAGCATTTTCAGTGCTAAGGTTCTGGTAGAACCATAAACCATAGACCCATAGTCAAGTTTGGATCGAATAAGGGTACGACAAATTTTAAGCATGGAGTATCTATCTGCTCCCCAAGAGGTGGAAGAGAGGGCACGGAGGATGTTCAGTGCTCTTGTATATTTGATACGAAGTTGCTTGATGTGGAAAGTAAAGTTTAATTTACAGTCAAATATAAGACCTAAAATCTTTGCCTCAGGAACGACAGTAAGTATAGCATCATCAATATGAAGTTCTGGATCTGGATGAATACCCCATTGGCGGCAGAAATGTACACAAACAATTTTAGAGAGAAAGTTGAAAACCATTTGCTGTGTCCACTTAAGTATATGATTGATTGTAGTAGCTGCTGCTCAATAAACCTCATGTTTGATGACTGACATGAGATGTGAAAGTCATCAAAGAAAAGACCATTTGCAACTGTAGGGGGTAGCTGTTCACTGATGGCATTAATCTTTATAATGAAAAGTGTGACACTCAGAACACAGCCCTGAGGGCCTCCAAGTTCCTGCGAGAAAAAAAGGGAAAGTATTGAGCCCACACGGACCTGGAATTAGCAGTTCATTAAAAATGCTTAATAAAAAGTGGCAAACTGCCACGCAATCCGTATGAGTGAAGGTCTCGCAAGATGTCATATCTCCATGTTGTATCATAAGCTTTCTCTAAATTAAAATAAAAATAGAAACAAGATATTGTCGCTTCAAAAAGGCTTCTATAACTGATGTTTCAAGGCGAATTCAGTGGTCTATCGTGGAGCGTTGTCTTCATAACCCACACTGAGTGGGTGAGAGAAGGTTGTTTGATTCAAGGAACCGAACAAGACGAGCATTAATCATCTTCTCTAAGGTCTTACTGAGACAACTCGTCAAAGCAATGGGACGGTAATTCGAAGGAATCTTTGGATCCTTCCCAGGTTTAAGAATAGGGTGTACAATAGCTTGGCACCAAGCATCAGGAAAGACATTCTCCTGCCATATCCGGTTAAAGACAGCCAGGAGAATAGTAAGAAAGGCAGGAGAAAGGTGGTGTAGAATCTCATAATGTATATCATCAGGTCCAACTGACCTATTGCCAGACCGACGAAGCACAAATTTGAGTTCCACCAGTGTAAGAAGCAGATGTTTAACTTGTGTTTTAATAGCTAAGAAGGAAGGGGATGAGTTTGAAGAGCTAGATACATGACAGAAACATTCACCCAAAGTATTGGCAATGCTCTGAGCATCAGCAACTTCATGGCCATTGAATAGTAAAATAGAGGGGGGAGCAGAAGTATACCGTCCACTCACCTTCTGGATCTTGTCCTATATGACTTTTGAATTGATGGTTGAAAAAATGCTGGAGGTATATTTAATCCAAGATTCCTTCTGGCTTTGACGTTTAACTTGTCGAGCCTGTGCACGTGCTTGCTGAAATGCAATGCGGTTTGTAAGGGTGGGACATCTACAAAATTTATAACAAGCACGTTTCTGAGCTTTTCGTGTTATAGAACAAACAGAATTCCACCAAGGGCGGGATTGCCGTGGGAAAGATGTCGAGGTTTTGGGGATGCACTGAGCAGCTGCTTGGACAATACAGTTAATTACTGCTGCTACACAGTCATCTAACGATGATTTACGTAAGATGGCAGGATCAAGATCCGAGAGAGCAGTGAAAGAGGGCCAGTTGGTCTGGTCCAACTTCCACTGAGATACACGGGTCAGGTGGCACTGACCACGGTCAATCTCTCTTAATATGATAGGAAAATGATCACTACCCCGTGGATTGCTGTCAACCTTCCAAGAAAAGCAAGTGAAAAGCGAAGGGGAGCAGATAGAAAGATCTATAGCAGTAAATGACTGACTGGGTGCATTAAAATAAGTGTAAGAGGCAGTATTGAAGAGAGACAGGTTGTGATTCAGGAGCATATGCTCTATAGCACGACTAATCACATCAATACTAGAACCACCCCAGAGGGGATTCTGCCCATTAAGATCCCCCGAAATTAAAAAGGGGGTTAACACTCCTACGAAAAGACGTTTCTAGTCCTGATTTCTCCAAGCCCGTTCCCCTGGCTGTGGTTTCGCTAGATAGTAGATAGGGACAGTGGGAATCTCGTTAATCCATTCATTAATGGATTTAAATGGCAATTTCATTTAAATACAAAATTATTAGCCTAATATTAATAACCTTTCAAGTTGCTCTGGGGCCTATTAGGCCCCACTTTTCGTAGGAGTGTTAACAGTTGCTCAATGAGAGCACCTCAGGGGTAAGGTACGGAGAGCAAACAGTGATGGTACGACCCAAGGAGATACGGAAGACTACAGCCTCCGAGGGCGTATTCAATGACAAGTACATGGTGGGCATGTGTTGATCAACCAAAAGTGCTACTATCCCATGTTCTTTTTCCAGCACGTGACCTGTCCTTTTGGTGTAAGGAATATTGTCGAATTGTGACTGTATTAGTAGGTTTTAAAAATGTTTCCTGTAAAGAAAGACATTTGGAATGATAAAAGTCAATCAAATTCTTAATGTCATTCACATTTGATTGAAAACCTCGACAGTTCCATTGGATTAGTGTGGTCATTTTTATTTATTTTGCTTGCGACCGCGCTTTTTTTCTTTACTGGATGTGGATTGGTCGCTCTCTTGTGATCCTGCTCTGGATCGAGTAGGCAGATCGGAGTTTGTAGACATACGTTCCAGTAATTGAGAACGTGAACGAATGGATTGTTTAATTTTTGGGGTGTTAAGATGTGGTAGGACAGAGATAGAAGTAAATACTGATTCGTTAACTTTGTTTATTTTGGAGGGCACTAGATTAAGATGCGCTGTTAAGGATTCTGTAAGAGGCACGAAAAGGTCTGTCTGGACTCCTACTGTAGTAGTAGGATGGATTACAGCAGCATAAGCCCGAGATGAAATTGAGTTCCGAGCCCCCGGGTAAGTAATATTATGAACTGAAATAGCAAGGATGTGGACCATTACAGTTAATACAATGCAGTTCTAGTTGGTATTCAAAAGCATCATGGTCTTTACCAGCACAACGAGCACATGTCAAGGAACCACGGCAAGATGTTTTCGAATGACCAAATCGTTGACAATGAAAACATCTAACAGGGTTAGGAATGCAAGGCCATACCTTACAACTCGGTTATCCTGCCTTGATTGTGGTAGGAGAACGCGATGTTGTAAAATGTTAATATTAGAACATTTGTCGGCTCCACAATCCCGTTTCTACGAGTAAAAATTCGGCGCACGGCTGTAACACCTTAGCTTGTGAAACCTGCGAGAATCTTTCACTCTGGAATGGTCTTTAAATCCCTCCCAAATCTCCTGGAATAATTCAAAGTAGAATGAGGAGTAACCTCAATGGGTGTATCCCCAATGGCCTTCGATTTCAAGAGAAGTTTGGAATGTTGTAATGAAGCTGTTTCCACTAAAACGTCCCCAGACCGTAATTTTTTTACCGATTTAGGTGAGCCAGCAAGCCCTTCTAAACTCCCCTTCTGAATAAAAAATGGAGACATTTGCCCTACGAGTTTTTCAGTTAAAAATGTATAATTAAAAATCGCGGGACAGATTCAAGTTGTGAGTTTGACCTACAGAGTCATCAATGTGTGGTCGTTTGCCAATAGTCGGATTATTCTCTATGCTGTCATGCTTGTTTATTTTTTTATTTGAGGAGTATCCATAATAAAAAACAGAATATTTCGGTGCCCACTGACTCCACCCACAATTGAGCCCTACGAGAGGACGCACTACAGTGTCATATAAGGTCACTGCAGCGACGCCAAGGTTTCGTAAGCACTATACCCGAACACCAGTATCAGACAAATGCCCAATACACCTGTTGAGGACGTCCTATGCTGGTACTCAGTTGACCCTGGCCCAAATGGACTAGCCGATTGATCTTGGGGAGCCACCCCAAGACCGCCCTCTACAGGAATTCAAGGCCAAAGTGGTGTGTTGGAGTTGAACTCCTTTACCACCAGAATCCTCTCCTCCCCTTCACAAATCACCATGCACGGCAAACACTCCAGTGGATGTTTAGATCCCAGAGGAAGTAAACTGAAAGTACAGAACCTTCTCTGGGAGGTCCCCTCACCACGTACAGGAAGTGTTTCTGTACTATAAATATTTAAAAAAAATTACTTTACTAGGAGCTGATAGTGGGTTAACCTTCTAGTGAGTGAGCTATATAAGTATGAATATAAGCTGAGCAAATGAAAAATATTTACTACGTGCTCTGAAAACGTTTTGATAATCCAATAAATTATACGTTTCCCACTAACTGACATATAAATGTCATTATAAGAGATACCAACTTACAATTCTGTGGATTCTACAGGAATATCTTTAGGTACCACTTTCAATTTCTGTCGACTGCAGTGAACAACAGATCCAGTACAAGTGCAGCCCGGTGGGCAGGGAGAACGTGCGCCACACCCATCAGCTAATTCAAACTCTGTTAATAATAAAAACAACAACAAATAGTTCCAACTACAGCTTTAAGGAAACAATCGAACACTAGAACTAGTTATCACTTTAAAGTTGAAACAAATATTAGGGTCTATCTACGCTGTGTTACAACGATTAGAAAAAAAAAGTTTAAGATATATTCTTTGTTAATCTAAAGATGACCTAAGAAGGCCGAAACATTGTTCTCTAAGTTGTTTTAATAAACGTTTTAATACCCATACCAGCCATCCTGATACAAATTCAGGTTATAAACAATTCTCAGTAAAGCTTTTTACAGTAGAAGGACGCTTATAAGTAGCTGTTAAACACATCAGAGCGCGAGCAATATTGAAAATTATAGTGGATCCATATAGCGCTAGCAAAAGATTCCATCAAAAATAATACAATGAAGCAGTTTCGAAACGTTGATATCTGTGGCATCGTAATTAAAAAAAAATAATACAATCGCTGGTCATATTGTGTAGTAGAAAATGAGACAACAACAGTATAAAAACCTAATTTAATAACACACGTCACATCAAACTGGAATATTGTAATGTAATATACCTGTCGTACAGCATTAAAACAATACAACACACGCTACCTGTTGTACAACATTAGAACACTTCAACATACGCTACGTGTCGTATGACATTAGAACACTACAACATATACTACCTGTCATACAACATTAGAACACTATTATTGTCAGACAGTAATATAACACAATCCATCACATAGTATTGCAGTACTTACCCTCTGATATAGCAGAGCAGAACACATAAACGTACGGCACAACGCTAATGTGTACATCACGTCAAAAAACCATGATATACAACAAGCATCACAACAGTAACATGTAAAGAACTTAATGTACCACAGAAGAACATTAATATGCATCATCTGTTGGATAATACCACAAAACAGCTACGAAACGTGACATTGTATTAGAAATAACACGACCACTTGTTGCACCTCAATAAAATAACAAAATGAACTAAACCTGTTACACCACACTAGATTGAAGTGTCCCACATGTCGCATTACAGTAGAGAACTTTGAATACCCGTAAACTATACTGTAGATTAGACGGAAGTTATTATGCAAATTCATTATTAATGAAAGGTCATCTCAGGACACGAAAAGTTGTTTCTTTTATATACCATTTAAAAACCAAAACCCTCTAAACGTCCATAAAAACAGCAAAACACAAAATGTAAAACCGTAGGTTACATGCATCTTCTCATGGACCCAACAAATCTTCTTGCCAAACTTGGTGAAGATCCATCCATGCAAAGTAGTGGTACAAAATCCGCAAAAAACACTCATAAAAACTACACAATGTAAAATTGAAAATATGTGTGTATTTCCCCATGGACCTAATGAAACTTCATACCAATTTTGGTGAGGATCCATCCATACCCTTCGAAGTATTTACATGAAAATACAACAGACCATACTATCGCACAGTAAAACCTGTCTAAGACGGAATCTCACCGGACCGAGTAAAATTTCCGGCTTAAGCAGGTTTTCTGGCTTAGACGTAGTGAACATACATTTTCTTAGTTATATACAATTTTTGAGCGGAATGCTATACTTGCTTGACTCAAGGGAAGTAAGACATTTGTGAATAAAGTTATTATACTACTTATGCTATATTTATTAGAATAAGAACAAAAATAGACATCCAAAATATACATAAGTACACAAAATCTTAATCAAATTTATTTGAAGAAAGTGTCCAATTTCAACTGTTTCATTTTTTAATGGGTCTTCTCATGCGGTTAAAAGAACTCAATTCTCAGGCCTATTCATAAAGTTTATTTTCCCCCTTCATTTTTGCATACAATTTAATAGTGTTAATACAACTGAACACTTGCGATAAAGTAGGAATTTCTATTTCCTCACTATCTTTTCCATTTTGTTCATCTTCTGAATCTCTCACACTGTTACCATCTTGCGATTCTATTATAGATTTTAAATCAGTTTCTGTTAAAACATTCTTGTCAACGTTAACAGAATCATCTGCATCAATCTTTTCAATCAGAGTTTGATTTCACTAGAATCGTCATAACAAACAACTTCTCCACAATTTCCGCCATTATCAAGAATAAATCCACAGTTTCGAAAGCACTTTATTACGCATTTGATTGAATGACTTAAAAATGCAATTGCATCTAACACTTCAATTTTCATGGTCATTTCAGATGCTCTGTTACAGTCGTCCATGTTTGCAATAATATGCTGGAGAATCAATTTTATATACTGCATAATTCCACTATCTAGTGGCTGTAGAACTGATTTTGTACATGATGGTAGAAAGACTAAACGAACATTTCAAAGTTGAACTTCTGGGTGACAAGTTGCATTATCCAGGAAAAGTAGAATATTTCTTTTTTCTTGTTCCATTCCTTTGTTTACTTTGTTCAAAAATTCCTCGAATACAGCACTTATCATTCACGTTTTATTATTCACTTTTCATTGCACAGGAAATTTATTCTTCCTTAAAGTTTTGAAACAGCTCGGATTTTTACTTTTACCTATTACCCATGGTAGATTTTCCCTAAATTTTAAAATTAGGGAAGATAGGAATTTATTTTTTTTCGTGAGAATTATTTAAAGAGTAGAATTTTGCACTTAACAGACAAATATATTTCTATAAATCATAAATCTAATTTAACTGTAAAAATATTGACGGCAGAAAAAAAGAAGAGAATATATTTAACCAATACTTACTGTAACAAAATGTCCGAGAATTTATTAATATTTAAGCAAATTATTAATTAAATAAGAATTTATTAATATTTAAAGAAATTATTAATCAAAAACATTTTTCCGCTTTACTCAGATTCTAATCTTACTTGTTGATAGATAAGACAGGTGAAAGATAGTTCCTGTTCACGTTACGCAGATTCCGCCATACAGAGGGCCTTTTATTAGAGAAGTCTTAAGATAATGCTGCAAAATTTTGATATTTCTGCTCTATGCAGTTTCTACCTTAGACAGGTTTTATTGTATGTATATAGATGGCGGCAGTGAATTACATCTGCGTGTGACGTATTTATGACGTCACATGTCTACACTCTGAGAATGGAGTAAAAGTTCACCGTGACGGTAAAACTTTGACCCCTATAGCAAATCTAAATGTACACACACAGAAAAAGTTTTGCGAATTTTGGGTTCCACATCGCGTAATAAAAAAGTTTTTACAGTATCATATAAGCAAGAGTTTCATTATACTATGACTTGTTGGACTAAAAACCACTGCATGAAAATCATACAACAATAGAACACCATAACAGAATCATCATTAAAATAAACAAGAAATGAATACGTTTTAATATGTCATTACTTTCGAAATAAGAAAACTATTTTATACAAAACTTTGCACATTACATTAGAACACTATTCTGCACGTAACGTTTGCATCATATTAGAACATTATTATTCACATAACCTATACACCATATTAAAATAATATTTTATAGATAAACTTTGAAATCACGATATCAATCTACAATACAACTTAAAACACACGCACGCACACACAAAGGATTCAACATATACCGCTGCACTGGAAGTCCTTCAGCTGGACGTCACTAATTGGCATTTCCTTCAAGGAACTGGGAGACTCACAACGAGGGCTTCCAATCACAGTCTTTCTCTCATGAAGCCACTCGGCCAACCACCGAAGATGACAGTTACAGTTGAGAGGATTGGAGAGAACATTCCTGGTCGAAATGAATTTTTAGTTTTATGATATTAAAGTAATAAATAACTTTTACTCCTCTTTTATCTGAAATATATCGTATAAGAAAATCAAATTAATATAGATGGCAAGGTTTAAATTTGTAGATGTATATTTATAGACCTATATTTCAAGAAATATCGTAATAGGATTGATTATCACTCAGATATATTTCAATCTTAAAAAATGCTTGAAAGCATAATTACGTTTTGAAGAATTCAGTGAAATATTGTAAATGGTTCTTCGTTGTTGAATGTATGATTTAGTGCTTTTTTTACATCAAACTTGAGTGCTATTAGATTTTTTAAAATTGTTTTAGTCGATGATCAAATTTGGTACTTCCTTGGCTAAAAAAATAAAAAAATGTTACTTTTAATCCACAAGATTTAGACTACATCTAGAGGCCCAGTCACATTATTTTGAAAGACACCATGTCTTGTTCTTGGCCTTCAGCGGCGACCTTGAAGGTCAGTCAGAAAGAAAAAGGTAAAAATAACCACCCACTGATTACCAATCTAGAAAACGAACTTCACGTGAGCGATTTTTGGTTTTCATAAGCTAAATTTACAAATCAAATTTGATAGAATTTCATATCTGAGTCTATTGGTTGTACGTGTTCGTACAAACTGATTTACAAAGTTAAAATTATAGTATAGTAAAAAGATATAAAAGTAGGCTTTACTTACAGTGTTGAAAGAGCTCTCATCCTTTCGAACGATCCTGGCATGATACATCGTATATTGTTGTCGTACAACGACCTAGAAAAGAGTGAGAGGTTTACATTGTAATATTTAAAAGTGTATATAAAACACGCACACACAGATAAATATATCACAGCATATTTAAAAACAAAAACAAAATCACATACACACAAAATGGCACTGAAAATTATTTTCTATTATTGTATCTTACCAGCGTATCATGTCTTTTAAATGTAACTTGTAGTTGATATTTATCTAACTACCAGAAATAGAAATAATTAAATCAGGCATAAAACTTACCGAGTAATTCGCAGAGTGTTGTGTTAAGAATAAAGAGTTTGTGATAGATTTATATCTATTAGATTTTTGAAACAGTTCAAAACATAAGAGCCAATTTGTAACATTTAAGATACTTTTTTTGTTAAGTAAAAAACTACACACTTGGGTACCTGTGCTGTGACCACCACAGAGATGTATCTTAGAATTTTAATGTTATAAGCCTTCAAGCTTACTGCTAAGCTACGGGGTTTGTCAATTTCGAAGAGAAAATAGCCTAAAGAACGTATATATTAATACTACTTTATTTTGATTTGTTCTTTACATTCGAAGATTTACAAGTTGCGAGAACCGGTAAAAAGAATATGTCCGAAACAAAGAACAGCAGTTTTAGGTTCATGATTTATAAAACAAGTACATATGTTATTGAAACAAAAGCTTATGTGATGATCTAGTCAGGTGAAGAAAGTTACACAAAATGTACTGGGTTCATACGTGATAAAACAAGAGTTAAAAGTATAATAAGTATTAAAAGTTACACAAAATGTATTGGGTTTACACGTAATAAAAGAACAGTTAAAAGTACAATAGATACAGGTCAATATCAAAAGTTACAGAAAATGTACTTGGTTCATATGTGACAAAACAACAGTTAAAAGTCTAATAGGTACTGGTCAGTAACAGAAGTTACACAAAATGTATTGGGTTCATACATGATAAAACAACAGTTAAAAGTATAACAGACACTGGTCATTATAAAATAAGACTACAATGTTGAAAGTGACTGTCAAATCTATGGATATTTGCTTACTTCATCTAGATGCATTAATGTCGGATCATAGAAAAATGGAAGTGGAAAACTTTTATAAAGATGTACAAAAGAGAATAACACAAGTAAAACCAGATGAAGTACTAATATTTTATGGTGATATGGATGAAAATGTAGAAAATTATAATATAACATCGTTGAACATCAAGATTTTGATTCAATTCTTTGAAGAAAACAGCCTAGTTGCAATGAACATATTCTTGAAACAGCACTCAAGGAGGCTGTATACTTGGAAAAGTCCAGGTGATGTTTACAAGAGTTCAAATAAATAAACTTTTTAATGGTCTATACAAGGTGTGAGAATTCTGTAACAGGCACAATAACATACCCAAGTATTGACTGCAAAAGTGACCGTGTACCAATAATGTAAAACATCAGGATAAAAACAAGCCTCGAATAAGAAAGATAATTTACTAGACATAGCCCAACTAAAGCAACCAAAATTATAGAGAGATTTCCATAACAAAACTAGAAATTATTTTCAGTACCCAAGAGATGAAAAGACAACATTCTTGGTGAAGAGCAAAAAGTTGAAGGTGATATTTAACAGTATATCAGTAACACGTAGGGCAGCTGAAAATACAGTGAGATGGAAAGTAAGGAATAAGATTGTTATGGATGACTGAGGAAGTACTAAAAATAATGTAAAGAGATGGACAAGACAATATGAGAGGAATATATAAAAGCAAAAGATATATCATGGGACCAGAACTGTGCAAAGCCTAGAGAGGGCAAGGAAGATACAGGTAAAACAAAAAGCAAGGACATGTTGATATGGGAGTTAGTATCAAACAAAGATGGAAAGAATATATCCAAGAGCTGTCTAAATATTCTAAAGAAAAGGAGAGCAAGGTAACAAGGAAGGCCCTGAATCATTAAAGAAGAAAGTACAGAACACAATAAATATTATATAAAATGGAGAGGTAACGAGAATCGGTGCAACAGATGTGAAAGTGTACAGTGTACTTGCCAAGGTTGGTGTTGAGAAAACTAATAATTTATACAACATGGTTTACAGACCCTTATATATGTATATCACCTGAATTTCAGAAATCTATACCATAGCAATATCAAAAACTTAAGAGCAATACAATATTTAGACCATTGAATGTTAAGATGAGATGAGATGAGATATGTTAGAAAACTGCTATGAATCACTCTTGAAAGAAATAGTAAAAATAAAAGGTAAGTAACAGTATGTACCAGAGGATTAGTATGTACTTCGAGATGAAAGAGGAACATGTGAAAGAATTAGTAATTTATTAAATATTTTCAAAGGTAAATTCAGATGAATCTGTGTGTGTATATGTATATGTTTATAATACAAAGCAAGTCTGCATAATAAAACAAAGTCACCACATCACAAGTGAGGTAAAAAGTGTGTCCTTATGAGTTTGTTTTGTTTCAATTAAGTTTTATTTTTTATAATAAAGATGTCCTATTTCATCATAGGTTTAGTCTTGCTATTTGTAATGCAATCGTTCCTCTTTTACATAAATATTATTTTAATTATTCAGATAATGTTTATGTTTACATTATATATGCATTGTATTGACTATAAAAAGAGGTTCGATAAGGTAAAGCCTAAAGAATTGAGGATAGATGTTAACATTAAGAAAGGTGTAAGACAAGGATGTGTGTTGTCACCAAGGTTTTAGTTTATATTCAGAACTTATCATTAGTGCAATAGATAAGAAAATGGTTTAGAATTTCGAGGAAGAGTGGTCAGTAGCCTGCAGCATGTGACAAACTAAATTGAGTTAAAGTTCTACAACCACTGATGGCTAAAACCATAGAAACAATGGTGAAAGTGATGGTTGTGTCAAAGATGAAATAAATTGCAAGAGTAAGAATTAGAAAGAACAAGACATATTGGCATAGGCAGATCTGTTTCTTTATTTGAAACTCGTAGAAGACAGAAGGTTCCAGAGGGAAACAAGAACTGAGATACCAAAAGTACTTTCATCAGTATGCATATAAATATATAAGAAAATTGGCACATAAATCATAATAAGGACTACATATTACTATGATTAATCCTTTTATATGCAACACAAGTATGGACAATAAATATCTAAGAAATGAACAGAGGCTTTCAAAATGTGGTGTGTAAAAAGAATGAAAAAATTGGCTGGACTGTGAAACTAATAAATAATGCAATAGTGAAAGAACCAGAGACGTTGGTAAAATTACCTGACTTCATCAAATATAGAAATTGTGTTACTGCAGATACACCTAAGATAACAAAATCTACAGAAAGGCCTCTTCTATGGTAAGGTGGATCACAGGAGCAGAAATAGAAGAGTAAGAATATAAAAGAATAGGCCCAGATGGCCTGGAGCAGAACTGAAGTGCAGTATAGAATAAGAAACAGTGAAGCAGAAGGATCACTAATCTCTGTGAAGGAAAAAAAAAACATACTGACTGACTAGTAAAATGATACAGTTAAAGAAACTCATTCTTGCATGTCTCTTAATATAAAACCTTCAAATTTTTGTTGTTAGACTTTCTTGTATTTTATACCTGATGAAAGAAATTCTACAAATGGAAAGTGCTAGGTTTGTCATGTTTTTCTGGTTCCATGTACACTTACATGGTATGGTCATCTACTTAAAGAAACCAAAACGTATATAATTGTGCAAACCAAAAAGTAAGAATACATTATGGAATTATGAGGCACAGCATTTGAATTCCAATGACAATTTTTTTTTTTATGCACTAACAAGCACATCAATCATTATAACAGCAAACACAGCTAAAATGCCCTTGTAAAAGTTTCTTTATAAAAATAAATAATAATCGTAAATATTCATGCAAATATAGGCAAAAAATATAATATAATTTCTTCCCTTATTTTGGCATTAACTTGTACATGTCAAGACTTGTTCTCCCATGTGGATATCATAATTAAGAAAAGACTCAGTTTCTTCTTAAGACTAGTCTCAGTAATTGAAGTCATTTTGGTTAAAAATACACTCGAAGAGAAAATTATATTATGTGAATAAAAGATTAAAGCTTTCCTACAAATAAAAAGTTCCCTCAAGCATGCTTAAGTAGTTAAACGTCATATATACTCATCTGTGCTATAAAACAACAACCTCTAGATGAACTAATAACATGGACCTAAATCACTCTTTAAAGGTACCATTAAGAAACATTAGAGTTCTAGCACCACTATACTAGACAGCCCAAAGAAGAAACTCTTAAGTGGAAAAGTGAACTCACAGCATTCGCAAGGATCCCAGCTCGACAAAGGAGTCATTATTTATACACGTTAGATGGTTACTTGGTAGCAATCTGAAAGGGGTATCCAAGTGATTAGAAAGGAACTCCAGCATTACAGAAACAAACAATGCATGAACTAGGCTGACACAAAGCAAGATATTTGAATAGGTTTTTGGTTTTACCTTAGCAATAAAACATATAGTTAACTCAGGAATACCCTTCATTGATGAACAGTCTGCCTTAAGGGAACTACATAGCAATCAACAGTATTTTTACCAAAACCTAATTTCATAGTACCTCAGGTGTTTAAAATAAATCACTTGATAGTAAGTAAGTATATACGTGACCAATATCAACATACTCACACTGATGTTTGTCAGTTCTTAATATCCTCTGTAACAAATAAGTAAGCCACAGAGAGCTAATGTCATTATACTGTCTGCACAGTCAGTTTAATATGCTTGATAATTTAATATTATTTTGTAGTATCTTAAAGAGTAAACAATACTATTTTCAACTTATACAGTACCTTATATGGTCTTGGATTAATCAGTCAGGCCAGAGACCCCTAGAGATCAGCTATAGCCATCTTTACCTTTAAACTACTGTACAAAGGATGGATAGCCAGTCAGTAGCACCCACTGCAATAAGGGCTTTGGTTATTTGTTAGAACTGAATAACAGGATTGTTAGTTACTTTTATAGCACTTCTCCAGTTGAAAGCATATACTTGATCCATGTAGTACTTGTCAGTTAATATTATTTGGTCATATGTTGTATGGTCATTTGGTAGTGTGGAATGTACTTGTCAGTCAATATTACTTAGTCATATGTTGTATGGGCATTTGGCAGTGTAGAATGTACTTGTCAGTCAATATTACTTAGTCATATGTTGTATGGTCATTTGGCAGTGTAGAATGTACTTGTCAGTCAATATTACTTAGTCATATGTTGTATAGTCATTTGGTAGTGTAGAGTGTACTTGTCAATCAATATTACTTGATCATATGTTGTATGGTCATGTGGTAGTGTACTTGTTAGTTAATCTTACTTGATGAAATTGTGTATGGTCATTTGATAGTGTACGTGTCAGTTAATATCACTTAATATTATTAATATTTAGAACTTCGGACTTCCTTAATCAATATTTGTGTAAAGAGCGTCGTTACTGGTTGATACGTGCTACCTCCAAAAATCATCGTTTTTATTATTTTTCTTTATAAATTGAACTTGTGTGCACTTTGAATTCCATTTTACTGTTGAGTCAACACAAATCAACTGCACATTTCTAAATTTTTAATCTACGTGAGAAAGAAAAGCAATCGTCGTATATAAATATATACTTACAGAGTTTTAATACTTGATAGCCCCTCAAAATTCTTCGGTCCGATCTCTCGTAGTTTGTTATGGTCTAAAGAACTATTGGGAAAGCATAAAACAAATCAAAACATTTAAAGGCAGATGGGGATTTTTCTATAAACCGAAAATGTAGATCTGTGATTAGATACTCATTTCTATGGAATCTTTAAAGTTCGACATTTTTAACAGACATTGATTAATTTAAGTCTTGAAGAGGGATATTTATAACTTAACATTTAATATTTTAACACATTTATCTTAGTTTAAATAAGAACTGAAATCACAATATTTAGCTCTCAGTCTCATCACACAATAAAAAAGTTTTAAAATATTTTGAGCCATAAACTGAAAGTTAAGGAAATAACCGTTGGTTACAAATGCGTTAATAAAAAAAAACAACAAACTTTTAAGGCTGTTCCTTCGTACAAGAGGCCTACCACTAAGAAAATTCTCATAACAATAGAGACGTAATCTGTTTAAAACAAAATAAAAACGTTACAAACGCACGACAAGAGTATCTAATTCTACACATAACAAAACTATCCCAACTAGACAGGTTGTGCGTGATTCCGCCCTAACCTGCGTATTAACACAAGGCAAAGTTTTTAAGATTTAAAACAATATTACGCCCTCTAGAGGCCTTGAAAGTTCCACCCAAAAGTTAACAGAATCAACAATGAAACATTATTTAGTACATTACGAGAGTGACTATTGTATAGATTTATTTAGAAGTTTTACTTAGGTTTCACGCGTTTTAGAAAAACAAACAAACATTAGTAAAATTAGGTGGTACCTTCAGGAAACGATAGGAGTTTTATATATATAGTAAACAAAAACGGAACAGTTTTTCCTTCTTCAAGCAGTAAGTGTAGATTCATGCATCTTTATTAACCGTACAACTCACAATAAAATTACATTATACAGGGTGTTCGGAAAGTCACTGTGCAGTTTTGTAATCATATTTTATTCAGTCTATTTCAAGCCAGCAACTGATAGCAGTGTTTAGAAACAAAATAAGAAGGATCCAGGCCTGTATTGATGCCAATGGGGGTCACTTTCAACATTGTTTATAATTGTCATTCATATTTATCTCCTGTATTCTATATTGAAACATGTCTGTTAACAAACATATAAGTGCACAGTAACTTTCCAAACAACCTGTATAATTTAAGTTTACCATGTGAAGTACAGAAGAGAAAGCTTACAGTAAAAAGCAGTGGTTACTAACCGCTAGTCCGTAAGACAGTTGCAAAACAATGTGTTTTAAAATATAACCTGAAGCAAATTGTTTTACTGTCTAATTTAACAGTATTTAACAGTGGACGAATCACTCTGCGAAATTTTGGAATCGAAACTCTGTGGTGCTCAGTTGGAGAAAGATTGAGAACCACTTACATAGAGTATATAACTGTAAGCTATTAATGTTACTGTATTACTCGATACATACAATAATGAATATATTACTGGAAGCTAATAATATGAAGTACTTTACCAGTAGCTTACAATAAACAACATGTTAAAGGAAACTTATGTTATGGAGTATATTACTGAAAGCTTTCAATATATAGTGAATTTAAGTACACCAATAGAAGATTAGAGACCTGAAAATATTATTAGAAGTATACATATCAGATTTCGTAACATAAACTTACAATATGGAGTATGTTAAATAGAGCTTATTAACCAGAAACCTCTAATGAAGGCTTACAATATGAGGACATAAGTAGGTTACACGAATAGGAGCTTAAATTTGGAGTACGTGAATGAAAGCTTACATTATGGAGTACACAAACAAAACTTAACATTATGGGGTAAGCAAATAGGAGTTTAGATTAAGGATGTGTAAACTGACGCATATAATAAGGAGTGTGAAAACAGAAGATTGCAATATGGAGTAAGAAAACAGAAGTTCATACTGTGGAAGAGAAGGACAAAATTTTCCCAATTTGTTTATTAAGAGATAGATTCGAGACTTAACCTCAATAGGTGTAAGTAGATGTAATTAGGTATTTCAAAATATAACTCAATTATTTAAAGTTACTAAACAAATCGTGTAGGGGTATATTAGCTCTAAATAGCAACAGCAATTATTGCGGATCCATATGATTAAAAATAACAAAAAAGTATTTTTTTATTAATGCTTCATCTTCTTATCGTAAACTTACAAAGCAAATAGAAATAAATACTCACAGATCTATTAAATTCGAAGCCCCTTGAAAAGCACCATCTTCTATATCATTTATTTCGTTATTTTCTAAGTTTCTAATAATTAAAAACAACATACAAATTACAACATGTTTAATAATTAGAGATACGTAATGAATAATTAGTCGTTTTCATATGAATATTTCATCAACCCTAGATTACACCATTTAACTAAAACAACAACAAAAACAAATATAATTACTGAAAATAATAACAAAAACAATATAAAGGATTTTCAGCTACGTGTAGCTGTAAAGAGAGTTTGCAACTGACTGTTGCTGGGCGCATATCTTAGCGACGAGAGTGTGAACGGGTACGAGATTGTAGGGGCGTTGCAATTAGATGTTAGATTATTAATTAGCGTAGATATAAAGGTGTTTCTTTATACCGGTTTAATTTTGGTTTGAGTTCTTGTATAAGTAGGACTTCTTTGATTTTGCGTTTGTTTGTATTTTATTCCCTACTTAGTATGTTGATATTTTCTATGTTGTTGTGCTTAATTCATTTGTAGTATTCAAAAATGTGCAAAGATGTTTTTTTATATATATATTGTGTCCTTAAGTTTTTATATTTATCACTCTATCTGTAGAAATATCTTTCCTTGGATATATACATTCCTCAATTCTTAAGTCTATGTATGACAGACTTGCATCATAGGGATTTCGCTGTAGATCAAATATATGGGCTCTAAACATGCAGTCAGAAACCCACACCTGCAGGGAAACGTTACTGATATTAGCATGCATTTTGTTCTTCTTACACAAACATTATATACACTGATTACTCATTGTTAGCCTTCCGCTGTTCACATTCCTGCTCAACTCCATTAATTTCCAGCTTTTCTAGAGATTAATTTAAATAACTTGTAATGTCATTTAAGCTAACATTAATTATTTACAAAAGAACTGACTTTAATACCTGGTTTCCACGCAATGCCTTAATAATCTTTAAGGTTCGGATCCATCAATATTTATTTCGACTGAGAAAAATTTCACATTTTGAGTGACCAATTTGTATTCTATATAATGTAAGGTTCAGTTCCGAACTGTAAACATGTATGCTAAGCCTAATGACCGTTAGTCCAATTTAAACGTAGGAATACTACACTCCTTTAAACGTTGATAATATACTATATATGTATATCTTTCATTTTTACGATGTCTATTAGCCCACATGAGAAGTTTTAAGCAATATATACATAAAATGAAATATCAACCCAAACAGAAATTAGTAATATTAATCAAGTTAAAACCACGGAATAGCAAACTAAAACGCAATAACAAATTTCGAAAATGTAAAAACCACCTCACATTATTTCATAATACTTCCTAAACCATTTACTTGACACATTAAGTTAAAAATACTTTACATTAGGATCTAAAACTACATAATGTTGTTACTTACGATATACTTTAAAATGTTTAAGATATAAAAGCATCAATGATATATTAAATTTTATTTTCAATCTTTATAAAAACGTTTAATGACAGAAATCTCTTATAAACATAAGGCAAACACTTACAACTTGATGAGATTTGGTAATTTTTTGAAGATTCCAGTATTTCTGAGTTTCTTGAACCTGTTATCGTTCAAACGCCTGAAATTGAGTTCACTTGTTATGCTAACTCATCTTCATTGACTCACTATTTTATCACAAGACATCATTGTCTTGTATAAACGTTACCATGAAAGAATAAATTAGACGTGACTACTACCATAACATTTCTATTTCATTTCCACATCAAGAATATCAGAAGTGTGAAGTCTTTATTTCTTATATATACGATTTTATTAGAAGAAACTAAAAGACTGATTTAGTGTTGTCTCACAAAGAAAATTATCAAAACCGTTGCATTAAATTATTATTTTCCATTTTGTTCAGTGAATAATACAAATATATATATAGTCATAGAAAACGATTTCACAGACAAATACTACAAATGATGCCATTGTAAAGGTTTATTTTAATTTTTCGTCTATTTCATGTTTGGCAACAACGAGTTGAGTGTAGCTGTATTATTTGACGCTCTGTTAACAGTTAGACTGTTGAAGTTGTTCATTTAATTTACAGTACTTCTATCAAGATATAGTGCATTAACTGTAAACAGCAGTTTAAAGGTTACAACTAATAATTCCCAATGACGAGACATGAACTGACCATAAAGAAACGAACTTGATATATTCATTCTTCCTCACGTTAACTGAAAATAATTTACATGAAAACTAAAACCTTCATTGGTTAAAATCATCTTAACTAACACCCTAGGCATCAGTTCGAAGCATTAATCTCAATCATATTATCCTACAAGTAACTCTAGCTTGCGATGGTTTCATTTTCTTGAATTTTTTATACATTCTACAGTAATTTCTGCACGTTGAATCCAAAAACAATAGTCATTTTTTTCCATCAAGTACAGGTTTTTCACAAAATATCACACGCACTTTTACGTACGTGAATCGTTGTCATTGAAAACTGGTCAAATTTTGTTATGCTTAAAATGCTGACAACCACTGACTATAGATTTTTCTGGACCAATTGCGACATGAGAGTTTTACCGATAGTTCTAGAACCAACGAGAAACACACATGATAATAAAAAATGTTCAGCGTGGTAAATGAAATAAGAATTTGATTTAAGTAAGACTTTTTTTTGTTCCAGATGTGTAATAAAAATCCTTACGTGATAGAAAAAATGAATATTATTTTTTAAATCTGCGTTGCTGAATTATGGAAAATCCGTTATTAAAACCAAAGCAACTTTTACGAAGTTTAAATTCGCAGGCCTGTGTAATCAGTTGTTGACTTTCTTTGCACAGTCAAAAAACCCAATATTATTATTTTGTCTGGACTATTTACACTGTCCAGTAGAACTTCACTTTTCTGGTCTACAAAATTATATTCTCTACTTCAAACCAGCCTATTCTGTCGAATCCTAAACGCTGTCCCCAACCAGACAAACCCGAGACAACCTCAGTTGCACTCAGAATCACAAGAGTTTCACTCATTTTTCTCGTTCACAATTACAAAATAATCTAATTCACAAGCATTTGTTATATAACCAAAAAGAATTTCTTTTGTCAACCTTCATTACCTAGCACAAATACTTTTACTTGTTGGTCTCCCTTATCTTGTCCAAATGAAGACTCCGTTACTCAGTACAAATAATTTCATTTGTTAGTCTCCTTTATCTAGTCCAAATGAAGACTCCGTTACTCAGTACAAATAATTTCATTTGTTAGTCTCTTTTATCTAGCACAAAGGAAGTCTCCTTTACTTAGTACAAATAATTTTACTTGTTATCGCCTTCATTTAGTCCAAAGAAAGTCTCTGTTACCCAGCACAAAGAATTTCACTTGTAACCGTGATTAAATATTCGAAATAATTTAACTTGTCTGTCATGGGCTAATTTTGTAATATCATAATTTGCAGTAGTATTTCTCAGATGTTCGTCTTTAGCCTAATTGCTCGTATTTAGAGTAACAACTTTAGAACATTTTGGATGTTATTGTACTTCCCTTCCCTAGTTATATTACACTAGCTATGTCACAGCTAGATTGTTTAGAGAAATCTTGACTTTCTATGTTTTAATAATCCTAATGTTACTCGCTCCGTAATTAGTTTGTATTAGCCTTAACCAAACACACGAAAAGAATTAATTAAGCAATCTGTCACTTTCAGCTTCTTAAACACAACAAATAGAGTGGGGGGGGGGATTAATGCCAGGATGAACAGATGCTTTTCTAAAGCTCCGATCTTACAGACATGCGCATGACATACAGTCATGTGGTTACATATGGTTGTCAAGGTTACGTTAAAAAAAAATTAATCGCCTTTCAGTTGAGTTATAGAAAGTACCAGGCTTTATCGTAATAATCCTTTAAAATCCTAGCGGACTTGGCAAGTCGGTGCAGTTTATCTGACATTTAATAGACAAGAAAAATAAGAAGGAAACAGAACTTAGAGAAATCCCTTTTTAGATGGATTCACTCACAGTTCTGTGGTAAAAACTGGAATGTCATTAGGTATATCTTCCAGAGCTTGCCCAGAGCAATCCACCATTGTACCTTCACAAACACATTTTTCTGGACACTTTACGTCGACGAAACATTCACCTGCATACTTCGTCCGCTTTTCCTCAGAACCTACACAGATTATTAGCCACAGGTTTGAAAGCAGCACAGAATTCACACCGTACATTAAGATTAACTTGAAAGGAAATAACTCTTACAGCTTCAAAGGAAATAAAATGTACCGCTCCAACATATATTACTACACATTAAGTCGGCTGTATTCGTTTTTTAAATGAATGAGAACATGTTAACATTTCATGAATATTAAACAACTGAACTTATATAGCGCTTAAACGACTATAGACAAATTTATACGTGTGCATATATATATATAAGCTAATATATTCTAGCTCTGTGTTCACACAGGCACCCCACATTACAGAAGGCAGCTTCAAGAGAAAGTTAAATAAATACTGTTCGTCATTCCTACACTAAATACCATTGTGAGCTGACGTTATGAATGTACGGTGATGCTTCAGTAAGATAAAAACAAATAAGGATATTATTTATAAAAAGAAAACACTTTTATTTCCGTCGATGTGTTAAAAGTTGACATCTATTACACTAGTTTCCGTTTATTACTATCTGAAACTAAATAAGAAAATTATTGCCTATAAATAAAGTTTCAATATTTCGTCTATGTTTATGAAGCAATAGCGACTAGGAAAATACAGTTGAAAATGTTACATGCTTATATTTGAATTTGGGACTGTTACATGCCTATAGTTAGTCGTACCCATATATTCAATACCTTTGTCTGAGTGTTTCACATTAAATACATTGTTTTGCTATTTCTAGACAAAATTTGTAAATGCAATCCTTCTGATGTAATAACCGACACATAATAAGTTATTCTAAAGACACAAAAGTACTCACTACATCTCCATAAGAAAACTGTTAACTTGTCTTAATATCTCATCTATACGCTCGCAAGTTTCTTCGTTTTACAACTTCTAAATTGCCAATAGGAACAAGCAGGCCAGACATACTTGACTTAACGAGCTATTTTCAAAGATATGTTACATAATTAAGTGATTATAAGTTGTAACTGTTTTGTTTATATTCCAGTTCATGATGGACTTACAGCCATACTTAAATACTTACAACACTTTCTAAAGTGGTACGTGTACAATGTAATGAAGATCGCACAACAAAGTAATTATTCAATATAATTGTAAACTGTACTAGACTTTTTTCACAGTAAATTAGCAAATAATTCGATTTACATACACATGAACAAGCGTGCCAAGATATAAACATAAAATGCCATAATAGTAATTTTACATTGGAAACACTTCGAAATGAAAAAATGGCCTTAGAAAATGTATATTGTTAAGAAAAGCAAAACCATTACCAAGAAGTCTCAATGGTTTTTCTAAGTCAGTTAGACTGAACGTAATTCAATATACGTTTACACCTAAACTTTATAAGATATCATGTTGCAAACTTAGCTATGCAAAAAAAAGGAATTTAAAAAAAAGTGATTAGCACTTTTTGGGTTATTTACTTTTCCATAGTAAAACTGACCAATTGACTTTTAATATGATTAACACGTACAAACGAAGGATAATATATTCATTAAACTCCAAAAGCACTGATGTTTAAGAATGTCATTTGTAAAACTCGAAGTTTTCTCAGTTTATTAATTTAAGTTTCTGTCGAAAGGCAAGTTTGTGTAGTCCCATAATTGCTCAGGTTATTTTTGTTTATAAAGCATAATCACTTCGGACACTAATGAAAGACGTACATTGATGTATGATGCTAGAAGTGAGGGAATTAATGAAGTTGTGGCTCTTCAACCAAAGTGTCTTCAAGTTATTAATCAGAAAGAAAAAAAAATGTAATTGCTGTTCGAAACTGAGTATACTATCATGTTCCATTTATTGTCATAAGAAATTATAAAAATAATAAGCGTTTTAGTAACACACAACACAGTTTTCTCTATACTGTTAATTTTTCAATAGGTTTCGAACTTTCAAAGGTCAAGAACTAGCTGTATCTAAGGAAAATAACCCAATTTTATATATATATATATGATACTTTTCGCAATCTGTGTATGATTCAAACTTTTTAACACATGCATGGAAGCTCTATGAACTAACTATAAAAATGACCACACTTTTAATACAACTCCTATGCCTATGTCTATTCTCTGATTGAGTTCCTACATTTACAACGTTAAATAACATCCCAAACTTGTAGGCATCGATCACTACATTTAATTACCTTTACACTTAAATTTGTTTTCCTTTAGGGTGTTGATTCGGCGACGATGCATTCTCTCCGGACTCTCACAGCGGACACCACTGGTTTCTATAGGTTTCAACTCCAGATATTCAGCTAGCCACCGCAGGTTACAGTCGCAGATGAACGGATTTCTTCCTAAATGTCTAACAAAGGATATTTTATTACTGCCAAGTTACATATATACAAACTTTAAAGTAGCATAAACTTATAAATGAGAGACCACTGCTGACATCAAAGGACTATAACATCATTTCTAAAACAGTATGTGCATAAAGTAATTGAAAACAATGATGAAACTTGTGACGATCAAATACATGAAAGTAAATAAGTTGTTAAACGTTTTGTTTGTAAGTTCCTGGAAAGCCACACTAGAGAAATCTACACATTGCACTAATTTTGAACTAATAAACAAGCGATAAAGTAGCTAGAAAACAGCACCCACAGTTAAGTAACTCCTCGGAAACGTTTGTCTGGTTGAGTAGTGAAATTTGACTATTATTCTTATGGTACATTCACGATCCAGAGTACAGAACTGTTTTATTTTATTTTTTACAACAACGGGTCGTAAACAATTCTGCAAACTCACTGAGCCACGCTCGGCCGTAGCAAGTAGTTGTAAATCACATGTGACAAGGAAATGGTAACAAAAAACTGTTGTGGTAAAAGAAACTAATAACTGGAACAAAACATATAAAGATTTATGTTGAGAACCAGTGCAGTTAAAGATTTTTAGTTATCAACTATCGTACAGCAAATGTTTACTCATTATGGGATCCTGTTTTTTTTCTTCTCTTTTTTTTTAAGAGTAAAGCAAAAACTACGTATGCTGTGCTGCCTAGGGTATCAAAACCATGATTAGTAAATTAAATCTTAACGCTGAGCTACTGGTGAGGGCATTGTGGAATAAATTAATAATTATTTTACTATATGCTCTTGAGAACCTTAAGGCATCATTGTTTAAATTCACTTTGGAAATTCGAAGTGTAGTTTTTTATTTTACTTAAGACGAACATTTCAATGTTACACCAACAAACAGTCACACGTCTGGTAACAATGTGATTTTAGAAATGAAAGAGTGCGTCAGGTTTCCATGACAACAACTGATCCTTTAAGGCGAGGTTATTCTATTTTACGTTTATATTAAAAAACAACAACATTTTAATGGGATCTACTAGAATTATTTAATACATTTCACTATTCACCAGGGGAATGTCTAAGAATCAGCAATAAAGGCAGACACAGAGCTGTCACAGTTTGTGTGTGGTCTTCCACTTAATGATCGTCGTGTTTGTTATTTATGCACTGTTTATAAAATGTTGGAACATTGTTGAATAATAAGAAAGAAACAAAAACCAGAGTCGAACATATACAAAGTGAACTGCACTTAATTTTGTGTATTAAGCAATGTTTTACTGTCTTAAATGCCTTTTTATCATTTCAAGAGTATATGTCAAAAAATAACTTATTCCAGCAATACTGTAGCCAACAAATCGTGTGATTAACCGTCACATTATAGCGCCCCACGCCTGAAAGGATAATCATGTTTGGTGCGAAGGGAATTCGAACCCGCGACATTCAGTTTACGATTCAAACGCCTTAGCCCACCTGGCTATGCCAGGCCTATAACAGTAAATCTTTTGATTAACGAATATACCATGTTTCTGTGATGTATGAAGCTACACAATGGACTATCTGTGCTGTACCCACCATAGGCATCGAAAACAGATTTTCAGTGTTATTAGCTGAGCCTCTACGGGGCTGTATTAGTTTAAATATTTAAACGATACTGTAATACTTTATTTTCAGTGTTATTAGCTGAGCCACTACGGGGCTGTATTAGTTTAAATATTCAAACGGTACTGTAATACATTATTTTCAATGTTATTAGCTGAGCCACTACGGGGCTGTATTAGTTTAAATATTCAAACGGTACTATAATATGTTATTCGCGCACAGTCGACTATCATTTTAAAGTGACAGATAAGAGGGAAGGGATCCAGTCACTAGCACCCGTCGCCAACTCTCGGGATACTTTTGTCTGACTGAATAGTGGAATTTGATAGTCATTCTTATAGCGCACTCGTGGACACAATGTGGAGAGCACGTTTTTCCGTTAACGAGTCGCGAACCACGGCAACAACAGGGCGTGGCAAACATTAATGTAGTATTGTTGCGGATAAACAAAAATATCAGAGTAATTTATTCGTTTTAAGTGAGTTATATACGTTCTGTCCACTGCAAGGAGATAGTCAAACCATGGATTTTAGAATAGTAAGTCCATAAGCTTACCGCTGACCCATAGGGATCTGACATGGCCGCTCGACTCGTAATCTGAGGGCCACGGGTTCTATTCCACGTCACATTAAACATGCTCGCTCTTTCAGCCATGGGGGCATTATTAAGTAAAGATCAATCCAACTATTCGATAGTAAAAGAATAGCCGAAGTGCTGGTGGTGATGACTAGTTGCCTTCTCTCTAGTCTTACACTACTAAATTTGGAACGGTTGCGCGAAATTGAAAAAAAACAAAAAAACAAACAGATTGACCCATCGGGGGGCTTAACACTCTCCAAATATGAAACAATAAAATATTCACAAACGTGTTTTCTCTCTAACCATTTTACACAAAATATATTTTTTTGGAAACTTTGAGTGCATTTCAGACTACCATCAAAAGTAATTTGGGATCCTTTATAATAAGAATCTAGTCGTGTCTTAATATGCTTTAAGTACACGTACTATAAAGGCACAAACAACAATCACGTCATCTTCCAACCAAAATTATGGGTATATATTGATACGAAAAACACCCAGAAAAATGTATGGAAAGGTAGACAATTGGATGCAATATTTAAAGTTACTATCAGTATTTTCCATTTTTGACAAACCCCAATACTGGACTTCTAAAAAGATGTACATGGTAACTCGTACACTAGAATAATTTGTTTTTGTTATACTTCATATCTGGATGTATTTATAATAATAAAAAAAAGTGTGTCACTTCCGGCTTTGATATGTTTAGAAAAGTATCTGTCACTATAGTTACACTTCCGATTTGTATGTATTTAAAAAAAAAACACGTATCGTTATAGATAGGCAAAAGATCTTCTATAAAGATGAAATCAGATCATTCACCTTTTAAATGTGACACAGATTTAGCCCCCCAGTGGCACAGCGGTATATCTGCAGACTTATACTGCTACCAAAAGGCGTTTCGATACCTGTGGTGGGCAGAGCACGGATAGCCCGCAGTGTATCTTTGTGCTAAATAACAGACAACAACAGCAACACAATTTAAGAACGAATAATCTCGTAATTTGGATAAGATTGTTGTCAGATACAGATGCTTGAAATTGATGCATATAAAAGAAAAGAGTTTGGTTTCCTCTCTTCTAAATTAATATATAAAATTATGCAAAACTAATGTAATATCAAATCGTATTTCTTCAATATTCTATTATGTATGCATATAGCAAGATTTTGTCTACCATTATCATTTTTCATCATCAAATTACTTATGCAGATCAATTTATTATGTCATATCTGTAAATATATAATCGTTAAATCAATTAAAAAAAAGAAATTCCATGGGATAAATATCTGAGGTTACCATTAGAAAATGCATAGGAACAGTGTAACTCTAGAACATGTTCTTTGACAAATTCAGTCATCATTGCTCATGATGACCATGATAACATTACACACTCTTAAAGAGCTCAGGTCTACTGACCAGCAAAATATTTAAATTGTCTAACTCTCTATGATGGGTGAAAATGTTTTATCGCATCGAGAATTTTGAAACTTTGAGCTCTATACGACAAGAAAGGAATCCTTATATTGTGATTTGCTCAAAACATAATTCGAACTGCAGAACACTTGAAAGTTAGGTATAAATTACGAACTAATTTGTGAGCGCTGAGCTTGTCGCGTATTTGGAAATTGTTTTATTGGAGAAAGCCAGCAGCAACAACAAATCAACATAGTAAAATATATGGTATAAACTATTAGGTGTAGTCTACAAAGTCATTGCTGAAAAAGTCCGGAAAGAAATTGAAATCAGCTAACAAACAAAACCGGCCGAAAACTGCTTCAGGAGCGAGAAATGATGTTTCAGTTCTTCAACTCTGAAGTGAAAAATTGTTAACAGTGAAGATACCTATTTGATAAAACAAGACATTCTAATCTTTATAAATGGAAACGTATATTTAATTAGCTATACTGGTGGCTGGGTTAATTGCATTGTTGCCTTGATCGAAAGTTGATATTAATGTACAATGAAGAACAGTAGAATGCTAATGAACAGAGGATTAATCTATGGTGGATTTCTGATATAATTTTTCCAATAAATTTATGAAACACGAATATGCTGCAAACTGAGCGACTAAACCAGAAAATCTGTTAGAACAAGTGAATATAAGCACTAGTGTTTATGGTAGGCACCGATCTTAGACATCATCTGGTTCAGTTGTATACTCTTATTTAAATTATTTCAAGTGATATTTTCTGTATTCTTGTATCAGATGGGTGACAAAATACATTACAGATTTCATAATAGCGTGCTGGAGAAGAGTAAACACCGCATACAATTTACATGATGCTGAAAAACTGTGGAAATTGATTTTGAAGGTTTTAGAGGTTATGAAAACGCAATATACATACCGTACAATACACAAGAATATTTATTTGTATTATTCACATAAACATAACCTTGCACTCTGACTCATCAGAGTCTGAGTCAGACTGAAGTAAATAAATTCACAGACACATCTGACTTTCTATGTGTCTATACAACCGATTTGTACATCTTACCAAAACCTTGTCACATTTCTTGCAGTACATATTCCTATTCCACTCGACCAACCACGTGCTCTTAGCTTTTATTTGAGAGTATGACTCATTGCTATAAATTGACATGCTAAGTCTGTTGACTGGGCATGTGAAAAGTATTGTAAATCACAAATTACCAGTGTTCGCAATATTTGAGTTTACAATTAATGACTGGTTGATAACAAAAGTTCCTAACTTTTTATAACTCGAAATATCATTTGAAAATGTGGCGGTGAGCATTTGAAATCCGTATAATGTTTAGTTATCGTTTTATCATTAATAGAAAGATGGAAGATAATTACGATTTTGTATCAACACATCTTGGCTGGTAGTGCGGTATGCAAGCATACCATGCATTTTGTATATTCTCAATACAAGGTAGAAGATTAAAAAAATCATTTATTCTATGCCTGTGCAGCTTGCTCATAATACGTGGTCAACAAAGCCATCTGCTCTTAAAGTGTGTATGAGGCTGATACATCGGAAGATTTCTGGGGTGAAAGGCTTCATGCCGCTCTCCCGAGTCTTCAACAAGAAGAAGTAAGAAAAGAAGACCATCAAGAGCACTTCTCTACAGAGGAAAAGTGGTAAATTTGTTTACTTCATAGGAGCAAAAATAGTAATTGTGTTCGTAAATAGACGATAGAACGTTAGGATTTGATTGCCTTAAATTTGTGTACATGCATAAAGCAAAGTGACTAAAAACTGTATCAATTTCTCATTACTTCTACCTAATGAATCCACAGTCAAAATAATCGGCCATAATGCTGTGATATTTATAACCTTGAATGTCGTTCTTGTCAGTGTAAGGACTTTTTCACATCTTGGTCTACTCTGGTTCATACGGAAACCAGTCGTAGACTGACTCTGATTGAGATAGAAAACAGTTGTAGGTTCTGGCTCATATAGAAAACAGTTGCGGACTGGTTAAGATAAAAAACAGTTGTAGACTCTGGTTCAATTTAAAACATTTGTAAGTACTGGTTTAGGTATAAAACAGTTGTAGACTCTGGTTCAGATTGAAAATAGTTGTATACTGGTTTAGAGAGAAAACAGAATTAGGTTTTGGTTCAGGTAGAAAATAACTATAGTTACACAGACAAAAGCAACAAGATCGTGTAAAATGGCAGTAAAATTTATATATATACAACAGAAACTTCGAATGCTTGTGAGAGATAATCAATACAAAAATAAATGTTGTAAGCATCAAAGTAAAATTAAATATTAGTTTTTATCTTTTATTTAATGATATTAACACTTTGACAGTAAGGAAAGAGGTCATATGCATACATTTATATCAAATACTTCTCTATACTAATTTGTAAACAAAAATGTTTATTCTGAAAGTAATGTAAGAAAATTTGATTTGGTTTCATATTATACTTTCTCCCCTCATCCCAGGCGAACGCTCATTTGAAAACAAAAAGAAGGTTCTTACAATATGTAAGTCATTCCCTTTTGGTTTTTGTTACTGGAGAAAGAGCGATTCTAGTGAAGTCTTAAACCAATTTTCCTTTTGGCGTCGCATAGAGCTATTTTAGTGTTACGCTATTTAAATAGTTCTACGTGAAAAGCATCACGCTATATTCGTTTAAAGTAATTGTATTATTATATTAGTAAGGTTTTGACTTGTTAACACATGGCATACTAGCAAAGTTTCATGCCAAAGATAGGCACTCCTTCCTCTTGTCTATGGTACAAAACGCCCCAAGTCATGCACGCTCTTTACATATACTGATAAACATAAACCCAATGTTCCACTATCGTTAAATATTGTAGGCCACTCTATATGTTTCCTCTAGCTAATCAGCGGTAACCTTGGAAGTTTTCAATGATAAAATTTGGGGTTTGATTATTTGCAGATAACTCATTATGTGGTTTTGTGTGTAACAAAAGTCAGTCAGATAGTCATGTGAATATATACTACTTACCGATCAATAAATATTTGTACGATGTATTTTTCTAAATCTTTTGATGATGTCCCCGCAAAAACCCTCCCCCATAGAAATATGAGAAAAACTGCTATTCTTCCTTTGAAGAAGAGATGTAACATTTGGTCTTTTAATGTATGTATATATATATTACATTCTAGAAGTGGTATTGCTTCCCTATGTACATAACTAATGCTTGTATTTTTTACAATTAAGTTTTTCTAATTTTGTACAGTACCAAAATGTTTATATGTGAATTAAGTTGAAATGATACACGGTGATTAAAGCAATTTATCCTTTAAAATAATTACTGTTTATTTACGAATGTAATTTCATTCAAGTGAAATTTGATTTACAGGTGTACTGTATGAACTATTCTCATGCACAATTGAAGAGGTGATGAGGGTGTGAATATTCACACTCTTCACATGAACTGGTTATACAAACAACATTCCAAAGGACAGGAAGTGGTTATACAAACAACATTCCAAAGGACAACCAAGAGGAGTTTCGCGTTTATATATTTCAACAACGGATTTAAAAGCGTATTCCAAGAAGTGCTGTAATGCATAAATAAGAGGCGATTGGGGTTTAGAAAGGTACAAATAATGCTGAAAATGTTAGACTCTTTTGAGATTACTTAGAAAGATTTTTAATTTTGATACTTAACTGGAGTGTGTGTGTGTGTTTTTTTCTTATAGCAAAGCCACATCGGGCTATCTGCTCATCCCACCGAGGGGAACTTTACTGGAAGTATTAAGAAATATATTTCAAGAACAATTCAAGAGAATGAGTATATATCCAAATAAAGCAAACTGTTGAAAAGATCTTTATAATAAAACCTTCAGAACTAATAGTATGAAACATGGAATATGAGTGAATGAGAAACCTATAGAGCTGTCAGAGAAGCTCATTTTTTAAATAAAACCTAATTCTTTTAGTAGAGTGTAGTATAACTAGATTTTATGAATATTAAGAGAACTGTAAATAGTTTAATTGCCATTTTTATTCAGAATGGGATTCAACAGTGCATCTATCCAGACTAATGCCAAATTATCAGTTTCAGTTTGTAATTCAATTGAATTACAATAGTTAGAAAACATTTCCTTCTTGATAACAATCAATATATAATTTACATACTACGTGAAAAGGAAACACTAATTAAACCAGCCTACTCCAATTAGCTAATCCATTTTATTTTAAATTATCGAAAGAAGTCTATTAAAATATAATGAGACGAGTGTTCTTTTAATTCCAGTAGAACTTGCTACTCTCTTTCATTATCTATTAGACACAAAAAAATTCTTCATTCTTTCAGAACAAGAAATTCCCGCAAAATTAAGAGAACACATAAGAGGCTTCATTGCCATTATTTTTTACACAAAGAAGTTAGGACCCCTGGCGTCTTGTCTGTTAATATCTCTTTGAAGAGGCCTCAAGTGGTACTTGTCTGTCAAGTCCTAAGTTCACAACAGAGGTGTAATAAAAGACAGCCCAAGACAAGTTCCTCTTTAAGATATTGATCAAAAAGTCCTGTTTCTGCCAGTTAGTTATCTGTTGAACGTCGACTCCATTCTGACGTCGTACAACGTACAATAGAAGCAAATTATTTTTCTAAAGAGAAAATATTTAATACTTTTAGAGGAACATTACTTTGAAAACAAACAATCTTTAGAAATTACCTTCAAAACTTATCTAGCTGCCATTTTTTTTTTTTTTTTTTAAATGAACCGAAGCAGACTGTTGTTTAGAAAGTTTAAAAGTCGTAACGGTTATTGTCAATGCTACTCCTGTGCAGCTGCCAACTTCTCTTCATCCAGCAGTGTAATGTAGAATAACTAAAATTAGCATCCATTTACACTGGAAGAATGTTTTACCAAATAAATTTAATGTGAAAAATAAAATATTTCTAACGCTACGTCATAATTTTATTTTATTTTTATATATAACAATAATTTTTGATTTGCTAATGTATCCTGGAAGAAAGTGCTCAAAAGGGTACATTTAAACACCTAGGAACACGCTAGTGTTGTAATTAATTTTAGTTAGTACTCTTTGGGGAAATAAACTAACCAGTGTATGTGTTTGTGTTTTTCGTATAGCAAAGCCACAAAGGGTTATCTGCTCAGTCCACCGAGGGGAATCGAACCCCTGCTTTTAGCGTTGTAAATCCGGAGACATACTGCTGTACTAAAATAACCACTTATTTTTAATATAATTTTATTGATATTTTACTAAAAATAATACGTGACACTTCTAAGCATAGAAAGTCAATATCATAAAATAAAAAAAAACTATTAATTGATCTATCTTTGCAGTATTTCAAAGTTACGAGACGTTGATTTACATTATCTAAAAGTTGCATTAACCTGTGTAATGAGACATCTTACCTTTGATAGGATATGCCACAATTATTCAGAATCTAGTTTCCTTCTATATGATGGTTATTTCAATCATTAATTTTTATATAGTTGGCCGTGAGGCATTAATATTCATGTTACGTTTATACTGAGTTTATGTCTTTCAGTGTGGATTCATGAAACACCACTACGTTGGCGAGACTTACATTAATAGTGTGTGTGTTTTCTTATAGCAAAGCCACATCGAGCTATCTGCTGAGTCCACAGAGGGGAATCGAACCCTGATTTTAGCGTTGTATATCTGTAGACTTATCGATGTATCAATGGAGGACTACATTAATAGAACGTGATATCCCATCCAATCACAACGATTAGATGGCTGACTGGGATCCAACAATTTCTCAGACTTTCTCGGCAGAGGAAACATACTTTCATTGAAAACAGACTCGAATGTGAAGCATGCTGTAATATATAAGAACCAGATATTGCATTCTATAACGCAAGTCAGTTCTATAACTTTTGACCAAAAGAAGTGTATTATAACAGCATTCCCTGAACCAACAGCTCAGTCTGATTTCATCTCGACGTTTCCTTGAAAGTTTAATGTAAAAAGACAAGACCAACCCGACACACCATTCCGTCGGAAATAACACTTCAATGTTATTAAGGAGTTTCGAAATCTTGGGTAATTCATCTTGCAGTTTATTTTATGTCAGAAGTTAATGAATGACAATCATGTAAACACCGCTCAAACTTTTGTGCTAAAAATATACTTAAATGTTCTCTAACTATATGGAATCTGTAAGCAGAAGATATAATAAAACATTCTTTGTCTGCTAAGTTATAACGAAATATATTAGTTTTTTATATTAAAAAAGTGCAAATTTACCTTCCTTACAAATAAATCATCATAAAATATATATAGAATTTTATTTTATAATTTATCTGTTTCGTTATATTTAAGACTGTTTACATATCTAACATAGACCCGGCATGGCCAGATGATTAAGGCACTGACTCGTAATCCGCGGATTCGAATCCCCGTCACATCAAATATGCTCGCCCTTTCAGCCATGGGGGCGTTATAATGTGACAGTCAATCCCACTATTTGTTGGTAAAAGAGAAGCCCATGAGTTGGCGGTGGGTGGTGATGAATAGTTGCCTTCCCTCTAGCCTTACACTACTAAATTAGGGACGGCTAGCGCAGATAGCCCTCGAGTAGCTTTGCACAAATTTCAAAACAAACCAAACATATCTAACAAACGTTAGTGTTTGAAAGTAAAATATTTTTAGTGGAACGAATTTCATTATATTTGTATTTGATCAACTTATAATGCTTCAAAAACATTTCTGAAATGTAAACATGTCGCAATCACATTAATTAGTATAATATTATTTTAACTTTTTCGCATGTTCTCACTTATTGTACTATAATTACCATATTTACTTTTAAGAAAAATAACAAAAAAATAAACTTTTTTTACGAGAAGTCCCTAACTACTCGGCCTCAAAGGATGTATTTAAGATATTTATAATACAAGCTAGTTAAATTAAAACGGGAAATAAAGCAGAATGTACATAAAAAAATGAAGTTTTCATGGATATATATATTTTAACATAGAAAAATGACTGGTTTAGAAAGCGTGATAGATGAATTGAGTGTAAATAGCTTACAATAACTGTTATTTTATCTTAATCCGTCTATTGTGAGTAATTTAATAGTTGAAACTTAGAAATGCATTTGTTTTAATCATATTTTATCTTCACTTAAAACTCTCATCATAAATTGTATGTCTATGGAAACTAACACTCGTATTCTTAAAACTGAATTGGAAGAACATCACCTCTTTCATGTAAAGTTTTATAATCAGGATTCTAATCAAGGCCTGCATTACATGTGTCTGCATTACATGTGTCTGTACCAGCAGATGAAACTTTATAAAAGTGCAAAAAGAATATTTAACAAATTAATTAACCTTAAACTGCAGACTAAAGAACTACCTAGTGAACACATATTAAAGGAGGTACCAGCTTTTCGTTTCTATAACATTAAAACAAAAACCTATGAATCTAGTGGATAACAAAATTGTTCGTGCCTGTTTCATCTCAAGCTGGTAGGTGTTTACTCAAACGATAAACGTTATTTTAAAATATAAACATCTTTCTTTTATTTTACAGAAAAGAAAAGTGTTGTTTGCGCTTACAGAATAAATAAACCCATTAATGTTTATATGTATACTCGCAAGAGGCTGAACAGAGAATGATATAGTTTATTTAATGACGTTGTTCTGGAAGGGTTAGGGTGCGATATAGTTCGAACTTTGTTTTATTTACTTATTGTTGGTAGACACTGAGAACACGAGCCATACACGTTTTATACTAGCACGATAAGTGACAAACTGTGAAAATCTTTTTCTGGATTTAGGTTCCTCCACATCTATCATGAAATTCGTTACATTTTTCTATCGACAATACAGTAAACGTTACCAAGGCTCAGAAGGTTTTCAGGAGTCATAATGTTTGGTGTGCGTAGCAAGATGATTGTCAGTGCCTAAACTATGCACTTAGTTCACTCGTTGTAACGCTTTTTATGAGTGGGTGGGCATTTTTAAATTACTTAGCGAAAACAAAGTCCATGAAACGATAACAAATAATTTTTTGCTTCAATAATTTTTGATACAGATTACGTTAACATTGACAAACGTTGTAGGTCTAAATTCACGAACATCATTTCAAAACAAACTGCGATACTATTATTGATAGTATGCATCCGTAACTTAGTTCTAAACTTACTTCGCAAAGTTAATCGATAAACAAACACTAATTCACCATGTAACTGAATAGCAGAATAGACGCGATAACTCTCACTTGTAGCACTGAATAATTTTTTTGACACTGAACTAAATAAATCACTGATTATTCCATATAATATATATATATATATACTTTACTCGGACTTCTTACTCACTAATGATTTGTACATACTTCACAAAATTTCTAAATTATTACACCATCATGATCATTAGCTTCCTATAAATACAAATACAGCCTACAACACTTTTTTATTAAGTGACAATCAACTAAAAATCATGAATGATCCAGTATGTTTTTAAATGATTTGTTTGTTTTGAATTTCCTGCAAAGCTGCACAAGGTTGTTGTTGTTAAGCACAGAGCTTCACAAACGACTTCCTGTGTTCTGCCCAACACGGGTATCGAAACCCGGTTTTTAGCGATATAAGTCCGCAGACATAACACTGTGACACTGGAGGGCATTGCACAAGGACTAACAACGATAGCCGTCCTTAACTTAGTATGGAAAGACAGCTATTTCTCACAACCCAGCGCCAACTCTTGGGCTACTATTTTACCAACGATTAGTGTATTTATAACGCCCCCACGCCTTAAAGAGCGAACATGTTTGGAATTCGATCTCGCTACCCTCAGATTGTGAGTCGATAGCCCCTAACTACCTGGCCATGACAGGCGTTGTGAAATTAATAATAACTTTAAAATTTGATTATATTCGTTAAATTTATTACATTTTAAAAAGTTTTATCTATAAATTTCTAAACTTCTCCTGAAGAAGAAATGTCAATCTTTCGAAAGCGCTCGGGTTATGGGGTTTTTAATAATTTATATCAAAACGTCTTGAGCCTACATGTTTTTCTAGCATCATGCATATAAATTTATTAAAATATTGTGATAAATTATAAATTGACTATTTGGCATTAATCGTTAGTACGTTGGCTTAAGCCAACCGTAAGTTTAATAACTGCAGATGTTGTCTTCGTATAGGCGTTATAAAATTACGATTAAAATAAGTCGCAGCAGTAAGATTACCTAATTAATAAATTAAACTAGCCTAGTCGCTACGAGTTTGATATTTTTGGACTATTTTAAAATTTTAATCGTGTTTTGATATTCATTTATCTCAGTTTCAGCTTAATTGGCATGCATTTACTTTTTAGGTTTAATAACTAATGTGACATTACTATTTTCGATAGATCTGCAATTAAGCCTATTTTATTTGGTTTGATTTTATTGAATAGAGTTAGTATATCAGTAATATTTAATTTCGTACTAATTTTAGAGTTACTTATTTTGCTTTTCAAGTAATCGATCACTGATAAAATTATTCTTACTATCTTTCTTTGAAATGTACTTAAACCAATTATTGGAGTACATTTATATACGTTTTTAGTTTATGCTATTGTATTTCTTATTCTCATTTCAACGAAATTATAAGTATAATACATTTAGTCAGGGACATATACAACGAGGAGAGTGAGCATGGTTCTTGACCTCTATGCATACAGACTCGGTCATTTTGGTGAGTCTAATGCTGTATATTTCTGTATAATACAAGTGCCTGTGTTAATATGGTTTATATATATAATATGTATGCGTTTAATACGCCTTCCTCTCATCCTACAACTCGGTTAATTTTAAATTCCTACGCACTTCCCTGCATTTAGTGAATGCAAACATAACCAATCTCAAGATCTAAATCTGTAATTAAAAAGAAACTAACTATTCATGCCTTTCATATCTCTAGTTCCACCTAGTGAATGAAATTCAACCTTTTAACTTAATTGTTGTAATAAGCTCCAGATAATCGATCTATATATGGTTCGTTCATTTATTGAGTCACTGTGAGAGATAAGAAATATAAAGGACACTAACCTCGGAGTAACACAGGTTACTAACCTAAATAATGCTACAGAAGATAAAAGTTAATTGATATTACTTGACAACGAGGTGGCTTTAGGAACCCTTTTTTATGTGTTTTCGTACAAAATATTTACAAATGTCAGATAATTTAACAATTCGTTATACAAAATTATGTCAAGACATTCAGAAAGGACAAAATAGTGAAATACAGTAAATTTATTTCCAGAAGTTCTGTTCTACGTTCTCTGTAAGTATTAACCTTTGCGAGTTACAAAAATAAGGGCACAGTAGGTGAACTGCATGAGTTTGACTCTAACCTGCAAATATGTAATACATTAACAAAAAATATACAGCGATTCTAGTAAGTTGGGGAGGTTTGTTTGTTTGTTTTTTGAATTTCGCACAAAGCTACTCGAGGGCTATCTGTGCTAGACGTCCCTAATTTAGCAGTGTAAGACTAGGGAGAAGGCAGCTAGTCATCACCACCCACCGCCAACTCTTGGGCTACTCTTTTACCAACGAATAGTGGGATTGACCATAACATTATAACGCCCACACGGCTGAAAGGGCGAGCATGTTTGGCGCGACCTGCGACCCTCAGATTATGAGTCGCACGCCTTAACACGCTTGACCATGCCGGGTCCAGTTGGGGAGGATTCAATATTCCGAAGTCCCAATGTTTCAAAGGTTCAATGCTCAGTATTTTGAAAATTCGTAGGTTCGAATAGACTTCATAAATAAGGCCAAACACGAGTAAAGGCACTGAAAATGCCGCTTTATGGGACTCAAAAAAAAAGGAAAAAAAAAAAGGACATAAAATAGAACTTAATAAATCACTGATTATTCCACATAATGTATACGTCACTCTGATTTCTTATTCACTGAATATTTGTACACACTTCACAAAATTTTTAAATTATTGCATCATAATCATTATCTCTCTCTAACAAACATGGCTTACAGCGAGCAATAAAGTGAAACGTTTAAAGAAGTGACACTTACTAAGTGATTTTATTAACAAATATATTTCTACTTTTTAATGAAAGTGTTTGAGTTTATAGGTTAAAATGTCTTTTGTATGACATTATTGTTCCAAAAGTCATAATTATATTTAAAATGGTTGTTACACTGTTGATTTGTTAGAAAGTGCTACACGCTCGCTAAGATAAAAGATTATTTATATTTTTATGCTTTTGAATATATATTATAAATTGTGTTAATTTAATTCGCCTCTGAAGAAAGCATTATTTAAACAATGTTTATCTACATTACTTAACTACAATTATTTTCGTGTTCAAAATGGCTGCATATCAACTATCTTTGCTACAATGGTTAAAACAAGTGAAATCCCAACCCATGTGGCCCTGCATGGTCAGGTGGGTTAAGGCACTCGACTCATAATCAAAGAGTCGCGGGTTGGAATGTCCGTCTCACCAAACATGCTCGCCCTTTCAGCCGTAGGGGCGTTATTATGTGACGGTCAACCCCACTATTCATTGGTAAAATAGTAGCTCAAGAGTTGGCGGTTGGTGGTGATGACTAGCTGCTTTTCCTCTAGTCTTACACTGCTAAATTAGAAACGGCTAGTGCAGATAGCCCTCGAGTAGCTTTGTACGAAATTCAAAACAAACCAAACTAAATCCATGAAAATCTAACTAAAGAAACAAAATCGTTACCAGCAAATACTAGCAAAAATGATCATCACTGAATAAGTCTGCAAAACTTGGACTACGTGGGCATACACTAATTCAGCACAGATGTGAGTAAACCTAATATAAGTTATTTGTTATTAACAATCATAGTAGATTTTTAATGTTTTCACTATAACATCCCAAAAAAACGACTGGTTTCTTACAATTTCAAAAATCATGCAACGCGTGACGTTCGACACGAAAAAACTCGATTGTTTCATAATCCTCACATTACCGAGTTGTTTATATATACCATTCATGCACGCGAAGACTCACATATTGCATCATATTGAGTAACTTTATATTCTTTGCTTTTATTTATTGAAACAATAATTGTAAATAACACAAGCCTGAGGTGGTTTCATTGTCTTGAAAATTTTATACGTTCTACAGTAATCCTTGTACTCTAAATCCGAAAGTGACATCCATTTTTCTCCATCAAGTACAAATTTTTCCCAAAACATAATGTGTTCTTTCACATAAGTGAATCATTTTAATTGAAATCGGGTCATATTTTGTTATGCTAAACATGTTGACAACCACTGGCTATAGATTTCTTTTCACCAATCACGACATGAGAGGTTTACCGATCGTTCTAGAACACAAACATAGTAAAAAAATCATTGTGGTAAACGAAATAATAATTTCATCTTGGTAAAAAATTTTCTTCTCATTTTGTAAAAAAATCATTACGTGATAGGAATAAATGAATATTATTTTCGAAATATACGTAATTGAATTAAGAAAAATCCGTTATTAAAACCAAAATTTAAATTCGCAGCCAATGTAGTTGACCAAAAATAGTAGATAAAATCATTGATTTTCAATATAAAATATATAGAAAACCCAAGAAGTAATTAATTGGATTAATTACTATGGTGATGCTTTTAGTTTTTAAAGAAAGAAAACTTGTATGTCGGTGGTTCCTGTAACCAGCAACGAAATGAACATACAAGAAAATTGGTGCATAAATATATTATAAAAATGAGTTTAAAAATCAGACGGAACCTCTCCGGTAATATCTAGTTAAGATATCACTTAGTGTAGAACATTTAATCTCAGACAACACTAACCACAACAATATCTTTGTTTGTACGGTAAATACAAACAGGTGATATTGCTCTTTTCTCATATAGAGTGTAATGTTTTTACTTGTAAAGATCTGGTAAATTTAAAGCCAAACAGAAGGAGCACGACTGGCAGCACACTCTTGATACCTTATGTACTGAACTTTTATTCACTGTACTATATGCTTACACAAACATATACACTCGGCTATACTGTTTCCATTCCTGAATGTCTTTTGTGTCGCGATGCAGTTTCACTAAAGACCGGAAGATGTAGAACTAAACTGTAAAAGGTCTGGGAACCAGTGCGGGGGCGAATTGTTTGCTTCAATAGTTTAGATTGACTATTGTCTATGTGAACTACAGACAATGTCAACACCCTACAGTTTATTATGAGATACACGTAAATATTAAAAGTATGATAACTGCCTTAGGTGAATGTATTTTCCTCAACACCTTATTCCAGTATTCTTAACCGATGTTTGCCAACATCACGTTTTATCACCCTTACCTTTTAGTTTCTTCAAACAAATGAGAACAAGAACATTTTGTACTCAACGTCAACTTCAAAACTTAATAAAAACTGTGAAGTGAAAAACAAAAACATATTTGTGTGTGCGGTTAGGCCTAAAAAACGCGCAGCTGTGCAGCCTACATAAATTTATCAGTTGCTGGATATTCATTACAACGGAGCCGATTTGCCTTAAGAGGAGGGGTTAGACATGACTGGTAATAAATTTTACTTTGAATATTCATTAGTAAGATATAAACCCAACAATTTGAAGAAGCGGAATTATCATTATTAACACAGAGCAGTTCTTTGAAGGCGGAAAGTGTATTAAATGTGTGTACATTATTTGCAAGAAACTTTTGTAATAGAATTTGTATCAAACAAGGAACAATTATTATATGGTTGTGAATGCAGTAAATGATCTGTTGCTTAAATTCACTTATCAATAACTATTTTATCATGCCCCCTTTCTTCTGTTTTCAGTTTAATTAAACATTTATTAATTAGTATTGTCATGTAGTATATTTCTCTGAACCTATATGCTAATAGTAATTAAAGTTTAACGTTTTATTGACCATACAGATCTCATTGCGTAAATCAATAAGATTTAGAAATTGTTTAATTTTCAAAATATAATAGCCCACCATCACGTGATCATACCAGTAAACATATAAACGTACAAACTTGTCTAACTTCAGAATAACATTAGTCTAGAGTGTTGTCAAGGTTTCTTATGTTTAATAATTAAACCTAAATGAATCAACATGTTTTTACTGTGCTGCAAAAACTGCTTTTATCGAAGTTCTGTTGTCTACAAGATTCCGCAGCTCTTCATCTACGTGTAACCGAAATATTAAGCTATAGGATATGTCCACACTCATTTTGCAGGTTTGAGAATATTGTTTGTAATTGGGCCTAAATTAATCAATGAGTTTTAGCTGTGTTGCAAAAACTGTTGCCTGCAAATTTCTGCTGCGACTTAGGTATGTATGGCTACCCTTGACAACAAGGCAATACTAAAGTGATTCGTCGGCCAGCTTTTAAGACTCATACCAGATGGAAAATAAGTCACTTTATTAAAAAGTACACGTTTTCATGATTTCGATTTATATTCTTTAGGCATGTGTCTGCATAAGATGAGCAACACATAAATTCATATCTAACTTACTTCTGCATTGATCTTTGAAACACGCTACACATTTGATGTGATTTCTTGTCGTGTCAATACTAAGTTTACATTTTGTTCTAAACTTTATTTGATCTAACCTTATCATAATTATCAAAATAGTAATTTGAATAATAGGCAAAAAAACAACAAATTAATAAGTTCTCACATGAGAAAAACTGTTAGATAGTAGTTAGTTAGAAGATTGCTGACGAGTAATTTATCATGCAAACCATTATTTCTAGAACTTTATTGCTGTCTAAGTTCAAATTAACAAGATCATAGAAACTGTGTTTGTTTGTTTTTTAATTTCGCGCAAAGATATACGAGGGCTATCTGCGCTAGCCGTCCCTAATTTAGCAGTGTAAGATTAGAGGAAAGGCAGCTAGTCATCACCAACTCTTGGGCAACTCTTTTACCAACAAATAGTGGGATTCGACGTTACATTATAACGCCCCAACGGCTGAAAGGGCGAGCATGTTTGGTGTGACGGGGATTCAAATTGGCGAGGCTCAGATTGCGAGTCGAATGTCTTAACCACCTGGCCATGCCAGGCTTTAGAAACTGTGTAACAAGTGAAAGTGTACAAATGAACTACTGATGACCAAATGTTAACAATACGTGACACCAGTAGCACGGCATCATACCTCGTTTGACGAGTGTGTGTTTTGCCATAGCAAAGCCTTATAGGGCTATTTGCTGTGTCCTCCGAGGGGGATCTAACCCTTCATCTTAGTGTGGTAAATTCGAAGACTTACCGCTGTCCCACCGACGGACATGCCATTTGAAATCAATTTGAGTGTTGCGAACATACAATACGATATTAGTCTTTTAAATCACGACTACAACAGTTTAGAAGATTGAAGTTAAGCATTTGAAAGATATATTCGAATGTTTTTACACATATCCTCGTTTACGGTGTAATTAACGTGTCTAACTATTATCAACAACCATGCTTATAGTATAAAAGTTACCGAAAATCTTATTTCTGGCATAATGCACCAAACCTTGCCCAAAACCCATATTTATAATGTAACCTGCCAAAAAGTTGTCAGAATCACTATTTACGACGTAATGTGCGAAACCTTGTCAAAACCCTTATTTATAAAGTAACGCGCCTAACACTTATCGAAACCATTATTTATAATGTAACGCGTCTAACACTTCTCGAAACCATTATTTATAATGTAACGCGCCTAGCACTTGTCGAAACCATTATTTATAATGTAACGCGCCTAACACTTGTCGAAACCACTATTTATAATGTAACGCGCCTAGCGCTTGTCGAAACCATTGTTTATAATGTAACGCGTCTAACACTTCTCGAAACCATTATTTATAATGTAACGCGCCTAGCACTTGTCGAAACCATTATTTATAATGTAACGCGCCTAACACTTGTCGAAACCATTATTTATAATGTAACGCGCCTAACACTTCTCGAAACCACTATTTATAATGTAACGTGCATAATAACACCTGTTTTTGATGTAATGTACTTAATACTTATTAAAACCATTATTTATGATGTGACGTACCTAACACCTATTAACAATGCCTGTTTTTGATGTAACGTACCACTTGTTCAACGATAATTTTTAAAGATCATTAATGATTCCAGTCAGTTTAAAATGCTTTAACAAAATGGTTACCCAGAAATGAAATCTCATCTTCTCTTATTGCTGGAGACTCGACTACATTGCTTCCACAGGTAATGAACACAGACTTTGTTTTTGTAACCAGAAAATTTGGAATACTAAATTTAATAAAGAAGAAAATAAGATGAATGTTAAATGGAGAAAAAAACAGATAACAAAATGAACGTTTAATTGAAGAGAAAAGTAAAAGAAAGAAAGAAAAGCATTTGGCTGAAGAAGAAAGGAAAGAGGAACGTTTACTTAAAGAAACAAAGAAGGCCTCCACTGGAAAAAGAAGAAAAAGGTTTGGCTAAATAGAGAAGGAACGAACAGAAGTACTTGAATAAAAACGTAACATTTAGCAGAAGAACACCCTGCTGGACAAAATATATTAACGTTTAGTTGTAAAGAACAAGTAAACAAGGAAATATTACTGATTTAAAAATTATCTGTAGGAAAAAGGATACAATGGGAAACATCTAGTTTGAGAAGGAAGGAAAAGAGGAAACGTATATTTGATAGAAAGGAATAAGTTTTAGTTGATAGATGAACGAACGGTTGGCTGTAAAACATGAACATGCAGCTGAAAAGTTTTTACATGAAAAAGCAGGAAAAGATAATGTTTTATTGATGGAAGAAGAGAACGAATGATAAAAGAATCAAGCAAAGCGTTGATGAGAGTAAACGAAAGAATAAGATTATGCTAAGCTATTTTAAGGAAGAGAGACTACACTGTAAACAAAAGTCAATAAACAAAACCCACTTTAAAATGCCTGTTTGTTTGATTTCTTTTTAATTCAAAACTCATACGTTGTATAAAAACAGCACGATTGAAAATGAAATTTCTGAACTATTTCTGAGAATTGAAATGGAAAACTTTGCGTTATTGCGATGATTCCCAAAGCGACTTTACGATACAAACAAACAAAAATCACAGTATTGGTTGTATGCTGTCGCTCATACGAGCTTTTAACCGCTTAAACTAAGGATTTCTATGAATATTTTAATGCCATCAATATTTGTAGAACAAACGTTAAAAATTACTTACAGTAGCTTCTAATAACTTTAATCTTGATATAATTTCAAGCAAGCAAAGCCTTAGTTGTTTGTCAGATTTCAAATATGGCAAATGCTACTCATTTTTCGGTTGTATGTGTGCTTGTGTTTGGAAGGTAAGAGAGTATAGAGATATTTGAATCATAACCTAAGAACAAGACTCTCCAGTTCTACAAACGTTTATCTTCAGTCGCTAGAGAAGGGATAAAAGGAGGAGTTAATGTGTGTTTTATTACCAACTATACGACTGTCCATTAATCTTGTAGTGAGTGGACGCTTGTAGACAGTTTTCTTGCATTTTAATACGGTACGGTACGGATCCATTTCATTACCGATACTGAGTCATGGTCACCTGACCCCTTTAAGCTCCAATTATATACATCTCAGACCGATGTAAATTACTTGAGTGGTGCTTACATCATCGGACTTATTCTAGGCTTAGATAATTTTTAAATTTTAATTCAAGTTACAGGAGTATGGTCAGAAAAATTCCATAAGACGTTTAAGAAACACCTTGTAAAGGAGTGTGTGTGTGTGTTTTCTTATAATTATAAGAATTATTCCCCTTTCTTATAAGGGGAATCGAACCCTTAATTTTAGCGTTGTAAATCCGTAGACTTACCACTGTACCAGCGAATGACGCCCTGTAAAGGGAAGCTGGGTGTTTCGCTTGTGTTCAAACTGCAAGTTTTATGCGAGACAATGGATTAGTGTCTAAGTAGCCATGCAACTATGTTCTATATTAAGTACTGAATTCCGAGGCTTGTGTCTGCTCTTACCCTAGGATTTAGTTGTAGATACGAAAGTCTGGGAGAACGTTTTACGATTTTAATTTATTATTGATGCTGGAAAACAAAATCGATATTTCATATGAGAAAATTACACCTGTTTTCGTGTAAATAAAATTCTGCGTCTTTTTGTGCTATGCAGAATAAAAAATGAACAAACATGCTGCTGTTGTATCTGAGTTCACCGGAAGTAATCTTGCATTCATAATTGTAAAGCAGCATTTGAATTTGAAGTCACATAAATTATGAAAGAAAGATGGCCAGTTTATTCAATTACATTTTGTAAAAATTCCCTGTAAAATACCAGGAAGACTGAAAACCCGTAATAGGAGGGTAAAATATGAGTCACTGTGTCACTGAGGGACGTTTAAAAGCGCTAGGCTAGAGGAAAAGCACCCAACTTACACCACCCCAACCAGTTCTTGTGCTATCTTAATTAGTAGGATTGACTGTCACATAATAACGACCCCGAGTTGAAAAGAGGAGCATGTTTGGCGATAAGATTCGAACCTGCGACTTACAGATTGCGAGTAGATCGTCCCTTCCCACCAGGCCCATGATTAGAAAATGATTTTTGGTGGTTTTAGAATAACTATATAAAAAATGAAAGTAATAACTCAGTTTATGTAATATAACTGAAGTTTGATTCCATGCCAACTGATTGAATAATGCGTGTTTTAAATATATTAGTTACCTGCAGGGTTTTTCCATTGGAATTTAATATATGAAATTACATTTGATCTACTTTTAACACATTCTAGAAAGATTTCACCTGTTGCTTTTAAGGTTGTTTAATTCTCACTCCAAAGTTTTGAAACTACAACATTAAAATAGAGCTAAAATACTTTATCTTACAGTATGCCTTATGGATAAGATTAACCTGTAACCTAGCTAAAGAAGAATATATATGAATATATGGTTTGAAAACAGCGGGTTACTGACCAACAGAAATTCGAAACTTAAAACATAGATAGCATAAAAAAGTTGCCGAACCTTCAGGCACTAAACAGATCTTAGAAGTGAAGGGTGGATATAAAATATCAAGGATTCAACATCATGCCGACTGTTCAGCAGCCATACTCAAACAAAGGCTGTTACCACGTTTTCTTTCCTTCTCTCGAGGCGGTCACCAACCACAGAGAAAAGTTCCAGTCCACCAACTGCCACACACCGCGGTAGGCTTCTGGTACGCCAAATAATGTTAATTGCCGAGGCTCTGGGGTGGAGAAATTTTGGTAAATAAGAGAAAATGAGACACGATATTCATTTCTGTTTCCATAGCTCTTTGCTAGAGGGCATCTTTTATTCTCATAGATTACAAGAAAAAGACCTATGTTTAGCCACATGCAGGATACCACCCCTCAACGATCTCCTGGGAGTTCCAAAACAAACTTTCTTGTGACAAAACTTAATTTACGTTTTTAATTTATAGTGATATTTCCAGATCACATTTGGCGTCATAAAGATATAAATTAAGACAACACACCTTGAGACACTAAACAGGACCACACATAGAAAATAATTCAACTTTTTTATCAACACAAGCAACAACAAATATATATACAATTCTCTTTACTTAAAATGGTGTTTTTGTTTTGACTCATGTACAAATTTAATTTTTCGTTCATATAACATTGAATAACGACGAAGTGTTTTTGCTATAGGATACATAATTAGTAAATAGTACTGATTAGTTGTGTTAGAAGGCAGTGTATGGACGATATTCCATTCCTTTAATGATGGAGCTCTGAACATTTATTATTTTGGTTCTTATTACTTTTTTTTTTTAAGTGATACAAAATACTTTTCATGTAATCGAAATTTTGTAAACTTACAAGTTCCGAACTTCTAGTCAGCATACATTAAGCTAAACATGTTTTTATATAGCCTTGTGTTATTTTTACTAGTTTAAAAATAATGGTTTGAAATGTAGTAAGGAAACTAGCTGTAAGAACGTGAAACTGATTTCACTATATAGTGAATTTCACTATATATATATATATGTATATTCAAAGTCCTAAATGGAATTAACAAACAAAACACAAACATAAATATCAGTCATGAGAATAATATATTTTTATATATTTTAACCCATGAAACATTTTCTAATCGAGAACATGACATTTTACCTTTTTTGGGTGTCAGTAATTAATAAAATTGTACTTGCTTAAGAATATGTGAAATTTTACTGAAATCTGGCAGAAAGTGTTAAGTTTTTTACCATAGTAACTTATGTACTCATTGACACGTTGGAGATAATTAAATACAGCTTCTTGTCATTACTGTCAGCTCAGTTTTCAAAAAGCACGAAATAACAATACATCACTTGAGTAGACACAACTTTAGCCAAACTCAAACTAATAAATTATACGTATTTATAAATTACATGTTACCGTTTGGTTCCTATTGATTGTATGCGTAAGTTTTTTTTCTGATTTTTCTGTTATAATATATTCTAATGAATATATCCATACAATTTAATAATGCTAGCAAACCTTATTCAATGTGTGACTGAGGCGTACAGACAGGAACAAATTTGTATACGAATATTCGCAATACAGCTGTTCCAATTAGTGTTAAGATGTAATTAAACATTTTTAAATTTCCCCTTTGACACCTAGAAATTAAAAATATATGTTGGTTTTTACTCGGAAAGTCACATCTTTATCAAAACAATTATTTTAGCTGGATATGAATGAACTTCAAGTATGCAAATCGGGGTCCTAAAAAACGAAAATAAAAAAGTAGATTTGAAAGAAAGCAGAATTATTTGCGTGAAGGCGAGAAAGTCTTCTATTTGCCCTGATGATCATGTTACTTTGTTAAATATTTAAAAACGTGTTTAATGTGTCAACAGTATGCCATAAAACACTCGCAGTGTATCTTCTTCAATCTCGAAAACTGCCATAAAATTTCTGCGCAGGCATAGAACATTTTCTATGACACATCCACATCTTGAAGTTAGCTTTAAAAGGTCTGCTAACACAGGCGAAATAGGCAGACTTTAACCATAACCATCTTTCTCGGTTTTTCTGAATGGTCTGATATTTGTTCTCTGACTGACCTTATATGGTGGGATTAGATAGTGCGGGAACAGAAGACAAGTTGCTTCTAACCGTCCTAACAAGGGTAGTCTGGGAGGAGCAGCTGTAAGGTATCATTAAGTTGTCAAGACAAAACAGCAATAACGAATGTCTGCGTATGAGGGCGTTTTGCAAGAATACAATCTGTATTTAATTGGTATAGTCAACGTTGTCATTTCATCGATGTTATCTAATAAGAAAAATGGATATGCGACTTTTTTCTGCGCTGCAACTTAGTAGTTTCTCTGCATTTCCTCATCCTGTATGTTTACTTCACTTCTTGGAGATCTGTTTGATTACCTACGTTGTCTTTTCTTATTAATTAAAAAAATATTGTTTTACAATTGTCTGATAACGTCAGTCAATTGCTATTCATTTCTGTCACTCACTAATCCCAAAACAAAGTAAAACTATTTAACTGTAATTCCTAAACTGGTTTGATATTGTGAAGTTATCAAAGTCATAATAAACTCAAAGATCTACGAGCATCTTACTAACTTTTAAATTGCATACACTAATCAGTTAGAGACTGTTTAATACAGTGCTGTAACATATAGATTAAAAAGCCTGAAATGCTAATTCTTGTACATGTGTAAACCTATGTCATATATGAAGTATCTGTGATATTGACCAAGTAATGGAGATATTTTCTTTATTAATACACCACTGTTGAGGTGGAAAGGCTGATGCAAGGATGCCAATTTTCTGTGTCTAGACTTATATATGTAAAAACGGCTCGTATAGCTTGAGAATGATTTTTTATGTAAAGGAGCGAACAACGTTTCGACCTTCTTCGGTCATCGTCAAGTTCACAAAGAAAGAGGTAACTGACCGATAGCTGACCACATGTTTATAGGGGGTTGTGTAACTGAGTGTAGGAATGTAGAGGGCGTGTTTAATGTTTGATTATATTTATTAATATAGGTATAAAGGTGTTCCTTTGTATTGGTTTATTTTGGGCTTGAGCTGTTGTATAAGTACGCTACTCAATGAGCTATCTGTGCTCTGCCCACCACAGGTATCGAAACCCGGTTTTTAGCGTTGTAAGTACGTAGACATACCGCTGAGCCAATGGGGAAGCCTAAGTAAGGCTTCTTTAATTTTGCCTTTGTTTATGTTTGTTTTTTTATTTAGTATTTAGGTGTTTTTATGGTTTTCTCCAATACAGAAGTCGTGACAGTTATCACATTGTATTTTATAAATAATGTTAGTAGAAACAAGTAGAAAAATGGAAACCAGATTTAAGGAACACAAAAAGTCACCGTCACACGTTTTCTAACACTGCAAAATCAAATAAACACAACATAACCATAGAAAACATCCAAATACTAAATAAAGAAACAAACATAAATAAACGCAAAATTAAAGAAGCTTTACTTATACAACAACTCAAGCCCAAAATAAACCAATACAAAGGAACACCTTTATACCTATATTAATAAATATAATCCAACATCTAAGCACGCCCTCTGCATTCCTACACTCAATTACACAAACGCCTTCAAACATGTGGTCAGCTATCGGTCAGTTACCTCTTTCTTTCTTTGTGAACCTGACGATGACCGAAGAAGGTCGAAACGTTGTTCCCTCCTCTACATAAAAAAAAATTAATTCTCAAGTCATACAAGCCGTTTTTACATATATATTTTTCTCTACAAATGGGTTTTCTCGTTATCACAAATTACTGTATCTAGATTTCTTAGTCATTTCTAAGTAACATAGCCAAGTGGTAAGGGTGCTCGACTCGTAATCTGAGGGCCATGGGTTCGAATCCCCGTCGCACCAACCATGCTTGCCCTTTCAAACGTGGAGCGTTATAACGTTACGGTAAATCCCAATATTCGTTGATTAAAGAGTAACCTGAGAATTGACGGTGGGTGATGATGACTAACTGCCTTCTCTCTAGTCCTTCACTGCTAAATTAAAGACCGCAGATAGCCCTCGTGTAGCTTTTCACGCAATTCACAAGTAACCCAACCAAATAATTTCTAAGTACTTATTTAACTTCTGAGTATTCCTTAAATTTCTCCTTTTTTATTATAGTATAACCTTAAGGGCCTTCTTAACTAATGTCATTTGCTAACCCTCATGTATTCCTGGTGGATGATCCCTGCGGTTTAGACTGCTGATCTGGCCCATGACAATATAGGTTCACTTCGCGAGACCTTTCATCAAGTTGTTAAAGGATTTACCGTATAGTTCAGATTTCACCCTAAATACTTATTACGGCTGTAACCCACTAGAAACTGAGCAAATAAACACGAATATTTTCCTTTTATAAAGTCAGTGATTACATACCGACTACCTCACAGCGGGCATTCTGAAGTATTAGGATTTCGTCATCAGTCGATGAAGATAGAAACTGCTCATTCAGGGAAACTCCATATAAATGAATTTACGTGGGCTGAAGGTGATGTCTTTAGATAAAAGTTTCATTAAGCGTGCATCATAAAGTCTATCATTACAGACCCCACGATTACTTCGTTAGCCATGACGGCCTGAGGCCGTACGTGGTTGAGGCACGGCACACGACCAACCATCTTTGTAACCCTTGCGTGTGACCATCTCGAATTAAGGGGTAATGACCTAATTGGCAGACATCTGCAGCCACGTGTCACTAGGTCGTCACGACCCAAACTGGTTTCAAATGTAATCAAATCCTCAGTTTGGCCATTAGGAAGGACTGCATGTGCATCGATAACAAAATATTTCAAATCGATAACAAAATATTTCAACAGTGTTCAATATTTTTGAACACTGCAACTCAACTAAACACAACATAACCATAGAAAACACCCAGATACTAAGTAGGGAAAAATACAAACAAACAAAATAATCAAAGAAGCCCTACTTACACAAGAACTCAAACCAAAATTAAACCAGTATAAAGGAACACCTTTATACCTGTACTAATTAATAACCTAACATATACTGCAACGCATCCTACAATCTCATGTCCGTTTACACTCTCGTCTCTAAGACTTGTGCCCTGCAACGATCAGTTGCAAACTTTATCTTTGTTAACCTGAAAATGACCTAAGAAAGTCGAAACGTTGTTCTCTGCTTTATTTTGGTAAAAGTGTTAATATTCATACTACCCGTCCTGAGATACATTTTTATTTTAAGTGGGTTTCTCGTCATCACGAATAGTTATATATTTATTTTTTTTAGTTTCGTATTATTTTTTCATCTTTTTTGGTTGTGTTAATTTATTTCAAAAGTGCAACTTTTATTTTTAGGCTTTAGTTTTTCAGTTTCTGAGTATATTGTTTCAGTTCTTATTTCTGTTTACTTTTGTTTTTCGTTTTCTGTGAGATTATTTTCGTGTCCCCCCCTCCAGGGCCTGGCATGACCAAGTGTGTTAAGGCGTTCGACTCGTAATCTGAGAATCGCGGGTTAGAATCCCGGTCACACCAAACATGCTCACCCTTTCAGCCGTGTGGGCGTTATAATGCTACGGTCAATCCCATTATTCATTGGTAAAAGAGTAACCCAAGAGTTGGCGGTGGGTGGTGATGACTAGTTGCCTTCCCTCTAGTCTTACACTGCTAAATTAGGGACGGCTAGCGCAGATAGCCCTCGAGTAGTTTTGCTCAAAGTTCGAAACAAATAAACAAACAAAACACCCCTCCAGTGGCACAGGGTCTTTTGCGGACTCACATCGCTAGAAACTAGGTTTCAATACCGGTGGCGGGCCGAGCACAGATAATCTATTGTGTAGCTTTGTGCTTAATTCCACATAAACAAACAATTATTTTTGTTTATTGTTCTTTGTAGCTTCTTAATTTTCCTTAATACTGTTTAAGGTTCTTAAATTTGTTTTTAATTAATTTTATTTCAGCTTAGGCCTCGTTTATTTGTTTGTTATTATGATTATTCCTAAATGTTTTGTTTACTGTTATATTCTTCAGTTTTAATGCATCTACCTATGAAGAGACACAACTTAAACTAAATATTTAGTTGATTTTATCTCGAATGAAAAGAATGTGGTATCTGCCTAACAGATTACTAGTTATCCATAAAACAAGCTCTTAAAAATATTTGGAAAAAAAAGTTAAGTATATAACATGAGTACGAAATGTATTTACAATTAGAACAAAAAAAAAGACGTGTGTTCGTTTGTAAACACTGCTAAAAGCTACCGCGACGTTAATTCAGGGCACCACTGTAACAATTCAAGTTAAATCTGGATTAACGTTCACAGATCCAGACAAGATAATTCAGATCTACTGGGAACTGTGTCACAACTACACAGTAGTATTATTCACATAATAGCATCAGCTTTATTTTAGGTCAAATACTTGATTAAATGAGGAAATCGAACCGTCAATATATTTCTTCCGTACTATTTTATGCGGCAGTTTTGTATCCTAAATTCTCAAAACAATAAAGTCAGCTTAACAAAGTGTTGTTTCATCCAGTAAAATAAACGTTTTTTTAGCTTTTTTGTTAATTCAAGACTCAGAGTATGGCTTAAATCACGTGACTGTTAAATGATATAGTCGCATAGTATATCAGACATTTTGTAAAGATAAGCTATTGATTCAAACAAGGCAATTATCGATTTATTTCATACTGTTTGTGAGTCTTTTTATTATAACAAAGCCATATCAGGCTATCTACTGAGCCCACCGAGGGAAATCGAACCCCTGACTTTAACGTTGTAAATCCGAAGACTTACCGCTGTACCATCGGAGAACTATTTCATACTGACAACGAAAACAATGTATTTCTGGTAGAACAGATTTCTAGAATATTATATTTATATACATAGATTAAACTTTATGATAGAGTCGTCTATATCAAATGAAAGATTCATGTAAAACATTCTTAGTAGAGAAACGACAAAAGATATGAAAAACATAAAATAACTTATAAAAAAATGTGCTGTGAAGGTTTTATATTAAAAGAATCAGACAGTCCAGTGACAAAAACAAGTAAACAATAAAACGTACGTAAAGATCACTCGTCCAGAAACATTAAACTTTTTATAGTTGACTAGTATGTGAAAACTTTCAAAATGTAAAAGTCATTGTGAGGAAATGGATCTCATGAGAAAAGAGCGTATATTTCTGGAATATCCCTGAAGATACGAAGTAAACAGTTTTTACATATATACATACATAAGTAATAAAACAAACCGAAAACTGCATCCTAGGATTTTTGTGAAATCTTTTATCAGCAAATATATCGTAATTGGATTAATGGATATGTTTCTATTCTCACTGAAATTAAGGAAAAACAGTTCATTAAATTTCAAGCTTTGCTACTAATTGTGAGCTTGTAACGGGGATCAGAGACCTCATAAAAAACTGTACAACGAAATGTTAGAAAATAATAATTCTTTTTATTTCTCACCAATCGTTAAAAAAAGGGTTCGTGTGCGTGGGAACGATTGTTATATCATTACTAAAAAAAACAAAAAACGTTAGCGTTGTACACAAGGAAGTACTAACTAATAACAAATAATAGGAACGTTGTATACAAGGGAGTACTAACTAATAACAAATAATAGGAAAAACTTTTAAAACCTTTCATTCCTGTCTTTATTTCATAAACTTTCAAATGGTTGATAGTTCATGTGATGTTACTGAAATAGTAATATAAAAAATCAATTCCTGGAAAAAGTGGCTTAGTTTAATAACTATACGTGGACTTTCTCAGCAGAATCACGTTTCACTGAATGAGTTAATAGTTTGAATTCTGTATAATTCACTGCGTCTACAATTAAACACACCAGTAAGCAACATTTGAAGTGCCCAACTAGAACTCGCCCCTCCAATTAGGTTGTTGGCAACGTTTTACCAATGAATCTGCGTCGTTTTATGTTTTTGCTCCCCTCTACTCGAGTAACAAACTTGCGGATTTTTTATTAGCTGTAATGAAGAAGATTTACGATCCTTAAAGGTCCTTTTCGGTCGTAGATTGAGATCAACGTATCCTTACGTCAGAAGTGTGAAATGGTTACTGCTTGTTAACAAGATAGAAAGGTAATGGACACAACACTGTTGAGTTATAAAAGTCTTTAGATTTGATTGGAAGTGTTCAACAAAACTGAGAAAGCATCTCTAAACACAGAGATACACCATTTGTTAAAATCGTGAAACTGTATCAATAACATATAAATTGCTAAAATAGAATTTTATAAACGAACAGAGTTGATGAGTCTAGCGGTTAGAAGCGCTCGACTGGAATCTCATCACCACAAATGCTCGCCTTTTCAGTCGTGAGGCTTTTATAACGTAACTGTTAATCTCATTTCCTTTAGTGAAAGAATATTCCAAGTTAGCATTGTGTGGCTTCGTTTCGCCTAGTTTTAATTTCTCGATTAGGAACGACTAGTGTGTATAGCCCTCGAATAGCTTTGGGCAAAGTTAACAATGAAACAACCTAAACGAACTGATTAGAAGCTTTCGAATTATATAAAGATTAGAAAAATTAAAAATAGGCAACTTTTGAGTTTGTTCCAAAAATTTATTGAATCCACGAGCACGTTTGTAATAGTCTAAAAATAATAACATAGATAACACAAAAAGAATAAGATAAGCAATTATGTTGCTCGCAACTGTAATGATTAATCAAATTATTACTGTAATCCAGGAAAGTACTTTTACAATACAGATCTTTATGAGGTAAAATGTATGTTTAAGTGAAATATAGTGTACTTGACATTTTCCAACAGTCTTCTTTTTTTATCTATAAAGTTAGATTTTTGTACTACTACTAATAACTTATAAAGATGGATGAAAACGGAGAGATAAACATAAGGTTTGGTTCTCATACTTCAGAAGTCAAGTTATTTGATAACGTTAGAATGAAGAAGGAATGTAAGAATCCACATACTTACAGTGTTTGGATGTTATGTAGAGCTGAGAAGGTGCCGTTGCTCAGAGACTGGATATTATTATCGTACAGAGACCTGGAAAAAAAGGAGAAAATAATCAACAGAGGGACCATGTTGGCCAGCAACAACAATATATTCTCATCATCTAAAGGAGACTAACAATATTTGTGCAATCAACTCTAAACATTTATCAATGAGGGTGTAGTGTAGCGAATGTTTATAACTAATAATAGCCTCATTTGTGCTATTCAACTTTCACCAGTTACAGAAAGAGACATCCGTAGCCCGCTGTGGATCCCGTGATTATAGGATCAGAGAAACACGAAGCAGGAAAGGTGCCTGAGGAAAATTTTATTTATGAAGAAATGTTACAGTTAAATCTGACAAAGAAACTCGTGAGGATTATTTCCATAGAATTTACGCTACATGAACTTGCGTAGACTAATTTAGTTACCTTATATTAGACATTTTGAATAACCAAGGAAATCTGTTTAATTAGTTATCCTTCTAAACAGTCTGGTAGTTGTTTTTCAACCTTAAATATGTTACCACTAAAAGCCAACTGACTGCATATATATATATATATGAATGTTGGTTTCTGTATTATTCAAATTTCAAAATTACATGAGTATAAAATAACAATTTCTCTTATCGGATTTGACGTAAATAAAATCATCACAGTTGTTTGAAGGATGTCTTGCAGCACATATTCATATGCACCGTGACTCAGAAAGTGAGTGTAGGATATCACTATAATGGAGATAATCACGTTTTAGAGAAAATAAAATGCACTTTTTGAAGGAACGTGATCTAATAAAAACACCCTACCCTCAAAGAAAAGATAAATTTAAAACACCATCTTATGTAAAGTTCGTTTAAACAGTATAGAATACTTTTAGTGAATGTTAAAACACGTGTTGTATGGAATGTTTTACTTTTTGTACTTATCTCACTATACTATTAGGTTTGGTTCAAGATTTGTGTCTATGAAATCAGTGAAAATTATAGGATTCGCTTATATTTTCAGACACGTTGTACAGTGTTGTATTCAATAAACAGTTTTAAAAATTATGAAAAAGAGCGATATTTTGAGATTAATGTAAAATCATACGAACCTAACCTTTTAGCTAACTTAATAACATTGAAGATCTATAGCGTTATTACAACTGTTTGATGCCTATTCTGAATTATTTAATATCATTAGCTAATAGACTTACCCTTGGACTAAAACAATTTAACAACGTTGGGATAACTTGGCATTATGTTTTGTAGCTTAAGAAATACATGAAAAATGTTTTGAAGTTGAACAATGTCTGGACTATTTTATTTTAATGTTTTATAGTGTAACAATATCTGGATTTACTTGTTTTAATTTTTTGAATCTTAATAGTGACTAAAATATTATTATCCATGTTATTGTCACATATCACAAACACATTAGTACTTCATGTAAAGAATCTTCTAACATCTAAGTCTTTATACACTCTGTGATTTGGTATGTGGACATATGCTCTAATGTTAATAAATAATTACAGTATTTTTCTGTAACAATTATTTTAAGCCTATGCGAACTACTTTGAGTATGTATACCGAGGCATCAAAGGGTCGACAAGTAGTTCCCCTTCCCAAAGAAAAAACAACAACAAAGAAACAAACATATCACATATAAAAAGGCAAATGACGTTGCAGGAAAATTTGAACCCTGTATAACTCAGAGAGAGAGTGTAGTGCCGTACATACAAGTGGTGGAAGAACCATATATCTTTCATCTTTTCCAGTGAGTACCGTTGTGTAAAAACAAAAGTGAAACACATTTTATTAAAAAAAAAAGCCTTTTCAGTTAGCTCGCAACGTTATTACGAATTTAAAAATTACAGTTAAAAGCACGAATTGGATGCCACAAGACGCATAATTCCTCATCAACGAATAAGATCGTGTAAGAACTCACAGTTAAAGGAAGCAATAAATTATATTTAATGTTACACAATGTACATCACTGTCAAGTTACAAAAGATGCATGTTAAGAATACTGAATATGAACTGTTCGTTTGTTTCTTTCTCTTTTTTTTTTTTTTCAGAAGACAGTAAAATACCAAAACTACTGTGTATGTTTTTAATAATATATGAGTGGAATGCTCGCTTAAATTACTGGTTCGTAGCAACAATGATCTATCTATGCTATGTTTGAAATATAAATAAATTATGTATTCAACACGTCCAGATTTTCGACAGAACTTTAAAGGCATCGATGGTTATTCTTTATTGTTTTCACATATTCAAGGAATGCAGTAAGAAAAAACGCAACTTACAGGATCGTTATAATGATATTTTCACACAGTTGAAGGACAAGAGATGAAATTCATAGCTGCGCTTCAGAAAATTGATTTTTAGTAAGAACAAAAGATTTTATCAGTTAATAGAATGACAAACGCACACTTATAATTGCTCATCGACGTAACAATTGATTCCTGAAAAAGATTTCACCAATGATCTATCATTGACACTTTACGAGATATTGTGCTCTAAAGTTTAAGACATGATTCCCCTGTTTTTATCTTAAGGATGGTAGCTTTGTTAGACTCTACAGCTTTAGCTCCACTAATAGCATGCCACTCTCTAAATTGTTTTAAAGAGAGTGGGATATCGTTTATCATAGCCCTCTGTAATAAAGCAAGCTACTTGATATTATCTCGTTCAACCTGTACTCCTTCCCTTCATTTTTAAATATTATATTACTGTTGGAAAAGCCTGGTATAGCAAGGTGGTTAGAACATTCGACTCGTAATTTGAGGGTAACAGGTTCAAATTCCCGTCACACCAAATATGCTCGTTCTCTTAGCCGTAAGGGTGTTAAATGTGACAATCGATTCCACTATTCGTTGGTAAAAGAGTAGCTCAAGTGTTGGCGGTGGTTGATGATGACTAGCTGCCTTTCCTCTGACCTTACGCTGTTAAATTAGTGACAGCTAGCGCAGATAGCATTCATGTAGCTTTGTGTGAAATTCCAAACAGACAAATCGTTAGAAAATCAAATATTGCTTCAAGTACTGTTAAGTTATACCAGACTTAGTAAGTGAAATAACCGTCAGAAATATATGAGAAGACTCATAAAACAGAAAAAAAAACATTTCTCTTTAAACTCCTTCTTTAGTTTCATTACTACAGATAACTAGTTTAGTTCATTTTCTGTAAATACGATTTAAGTATCATAAAGTATCATATGGGTTTCTACCAGGGTAAAATGAGGTGCTAGAATCCCTAATGAAAAGCTCTCCCCCCCAGCCTCACCCATCTTAGGGACACTGTTTCAAGATTTTTAAATTCTACGTAGGTAGATGAAATTATTATTTTTTTCTGCCCCTCCCAAACTGTGTTTTTGTTCTCTTAAACTTCCCAGTAAAACATAAATAAAATAATAAAAGTCTATGTTTCTTCTATATTGTTTTTTCGACTTTTAATTTACAGAACGTTTGACGAAATTTACATCAATGATTATCGAAAAGGATATTGTTCCTCTGAACTACGTTAAACATCTTTTATTAGGAAATTATAAATTATATTTTGAGCGTGTGAAAGATTACGAACTGTTTCCCCATTCGTTACCATAGTTTAAAAAACCTATCTTCTAAACATAATTCACTTTAAAACGGTTATTAATGTTTAAAGTCTTTTTTAACGTTTTCTACCAGATGACAATATTTACGAATCTTGGAAAATGATTTGCTTGTTTGTTGTTAAGCGCAAAGCTACACAATGGCTATTCATCCTACGCTCACAACGGGTATCTAAATCCGATTTTTAGCGTCATAAACCCAAAGACTTGCTGCTGCTTCTCTGGTGGAGATTATTTGCATGAAATTACCCGTACAATTATTATCCTTTAGCCCTTTTCCTATAATAACGACAATTGTTACTATACATTACCAAGATTAAATATACGTATAAATGTACATGTATATTCTATAAAACCGTTGCAAATGAAAGGGAGCCAATAGAAAAGCTAAAACAGAGGGAGATTTAATTTGTGTACGTTTCTGTAAGTCATTTATTTCATCTAAAACGACCATTTCCTGTGACAAGGTTCTGCTAATACTGATTTATTTATAGTTCTTTTTTAATAGAAAGATTGATAATACGTTCCACTTAGGTTTGGATAAGTGTTTAGCTTTTAAATTTTAAATAGATATGAAATGTTAGAAAAGAAAAAATATCAATAATAATAGTGACCTCCAATTATCATTTAATTATATGTTTATTCTATCTTGTGACATTCTTTTCAAAGTTTGTTTTTATAAAAACAAGCAAAATTTCAAGTTTCTTTTTTTTTAATTATACGGATGGAAGGACAAGTTTCAAAATTTCTTCGGAACTAAATACGAAATTTTAAAGTAAATTATTCTCCAGTTAATAAGGAACCATGAAGTCCGAGGACATCCATTCAAGAACAGTATCGTTTGTTTACTAATTAAATAAACATTTTGTTGAATGTGATTTCAAGAGATACAACTTTACGTCTTTCATTTTTTTAAATTTTTACTTGGTATTGCAAAGAAATGCCCTTTTTACTAAGATAGCAAATCAGCATTCCGAGAAATGCGAGATGACTAAAACATAAGCAGAATAAATTAACTGCATACTTACAAGAGATTCAAGTTATGGAGATCAACGAATGCGTCTCTTCTGATACAACCAATCTTATTAGCATTGAGTAAGCTGCAGAAACAAAAAATCCACTGTTAGGTTAATATATATTCATTCCTTTTCTTCAAAACAGAATGGAAGTGAAAAAACAACAACTGTATAACTTTAAGTAACACGCGATATTTTTATTTAAGTCTATTATAAATTTTAATAACACACACATACACACAAAAACAGTCCAGAAGCATCGTCCGTTTCGGTTGATGTAACTTCTTTATGGTAAGGACTATTGAATGAGCCGACTTCTCGTCCAAACCCCACTTTTATACTCTGAATATTGAAATCACGTGAAATATGATTAATGATCTTCGATTAACACATCATTAAAACAATAAACCTAAGGTAATTGACGTACAGTTTTATGTCATGTTGGAAACTTATTTTGGATACTTCAAGACAAACCCAATAAATGTTTGTGGTATCACCAAAACAACAAAGAGTAAAAATAATTTAAAAACTAACATTGATATAACCGGTTATAAGAAGTACGATTTCGTTTTATGGCCATCGTTTACTTCAAAAAGTATACCAAAAATAATTACATATAATTTGTAAATACTGAAACCCAACAATTCATGTTAGGTTGTTTTGTGTTCAACACCTGATAATGAAGCCTTAGAATACTTTATGGTTCGACAACGTCATCCATAATTTGTGTGAAAGGATTGATAACATACATAACACGCTGACAGTGAGTCACAAAGATAACATAGACGACACGCTGACAGTGAGCCATAGAGATAACATAGATAACACGCTGACAGTGAGCCATAGCGATGACATAGATAATACGCTGACAGTTATCCATAGCAATAGCATAGATAATATGCTGACAGTGAGCCAAAGAGATAACATAGATAACTCGCTGAAAGTGAGGCATAGAAATGGCATAGATAACACGCTGACAGTGAGCCATAGAGATAACACAGATAACAGGCTGACAGTAAGTCACAGAGACAACATAAACAACCAAGAAGGATCCACGGGCTCTTCCATCTCACTTCTTATCCTCCGCCTTATGTACACTAACTATTTCCTACCGTTTTGGTTGTGTTTCACTACATTTTGACGCTGGCTGGGCGCCAGGAATCAGAATTTTTGTTGTTGTTGTTTACAAAGACACTCGAGAAAGTAAAATCAGGACGAAGAATGTAAAATGAGTGCAGTAAAAGTAGAGTTTTGTCTTTTAGAGACACAGAGATAAGATTTATTTAGTAACTTTAGCAGTTCTTTACCATTCACACACTATCACATGGACCTTTCTTACTCCACTTGTACCATTAACCTTCAGTATAGTTACGCAAAAACAAAACCACATTATGGGTAACATGTCTTTCTTTTCACATTGGACGTAACGTCAGGTTTAATGGAACCCAAGGACTTGACTTCAGTATATAAGCTACGTACAATTTTAAGCATAAAAACGTACTAATAGCGATAAATTTTAAAATACTCCTGATTGTTTATTTTAGCGCAAAGTGACACAATAGGTTTTGTGTCTTATGTTTACCGAGGGAATCGATCAGCTTGAGAAGATATGAAGCTTACTATTGAATCATCTAGCGTAATTTAAAATTTTAACTAAGAGCTCCTCAATAAAAGCTAAAAATAAATACCGTTTTTATTTTAACAGAAATGATAAACACTTTCAACCTTAAAATGTGTTATATACTTAGGTGTTTATCAATATGCATACATCTACATTACCTTACATAAATATTATAACATTAAATTCAGAACAATGCATTCAAAACGTTAGTTTGTTTGCTTATTTTAGCGCATAGCCACACAATGGGCTGTCTGTGCTCCGTTGAAAACAGGGAATCTAAGCCATGGTGGTTGGTCTAAATAACATAACAAAATGAAAACTATGAATGTGTTTTTAATTATTTGTTATCTAAATGTTGCTGTCTTTTAACCAATAACCGATATAAATCGTGTTATAATTGTTTTCATGATGATATGTATAAAATCATTTTGAAAAATATTCACCAATAAATGATCAGTAAAAGAAGGAATACGTTTTGTGACGCAAAATTTAATAAGTTGTAGTTTAAAATTCTCAGTCTTACTACAAGTAGCCAGGAGATGCATCTACAGCAGTTAACACAAACTTTAAACTTTCACGTTGTACGGTAAATAATTGTATGCAATACCAAAACAACTACAAGTATATTTTATATTCTGCATAAAAGAAGAAAGAAATGGTGTACGCGAACCAACAAATGTTAAAACCGTACTTCTTTGTTTTGAATTTTACGCAAAACTTTGTGAGGGCTATCTACGCTAGTCGTCCCTAATTTAGCACTGTAAGACCAGATCGAAGGCAGCTAGTCATCACCACCCACCGCCAACTCTTGGGCTATTCTTTTACTAACAAATAGTGGGATTGACCGAACCTCATAACGCTCATCACGGATAAAAGGTTGAGCATATTTGGTGTGACGGGGATTCGAACGCGCGAACCTCAGATTGTTAGTCGAGCACACTAACCATTTGGCCATGCCGGGCGTTAAAACCGTCCCACATGTTCCACATATGTTGTGAAATCCTAATTTCTCAAATCTTGTATTTATCTCTCTTAAGTTATGCAGTAATTCAGCAACCAAATATTTAAAAATAAAATCATGAAAATCATTACTCATTTATGAACTTTTGAATACCACGGTATTCAGTATGTAGGGCTTAACAAATGACGTTTTATTTTCAATAAATTTCTTTTTTATATAAATATTAGAATATATTGTTTCCGTAAATGTTCATGTTACAGCATTTTCTTTGACGAGTTTTAGTCAAAAGTAGATTGTACTTGAATTGTAATATCCCGGTCGAGCGTAGCCTAGTGATTAGTGTGTCTGGTCTGTGAATTCGCGTGTTTATAGTTCGCGTTCCGCAATTTGGACGGGAGGAAATAAGCCCCACATTTTGGTCATTAACAAATAGTCTTCTCTGTGGATGTAAGTTTAAAATATATGTGAAAATATCTTCAGTGTAGGTTTGCTCTGAAATTGTAAAAGAGAAAAATCTCCATATCTTTTACCGCTTGATAAATTATTATTCATCTTACTTTTGATTTTTCTCAATACAAAGTCTGTACATGAATGAAACAAAGCGATTAAGCCTGAAAGCTTTTCTCCATACACTGTATGTACAAGACATTTTTGTGTCAAGTTTAATTTTTCGAAGACATGTATTCGATTGTACGATGAAGTAACTTAATTCTAAGCAGTCTTCTTTCAGATCTAATAAACAGTTAAATAAATAATTCTATGAAAATAAAACTGAAAATTATCTGTGTTATTTAGGTACCGTTGATGATGTAGTTATACTGCGCACGTTCACTGTCTTCTCGTATCACTTGACTTTAATAAGATTTCTTTAGGAGGGATTGTGAAACTCAGCGCGACTCATCAGTTAACGACATGTGAGTTAATGTAATATAAAGATTACAGATGAAGTATTACTACTGCTTGATTTTCAAATCGAGCTATCCTGTCAACACTGGACGATTTCAAAGCACATCATTTGGACAGCACTAACTTCCGATCCCCATGTGGCCACTGGTGTTCGCCCGTAAGGGCAGATGAGAACCGAACTGAAACTATATTACTGTCAGCACAATGTTCACTAGTGATTTCTTTGATATAGCTCGGAACTAGTTAAGCTTCCTTATATTTTTAATGTTGCTTTTCACTAGTGCCTTGTAGTAATATCGTACTGTTAACTTGGAAAGTGACTTCTTTAGGAAAAACTATTATTCTTCAATTTTTATGCCTAGTTTGTTGAGGAACTAAAATATTTATTATGTTAATTCATTATTCATGATGTCTTTCAATGACAGCCAAATAGCTCAAATCAGCAGGTGATTCTAAAATTTATTTCAAGGAGTTCGAAACCTTAGTGTGATTATGATTAAAAGTTATGTGATAAACGTTTCCGGAACTAAAGGTATGCAGAATAATATTAAAAGAAACTAAGAGTGGGTTTTGGTTAGCGTGCTGGTCGTACGTTCACGTCCACGTTTTGGTGTCGAGGGTGCGTTACAAGTGTTGTGGTCACATCTTCCTCTTGGACCAAATAAGAGGAGCATAAGAGATGGCTGCTCTTGACTAGCTACCTTTCCCTTAGTCTATCCTTCAAAATTATGGACGGCTAGCTATATAGCCAATGGATAACTTTGTGTGAATATCCAAAAACAAACAAATAAGACAATACAGTTAAAGCAATTTTGCATTCACCATTATCTAACATTCTTTTTTCTAAACTTTCACATCTTTATTTTTGTGGGTTTAATTCGATAACTAAAAATAATAATTGTACTGGAAGCTTTAGAAATTCCATCACAAGTTAACATGAGAGTGGAAAACGATATTTTTCTTCGTTATACAAACTTTTATAGAATACAACACTCATAAAATAACACGAAATGGTTCTCTTTAAAGCACGATCGGTACTCCTGCTTTTGATCAAAGAAAAGTTCAGCAGCCTCCACCGTGGTAGAGATAGATAGTGTTAACCAATGGATTAGCGTTAGAGAGCTTTAAAGCAAGCAAACTGATATTTTTTCTTCATACAGTTAAATTAAACCTTTCTTTTTATGAGGTGTGTATGACTTATTATACAATCGGCTCAAGATAATTACATCTTGTGATATTAGGCTTTATATAGACGTTATACTTATATTCTGTCATTCTAGATATTTTACTTTCATAAAATACCTCTGTAGGTTTGAACCTGTTATAAAAAGTCAAGTTAACTATAGATGCGCTTTGTTCTTTACATTTATCAAAATTTGTCAATCACGCAAGTTTTCTTTTTTTTTCATTTCAGTAGATATTGACAATTGTTTATAAGATAAAGTTTTTACTTTTTCACCCATCTCAGGTACACCGAATTGATCACTGTTTCCAATGCAGTGACGTAGCTAGTTGATTGTTAAACTTAGGTTGTAGATTTATTCAGTTTTTCGTTACAGAGAACACTTCAGAATAATAGACTCAGCGAAAGGTAAATGAACGATAATAAAAAAGAAGGAAACACTCGTAACTCCTTATGTACCACCTAATATGAAGAATCAACTACCTACGTCACTGCATCAACTAATCGTGCTGAGATGAGCAAAAAGTGAAAACTCCATTCATCACACAAATCCAAAATTTGTAAATTGCGGCGTAAACGGGAGGTTGATAAAAGTCGCATTTCAAATCTTTTTCTTCTTGGCTCCCATAAGTTGTTCATCACGAATTATTATACTACACATATAAATAGTGTTTCATAACATCTATCGTCTCCCATCGTTTAGCACAACTAATGGGATCTGATACTGAACGAAAAGCTTCTTGGGCGGCAACTTGTGAGACAAGAGAAAGATCTGACAAATTATTTTAACACACTTTTTATTTTGAGCAGGAATGCACTGTATTGTTAGTCTGTTTTCATTGATGCTCTGCCCACATGCACTGATTTAACAGAAATAACTTATACCTGTCAACGCCCACACACTGTTGGTAGATCTCGTTTGTAACTATCATATCAGATGTGTTTCCATGGTAGCGTATCACACACAAGACAAACAAACGTTTAACAGAAATGTACTCTTTTTTTTTTTTAGATGTTATATATGGTTCACGGAAGATGATTTCGATGTATTCTTTTATACATTGTGTTGTAATTAAAATTTGACACTTACGTCAGAGCCCCCCCCCAGTGGCACAGCAGCATGTCTGCAGACTCACACCGTTCGAAACCGAGTTTCAATACCCGTGGTGGGCAGAGCTCTAGTAGCCCATTGCGTAGCCTTGTGTTTAATTCCAAACAAACAAATTTCGTCAGAAAAATGAATGTTACGATCAAACTAACTACACAAGGATATTATGACGTATTCTTTTTACGTTGTAATTAACATTTGACACTTACATCACAACATTGTATATTACGATGAAATGAATTACATAACAAAACACAAATTTTAATTTATCTCGGAAAACACCGAAAACTTCGCGCACGAAATGTTAATTGTTACGAGGCCTAAGTTAAACGCCACCCGCTAGTACAGCGGCATGTCTCCGGATTTACAACGCTAAAATCAGGGGTTCGATTCCCCTTGGTGGGCTGAGCAAATAGTCCGCTGTGGCTTTGCTATAAGAAAAACATACACACACACACCTAAGTTAAACTGTTTGACTAATTAATATTTACTTCAGCATTCAACGTAACTTATTCGGGTGGTTTGTTTAAATTCATTGCTCATTACAAATCGGGTTATTCAATACGTCATACATTTATTTATGCCATATGCATGAGCAGTTTTTAAAGTCTTTAGTCTGGATTTTTTTACTGCTAACACAAGTAGCACTCCTCAGACTGTAAACCTAAATATGGGTCGGAAACAAGGTTATTTTTACCACAATCACACAAGCAAACCGAATGTTCAAGAAAGAAAGAAAAAATGCAGAGCTGTTTTAATGCGAGCGGCTCCAGTCAATTTCTGTTTATCTTTAGGCTAGGGAAAAATACAATTTAGTGAGAGATATGTCTTAATGGGTGGTAGTGCTGACAGTGTGATTTTTTTTTTTTCTCTACTCTTGAAGTTAATATGTGCCATTGTTGAAAACATGTGGATATGCCGCCGTTGCGTAAAATATTGGGACCATCTGAAAATTGCAGTCAATACTTCAAATGATTCCAATGGTAATTAATAACATGCTTGCCTTGTTGGGAATTAAAATACAAAAAAAAAAAAAAAATTTAACATGACTAGCGGTTTTAATATCAGAATAAGACTCATTAAAGTTCTTAAAAACAAAACGCTACCTGGGGTTTGAATGTTTAATATATCTAACTTTATTAGTTTTTTAATTTAATTTTTATTAAGGTACTTTTATTGCTGTTAATGAATACTTATTTAAGACTATCATAAATATCTTAGGTTAGTCAAATCAATCAGTTGTTACTGTGTTTACAGTCGAAAATATTGTTAACTTTGGGTACATAATGGATTAAAGGATTTTATTAGTTATGTCAGGTTGATGTTTTGTTTCGCTCTAATTAGCTACATTGATTGGATTGGAAGTTAATATTTATTTTTTCCCAGCCAGTTATCAAACAATTCCTGTAACATCAATGTAATTGCGCAGAAATCTATGACATACCGACTTACTTAAAAACAGCAACAATCCAACTGTTAAAAACAACAGAAAAACAAACACAGACAATTGGGGCTTATATGTCTTTTTTGGCCTTTGACGCTGAACGTATATTTGAAAACAATTTTAAAAAATCTATATCGAACTTGATCTAAATGCCAAACTCAAGTTTCAACAGATGACATTAGCTTTAGATGTTTAGTCAAATACTAAAGAAAAGAAATAAATCAGCTGCTAGCTGACATTTTATTGGAAGGGATGAAAGGAGTTCAACTGCTGGTTATTGTGAGGTTAGAAAGGAAAGCAACTGGTAGTTAGCGTTTTATTGTTAGGGAAGAAAGGAAACCAAGTGGTAGTTAGCGTTTTATTGTTAGGGAAGAAAGGAAACCAAGTGGTAGTTAGCGTTTTATTGTTAGGGAAGAAAGGAAACCAAGTGGTAGTTAGCGTTTTATTGTTAGGGAAGAAAGGAAACCAAGTGGTAGTTAGCGTTTTATTGTAAGGAAAGAAAGCAGACTAAGTGGTTGCGTTTTAGTGCCCCTGAAACATCATGAATGATGAGCTTTGTCTTACGATTTAAACAGCAATCACCTAATTATATTGACTTTAAAACTCTCATATACTTTGTGATTATTATATATCTTTTGGGTTTAACCTTTTTTGGCCACAAGAAACTGACCCTTTTTTGTTCCTGATACACAGTTTATTGGTCAATGTATTTGTTTATTACTGCGTTTCGTAACCTCACTAGTACAATCGTCTTGGTATTCTTTTCTTAATTCAAAGCTGACTGAAGGCAAGAAAAAATATCAAACATTTTCCCCATTTATAAGTTAATATATATAAATAAGTAATCTTCACTTAAAGACAGCAACATTCTTACCCCAAGTAGCCTTATACGTTAATTTTTAATAAAAAAAAATATGTAAATGTGGTTTTAACTGCTGTAGGTAAATTTCAACACGTCTTTATAAATATAAGTAGTGCCATGCTGTGTTTGTGTCACGTGAAGAGTACTATCTTTGAAAGTATTCATTTAGAAGCATGGAACTAATATTTACAGTGAATTATGTACACATTGAAATGTAAGTTTGTAATAATATTTAACCTTTTGCCCCATGTAAGATTTTTGAAAATTCAAAAGTACCAAACATGTGTGGAAATGATGAGATATGGTGAATGTTTTGTAACAAGATGTGTATCCGCATTGGTACTGATTCAGCAGGTTTCATCCATGGAAGTCAAATCTTTCTCCATCTTCATTCCTATACATCACATCATTATCCATATTCGACCCTACACGTCACTGGGGTTGTCACATCATTATTCATCTTCGACACTACGAGTTATAGAAGTTTTTTTTTATTTCTCGAAATTTCACCCTAAATGATACAGAGTTAGTGACATCTCTCTTCACCCCTAATCCTATCTCATATAAAAGTTACGTTTTCTATTTCCAACCATACATTATTCTCCATCTCCATTCCTACGTTATAAAGGAGCAGTCACAACTTTCTCCATCTTGAACCCTACGTGATACAAGAGTAGTTACCTTTATTCTAATTTCAAAGTTAACACAACAGATCTTTCTCGATGTGATTGAAACAAAGCTCTGTGCTGTTGGTCATTGGCTGTTGATATAAATACAACCTGCAGCTTTTTGGAACCAACACATATTTTGGTGGTAAGATACTTCAGGTAAGTCGTAGCCCTACCCCAGCGCTCTTATTATCATAAGGAAACATTGTGCATAGTTAGCTTTGGATAGTGTGAAACTCTTGTATGCTCCCCGGTGAGACAGCGGTACGTCTACAGACATATAACACTAAAATTCAGGTTAGATTCCACACGATGGACACATTAGATAGTTCAAAGTGGATTTTTTCTAAAAGAAACAAACAAATTAACAAATACATTTCTGTAAACGTGCCAAAATCACATTTGTGTTGATGGAGAGAAATGTTGAATGTCATGAAAGTATATGGAATGCTAAGGATCGGAAGAAGTTTGTTGTGCTTGGAAAGAAATTCTAGACAGAGGAATACATCTTCAAAATATTGAGAAACTCCCAGGCTAATGCTTACATTCCGAAAACACGATGTCAACAAACATAACACAGCTGAGGTATGACTTTAAAAAAGATTAATTTGTTCTTGATTGCATTTTATGTGATAGAGTTATTCCAGAATATAGATTTCATCACTGAAATACCAAACTTCAAGAAGGGTTAAAAGTATCTTCTTAAAAACGAAGTAAGCTATTCCATAGAGGTAAATCGAACCTCTAGTTTGAGCATAGTATATCCAAATACTTACCAGGTTTTTCCACCTGGTGACGACTAGCTTTGAGCTTTCTACTGTCTTATTGAATATGATTATAGCTCTCATTGTTATCAAACAAGACTCAAATTAGTCTGTGTTACTCGTTTTAATTCAATCACGGCGTCATCTGACATAACTCTAATAGGTCATGAGCTCAAACCACTTATATTTAAATCCCGTTTTGAGGTTCTTGGGACTAAAATTAAAAGACGTTCTTTCGTTCTTATACTAGAAGTTCTAGTCCTGTAATCCGCCACTATTTTAATTTATTTTATAAAACTTCTGCGTTCAATTGGTGTAATATGGAATTTCCATATGCTAAATACGCATAAATATGTAAAGTCGCATTATATATGTATGGGACAGGCCAATCAACGAGCAGTATTCTCATAATTTGTCCATAAATCTCGTAGGATCTCAAAACAGTCACCACTTTGGAGCTCAAACTTACCGAAAAGTTGAATTTACGGTGTTGTAAGCATCACCAATCGGTCGAAAGAGAAGCAGTAAAACAAAACATTTACAGCCACCTAGTGGAAAAGTACAGAAACTGTTTATAGAAATGGCTCAGTTTAAACGTTGAATGTCAGGGCATTGGGACTTATAATATACGATTCGAATCTGTGGAGTTCACTGACATTCCTTCAGCGATAGGACATCATCCTTCTTGCTGTCGTCGATTCAATGGCAAAAGTTCATTTAAACTGAGTGAGGAAATGTGTGCCAATCGTTCACAGGAGTACTTGATGTAGAAGACGTGCATCGATATCACCATCTTCAAGGAAGAAGGTCTGCCCTTCGGGGTCAGTCTCTATTTCCAACACTCTCAGCTGTGTGTCTTACTTGTAAAAACGTAACTTGGTTCGTTATTCAACGAAGTAAGACCCAAAAGATGTGTTAATTGAAACCAAAACTTTCAATGCAGGCGAATATGTTGTGACTTTTATTATTGTTATTACCAGGGAATATCTTGTTCTATTATAGTGTAGAGTCACCATATCATTTAAAATTCGGAATGACATAAACAGCAGTGTATTGAAACTGAAGTCAAAATAATTAAAATGGTTTATATGAGTGTTTATTAACGTTTAGATGACGTGACAAAATTCGTTAAATGTCGTATTTTACACGGAGTAATATATATAAGTATACACATATAATAAGTATAAAAAAATTCGATAAATTTCAAAACAGTGATACAAAAGAAATTATACAAAGTACAGCAAAACAGTAATTTTTAAAATTTATTAGTGTGTGTGTTTTTCTTTTAGCAAACCAACTTTAGGCTATCTGCTGTGTCCAGCGATGGGAATCGAACTCCTGATTTTAGCGTTGTAAATCCGAAGACTTACCGCCTTCCCAGCCGGGAAGTTATTGGTGGGAAGGGAAATAACTGGATATACTCATTTGGTTTGTTTGTTTGTTTTGAATTTCGCGCAAAGCTATACGAGGACTATCTGAGCTAGCCGTCCCTAAGTTTGCCGTGTAAGGCTAGAGGGAAAGCAGCTAGTCATCATACCCACCGCCAACTCTTGGGATACTCTTTTTAACAACAAATAGTGGGATTGATCGTCATAATATAACGCCCTAACGACTAAAAGGGCAAGCATGTTTGGTGCGACGGGGATTCAAACCCACGACCCTCAGATTACGAGTCGAGTGTCTCAACCACCTGGCCATGCCGGGCCTACTCATTTGGACATTCTTATATAGGTGGATTAGCGTAGTTATATCACCTTCACTATATAATATCTCGTTACTGTAGGGATCGGCCTGGCATAGTCAGGTGGGTCAAGGCGTGTGACTCGTAATCTGAGGTTCACGGGTTCGCATCCCCGTCGCACCAAACATGCTCGCCGTGGGGGCGTTATAATGTGACGGTCACCCCCACTATTCGTTGGTAAAATAGTAGCCCAAGATTTGGCGGTAGATCATGATGACTAGCTGCCTTCCCTCTAGTCTTACACTGCTAAATTAGGGAGTAATAATCAAGCGTAGATAACACTTGAGTAGCTTTGCGCGAAATTCATAAAACAAACAAATAATCAGAGTACTATACATCAATGTCTAGAGGGCAAAACTGTCCTTGACGTTATACTATTATTATACCAAACGAAACTTTTAATATAGACCCCACCCTTCCATGCTACTATCTGGATTTTCCCGGTAATACCACATCAATGGTTCTAAAAGTTTGTTTTTCTTTCCAAAGAGATCCCTACAGTTGGTTTTGGTTGGGTTTTGGAATTTCGCGCAAAGTTACTCGAGGGTGATCTGCGCTTGATTATTAGTTCTTCTTACTAATATTTTTTTCTAAGTATCAACCACCTTCCCACTTTCACCTGCAGATAGCACATTTCGTCTTTGTTTTGTTGACAGACGTGAGACTGGCAAAACTGAAGTTAAATCTGGTAAACTGGATACCGTCAACGCAATTTGAGTCGTACTTCCGTCGGTACGTGAAGACAAAACAGGGCACATTACATAATAACACGCCCTATTTATTTTATATGTTTCTTTTCCACAAAGTCAAATCTAACTATAATTCATCTAAGGAATGAATATGTTATATAAAAGTCGCTCTATCCTTCCTTTTGATGTAAGTTGTTATGAATACTTGTTGCTGTTTAATATTAGTATTAATGAATGTTTTATGTTGTTATATTAAGTTACGCACATAACCATTTCATTTATTTATTTTGTTTGTTGGAAGTTAGCTACAAAGATACATAATGGGCTATCTGTGCTCTGTCCACCACAGGTATCGAAACAAAAGATATACAGCTGTTTTACCAGGGTGCATTTGTTTAGTTTTATATAAATTAAGAACATGTTCATTGCAGTCATTCAGCTTAGCTATCTGTTTATAAGTTCTTTCTCTAGAATAGAGTAATCAAAGCCTAATTATCATCCTGGATTCGAACCAATGTTAGCCTTTACTCCTGGTAGCCTTTCATAATTATCTTCTTTTTCAACTATTTACTCATATTTAAATATTTTCAAATGTTATTTTGTGAGAAAATACTTAAATAATTTCAAAAAGTGTAAACATTAAAAACATTTTAATATTTATTTTGTTCAAAAATTAAATATCGTACTACTTTGTTTGTCTCACGTCTTATTAACTTTAGTTTGTTCTACTTACACATCAATAATACCTTCTGTAAAGGTGTTTTAACACTCATTCCTTTTACAAATTAATGCATAGAACCACCCTTGAAAGGAAATAAAATTTGTCCTGACTGGTTTCTGAAATTTTCAGTAGCGTCCTCTTCAGTTTGAAGAAAAGTAATAAGGAACTACTGATGTAGTTTCGACGTGTACTTCTACCCGACTAGCTTAACATCTGAGTTATGCAGGTCTGTAGCAAATTATGACAAAGTGCATATGTTTTGAAAAAAGTACAATTTCACATTTCCATAAAATTATTATTGGTGGATCAACAGATTTGAATATTTACAGTATATAATTTCAGCTCTGGGCATTAAGTACTTTGTGAAATGGTATAAAGACGTAACACGATAGGAAGTGCCAAAACTGCACTGTCGCACTCTTTTTCTTTTTTTTTTTTTGGCTTAATTTCGTCGTGACAAAAAAAAACAACAACCCTGGGAAACATTCTTCAGTAGAACCTAAAAACAAACAAACACTAAAGCACGTATGTTATTGACTATACAAAACTGTATAGAAACCTTAGACACCCGATGCTGGAATCAAATTAATTTTCTACTCATATTTTCCAACTTCATTCAGCGACTCATAACTAGCACGGGTTATGCTCAATTTAAAACAGTCATGATGTTACGAAACATGTTTATAATGTGCCTGTATTAATGAACACAAGTTTAATGTATCTGTCTTAATGCTCTAACGACCACCGTCACTTTTACGATTTGAATATACCACACAACCAAATCTTTTATACAGCACATATATAATGAAGCGAAAACTTTTTTAAATACTGGTGAAGTTTTATTTCACGATCTGATAAAATTAGGTTCAGCTTACGCTTAAAATCAGGCCTAGGCTTTAATTTCTATGCGATAGAAATATCTTTCACGCGATAGTTATACAGTATTCAGTATATCCTGTGATTTTATTTTATGAATTTCACGTGTGACAGAGATATTCAAATTATTGTGGCCAAGTTTGTGATTTATTTGTTGGCTACAAGAATGTGTTTTTTGAAAGCAGTGACCATAGTGGCCCTATGTTACTATCCTAAATCAGCTGCTATGTTATATCTCATTCTCTAATAGGCAGTTTCTACTTTATTTAACTGAATACAGTATTACTTCACATGACGTTAATGTGTTTATGTGATGCGCTATGTAAGCTTGTTTCAGTGAACGTTTTTCCAGTAGTCTTGTTTAACTCGCTGTCATCTGGCTGTTGTGTTTGTCAATGACTCTACAATGTATCGTGTTTTTATGTTATACTCTGAGACAACTGCTGTGTTATAGAACATTTTTCTAATAGGCCTGTTTACTCAACATGACCCCATCGTGTGCTATGCCTCTACGTTATATTCTCAAACACTGAAAACTTCAACAGTACGTCTGTTTTACTGGCTGTAAACTGGCTGAAGTTTTAATCAACATTGCGGTATAGTGTGTCTATGCTGCCACCTAAGCCATTTTTTGAATCACATGATCCAATAGTGTGTCACGCGCGTGTCTACTGTTTGGTTTAACTTGAAGACTTTCCATCAACATCCACTCGTCTCAAGAACCTTCCATTAGCTTTTTATAAAGGGAAATTAGTGTACCAGGAAGATGTTTGATGTATCGAATTGTAAGGCTAAAGGAATTTTGAAAGTTTGTTTTCTAATGTACAGTGCAACAAAAAGAAAAACCACCGATAGGCAAGTGACCACAGTAGACATAGCTTGACTAATGTTTTGAAGCAGTACTAAAGAAAATAGATTTCAGCATATTAAAACTGGAATGAATGAGGAGTTTAAAAAAAAATCAAAGATCGTTGAAATAATACTAGTCTCTACTTATATAGTTCAAGCTTATAGTTGTACCATGATATTCTTTAATGATTGGTTGAGTCAGTTCTAATCTCATTCTATTGAATCATCGCATAGCTATGAACAATTAAACTAAACATCATAAATAAACTTTAAAAACATTAGTTAAAACAGAAAGAAAAACGGTCCTTTAAGCAACTCAAATTAAAGTTACAAAAAATATAAAAAAGCTGAATACAGAATCAAATGTGCTTTGTGTTCTAAATGTACTTTAATTTTGTTTCTGTGATCTAATGTTTTTATTGCTCTGCCATTGTCAGGTAATTTCATAAATTTCGAGCATAAGGTAAATTCATAAATATATACTAACTTTATTCTTAAACCTGATTGTTACTTATTTTAAAAGTCATTCGAGAACTAAAAACAAATTCGAAAACCTGTCAACGCTGTACATCATGGTTAATCTATACACACGTTACGTAACACTTTATATCATAAAACAGAACATAAACTAAAAATAAATTAAATAAAACAAGTTATATTCAACTCACAGTAAAAACAAATTATATTCAACTCACAGTAAAAACAAGTTATATTCAACTCACAGTAACTGCAATGAAGTTAATCCCTTGAACATTTCCTTTGGAAGCTCTGTTATTTTGTTGCCATAGAGAACCCTGAACGAGAAGAAGTGTAAGTTATTTTTAAGAAACATCTTCACTTGTATAAACTAGATTGAGTTCACTTTGTGATTTAACATTTCAGACGAAAACCGGAATCGAGTTCAAGCTTAATTATTAGTTTATTCAGGTATTTACGTTTTCACAATACTTAAATTGATCCACATCAACATATTCAATTATTTCTACTCGAAGTGGTTTCTGGTAACGTTTTTATCCATTTAAAAGAATATATACGAAATTCTAAAATTATATTTTCATTATAAGAAAACAAACCATAACGTATGAAAAAAACTCATGATACAAAATATTTTATGTCTTATTATCAAACCAGAGAAAAACAAACAAAAAACGTTAACTGTAACACTCAACAGTATTCCTACTCGTATTAGTGTTTAGGCACGTAAATATATATGAACAGTGTAAACAAACAAAGGCATTGACAGAGACACAGAGCTGATAATGTACAAAACATCTGAACTTACAGAGACGTTAGGTGTTTTAAGCCATGAAAAGCATCTCCAGCAATTTTATCGATCTGGTTGTTACTGAGGTCTCTGAAATCAACTATCATTAATTAGTCAAGACAGTTATAATACGTTTTGTTGTTATAAAGCAAAAAGCTGATCGTCAAGATCTGTAAACATTCTTGTTCCTGTCCTGTACTTTTACAAAACATAAATTTTGTTATTCTAACCTACTGAAGGTATTCCGTGTGATATATATACATATATATATTCACGAGTTAAGAAGAGCTTAAAAATCATTGAAAAATAATTCTATGATCAATAGGTCTAATAATATCGTATATAAAGTTCTGTCTGAATAAACAAATGTTGACAAAAACTTATGTTAATCTGCTTTATTTAATAAGTAAAAAAAATATTCATGAACAAGTTCTTCGTCAAAAAGATACTATTTAAAATAAAGTAACTTCGGTTACATTAACAGTATTTCAAGTGGAGTGACTAATTGCATTAAATGTATTTAAACTGTAAACACCAAGGGTGGAGAAACATGTGCGTGACGAGAAAGTAAATTATATAGTTTGTACCTAAGAGAGATATTTTATATATGAAAGTCAAGATATGTTAGGCTGCTTGTCGGAAATGGCAGAAATGCAATCTCTCATCTTTGTTCTGATTATCGTGTCAAAAGTACGAAGTTATTGAACAAGGATTTATTACTGAGCGATCCATAACACGTAAAAGGTTTCGAAATAACATCTTCTTTACATCATAATGTATTTGATTTCAAATTATCAGTTCTGTCTTCTTCTAAGAACAAGTGCTGTAGCTGTAAAGCGTTTTTAAAAATGATGATGCTACAACTGTGGTTATTCATCAGTTCAAACTTACATTCTTCTTAAACGTGGGTACAAGGCGAATGCTCCAGGTGGTACCTCGGTAATTTCGTTGTGTTCCAGTCTCCTAAAACATAAATAAAAATATTTTAAGTCAGCGGAAATGAAGTTTTGCAACTTCCTTTATTGTTAGAAAGATAAAAAGAGCTATTACTTCACAAAACCCAATAAAGGGCGTCTTTGTTCATTGACGTATTGGACAATGTAATTCCAGCAAGGAAGATTTTGTTGGTTTTTAGTTCAGACGAAAAGCTGCACCATAGGCTATTTATGCTGTTCGCACCTCAAAGAATGAGCGCTGAATTTTAGCGACATCAAAAAATTATCATTTCACGATTTCTCAATTTTAGTAACGATCTGAATTTACTTTTAAATTACTCTAGTTGTGATCTTTAGTTAGTTTACTTTCGATCACAAGTTCAGAATAAATATATTTTACATTAAAATGAAACCATAATCTGTAGCTCGTTAGAATACTGAATATGTTCAGGAGACGCTTTTTAATCTTGAAACTTTCCACTGGTTGGAACTTTAAAATACTATATTTAAGGGTATATATAAATATCTCAGATGAGTGTCAGTTGAGTGTTTGAATATTTTACCCGTTCGTTGTTTAGCGAACAGCTACATAAAGGACTATCTGTGCTCTGCCCACTGCAGGTATCGAAGCCGTATTTTTAACATTGTAAGCTCTCCGATTTACTGCTGAGCCACTGGGGATGTGTTTGCTTAAGTTATATGTATATATAATTTAGAAACTTGTGCTCTTAAACCAAAACCTGCGATATTTATTCTGCAGCGCACCCACACAGGATTTTCATTCATACTTAATAAAAGTTTATTAACCACGTGTGAGAGAGTTAGTTCTAAACCTGACAAATGTTTAAGTCAAGCTGAGCAAAACCAAAAAAAATCCTCCTTGAGTTTATTTTAAATCAAGTTTTTTTTAGTGATACTGTTCACTGCAAGTAACAGTATTGGTAGGAGATGAGTATTGATTGTACAGAGTTTTAAACTGTAATAGAACGACTTCATGTTTTGTTCGAGTACTAAACCTCTTTTGGTGTAGTGGTTTGTACCTTCTTTGTTTTACGTATCCTGTGAAATGACCTTTGACCATTTGAGTACTCTCCTTTATCGTATTTCTAGTACTCTTAATAAAATTACCCATAACCCCCCCCAAAAAAAATCTCGTCTCTTACAGAGTAATTGTTATAAGGTCAGACAGACACAAAGTTACTTTAAATTTTGATTTATTGGTTTGCACGTTTGGTTTTACATCACTTTTCCGTAGTACTTAGATAGGAAACAAGATGGAGAACAAATAAAGTGATAGTTAGCGAAAGTCAAAATAGATTGTTTATTTTTTTTCTTTAGTAAAGAGAGAAATATAACTATTAAAGTTCATTACATGTAAAACGCTATGTAAAATAAATTTACCAAACTTGTGTTTATTTGTTGTTTTTTAATTTCGCACAAAGCTACTCGAGGGCTATCTGTGCTAGCCGTCCCTAATTTAACAGAGTAAGACTAGAGGGAAGGCAGTTATTCATCACCACCCACCGCCAGCTCTTGGGCTACTCTTTTACCAACGAATAGTGAGATTGACCGTTACATTATAACGCTCCCACGACTGAAAGGGCGAGCATGTTTGGCGCGACGGGGATTCGAACCCGCGACCCTCAGGTTACGAGTCGAATGCCTTAACCCACCTGGCCATGCCGGGCCAACCAAATTTGTGGCTTAACTACGTAACATATTACAGAAATGATTTCAAAAGTACTACTAACAGCGCATCATTGCTTTGCAACAATAACAAAAAATAATTTACTGTCTTAGGTACAACGATTAACAACGGTATAACGATAACTCAAAAAAGGTTTCTATAGCATTTGTGTGTTTACAAGCAGTATTCTCGTAAACAGTACTTGAAATTTAATCCTAGATGACCAATTATTTAACTTCGTTAACTTTTGGTACAAAATAAATTAAGTTGGTTCTCGTAGTCTTATTTCTTATATCATTTCCGCTTAAGTAAACCATTCTGTTTACCAAATGTCTCTGTCCAAACAACTCGTTGATCACACCTATTTTCTACAGAAAACAAAGAGAGAACTATGCATCGTCATTAGTAGTTGAGGAACCTAATATAGTAGTTTCGGATTTCAAATGTGCACTATACGACAACCACTGGGTTATTATTTTAATGTCCGCTCAATTTCGTCAACCGGTTTCTTCAAGAAACGGCAATGAGCTCAAGTCGATTACGTTTCGAGTGAGCACGAGATGAGTGAAGTGATAATGGATTATAATAACACGATATATGTGTAGCGGGTAAAACATGCTTAACTTGTGAAATATGTTTTTTTAAAGAAATACAAACAGCATATCAGTCTTCTCAGAGATATTTCATTTTCCTGAAATGGTCCCCAAATATATTCTGATATTTTTATATTAAAACCTTTAATATTATTAAAATTATCACACGTTGACTGCACACACAGATACACGTGCGTGTGTGTGTGTTTATACATATTGCGAAAGCCTTTCCTCTTAAATAATTATTTATAAAACAAGATAATAAGTTACAGTAAAATATATCTGTGCATAGATTTTAATTCATGTTCACCCAACATGTTTATCGAATATATTCTGAAAATTCAACATGTAAAACTAAAAACCTGGTAGTTTAAACAACAAAAAGCAAAATTATCTCCATACCCCAACAGGCACAGAAAATAGTAAACTAGTAATATAATGAATGAGTGACAAATGTAAATACATTCTTTATAAATTTTATTTTTTTACGAGTATGTTTTTCTTATGAAATATAATTATAAGGCTTTCAAAGAAGTGGAAATTGAGAATGGATGGGTTTCAAACCCTCGACCCTCCCTAAGAGGTCATTGGTAAAATGAGTCACGGTTTAGAATCTCAGTCTCAATTTTCTCTTCTTCAAATTTGTGTCTAACTTTACAGGACAGTGTGCTACCTGTAAAGCTTTTTAAAAAGTAGAAAAACTTATGATTATTACATTTTGGAATTCCTTCCAAGCCGATAAATCAAACCATGCAAACTGTAGTTTAAATGTTTCATATTACCATTCTAAGAGTAGCTAAGCTTCGGATTCCGTAGAGAAACAAGAAGGAATCCTCAACAGCCGCGGTACTTGAATTTCTTAAAGACAAAATTAGAGTAAGTTAATCTATGAGACTTTTGTTTCTCTTTTTATTAGCTACATTTTTGTGCGCCAGCAATACAAAGCTCGCGACGCGCGTATACCTGATTCAGTTAGTCTACCCTCAAATTGAAGTTATTTTAAAAAGGATTATAATAAATTAATCTATAAAACCTTGGGCGTGGTCGAATAAATCAGTCGAAAGGATTTGACTTTCTGAGTCGAAAAAGGTAATTAAATATCTAATCAGGCAAGATATGATGAGCTATGAGCTAAATGTTTTTACTTGGAAAACAAGAACTCAGAGCTGTTTTATGATCCGCTGTGCCGCGGCTAAAATATGGATAACCTTTGGTATATTTAGAGAAACAATGCTTTTACTCGTTTATACTTTAGAAATCGTCATTAATATACTCTTCAAAAAAAGAAACGCAAAAGGCAAAATATGAGACAAATTGTTAACAATTTTATTCCGGGTAGTTCTGTATGACATGTGTGAAATTTTGCACATTCACTGCTGAACATCCAAAGTCTGCAAAGGCGAAGTCCACGCTCACTAGGTGAAGTTTAACGTCACTCAACGTCAATAACGAGTATGCCCCCCGTGAGCATCAATAACTGCTTGGCATCTCCTGCCCATGGAAGCGATGAGATGACGGATCACATCCTGTGGAATGGCTGTCCACTCAGCCTGCAAAGCTGCTGTAAGCTGAGGTAGAGTCTGCGGTTGAAGTTGTCGCCGTCGCAGACGTCGGTCCAACTCGTCTCAAAGATGTTCTATGGGGTTTAAATCTGGTGATCTGGAGGGTCAGGGAAGAACGTTGATGTTGTGGTGTCTCAAGAAGACAGTGGTGAGTCGGGCTGTGTGAGGACGGGCGTTGTCATGTTGAAAAACGTCGTTGACGTTCACCATGATGGGTTGCACATGGGGCCTAAGAATCTCGTAGACGGTTGCGTACGGTCTGATCGTAAATCCTACGTAGCCCTGGTATGGTTGAAGCAGTAGACGTCGCAGTGGTGGTCCTATCCCGAAGGTGACGTAACCGCATGTTGCGATCTTGTGCGGAGTTGATCCATGTTGTTGGTGACGATTCCATAGCCTTGTGATGGTGCTTGGGTGGACATTCATAGCTCTGGCAACATCTGATCGAGATTCGCCTGCTTCCAAGCGACCAATGGTGTTGTTGCGTTGTGCTTCAGTCAGTCTTGGCGTAACTGTATTGCGTGTCGGTGGCTTAACACTGAGCTATGGAAACCGAGAACCCGTCACTTTTATAGGGATTTTGCACATGTTGCACTTGCAGAACATTCAGATCTCTCAAACAAATTTATTGGACATGCATGCGTTTTGGCGAAAAATCCGATGTTTTCCTCCGTTTTCAAAGTGCACAACATTTATTGTCATTTTGGTCTGACAATCAGTGCCTTAACACGTGTAACATCACATACTCTGAGCTTGTAACGTTATTACATATATTTCTCTTTAAAATAACAAAAATATCCCTTTTGCGTTTCTTGTTTTGAAGAGTATATTATTTTCATTCTCATAAGACAGTAATATATCACATTAATTCTACAGCGAGTTTGGGTGACTTACAACTCTTTTAGCAAAATGCACGAAGAAATATTATAGGTAGGATAAAACGCTGAGAGTTGCGTAACAGTTTTTTCAAATGCTAAGTCTTTACTGTAGATTGTTTACTTTTAAACTCTGGCGATATTTGTTTTGAATATACTTTTGATTTTGTTAACGCCGATGGAGTTGGAGGTAAATCATTCATTTATATGAACCTGCGTGTATCCACGTGTTTAAAACCCCATGATTTAGATTTAAAAAATTAAAGATTATGAAACCTAAAAACCTTTTATTATATGCACTCTAAACGACTTTGGCTTTTATCTTACGATACAGGTCAACAGACAGCAGTTAAGCGCTAAAGTTTTACAAATTCCAATGTACATTTTTTAAATCTTAGAAAGATGTTGTTGCCCTTAAAATACCACTTCAAGTCTTAAAATAAACTATTCAATTCAAAAGCATTTGGAAAATGTGTGTATTTGGTTCAAAACAACACAAAAATAATCAAATTGCAATAAAATTGTTCTCATCTCTTGAAATATTTTGAAGTTTAGAATATCAGGTTCACTAGTTGATTAAAGATTGACATCAAGCAGCATCAGTAATAATGTATCTTTGGATCAGTAGTAGCAGGTTGGGTTTGGCTTTTTGTGGTTAGCGTCTCGGGTTATGGATCAAAAGGTTTAAGGTTCAAGACATATTGCACTGAACACAGTCCACACTTTGGGCTGTGAGCGTGTCATAAGTGAACTGTTAATCCCAAAGTTTGGTTGAAGTTTCAGTCTAGGAGACACTTTTCGGTTATTGAATTTTCATTTAAAATATTATATGTAAACTATCATAATATAATATTATTATTTCACTGGTTTTTAATAGATTTAAATAAATAATTCAAGTGTGTGATAGGCTTTTATGATTTGATATTTTGTACCCATTATAACATAGTACAGTCACCATTCTCATGGCAAAAGTCGTTATAAATGAAATTGATGACAACGATATATATATATACACTATTGGATAAGCCCCCCGTTAGTACAGCGGTAAGTATACGGACTTACAACGCTAAAATCAGCGGTTCGATTCCCCTCGATGCGCTCAGCAAATAGTCCGATGTGACTTTGCTATAAGAAAAACACACACACACTGTTGGATTGTTCAGTAATAGATAACTAGACATTTTTTGCCTGAGGTGCCGTGCTTAGTACTGGAATCACTTTGCGTTTATCGGCTTTTCAAGTAAAATATTTTAACAGTAATTATTATACAATAATAATATTACTATTTCACTGGTTTAAAAAGTGTGACGAAGCCATCGGCGGCAAGTACTTGTAACTGCCTGCTCGCCCTCTGATAAGTAGTTCAAAACTAGATGCGGGTTTAGATCAATGAGCTGTAGAGAAACATGACCAGGCCTTTTGGCCTATAACATGCTACTGATGTCGAAAATTCCAGAACCATTATATTTATTATGCAAATATGAAATTACAATCACCATTTTAAACACTCATGGTAAGTGCACTTGTATTATAATAAAACCAGTTCAGTAGAATAGGAGAATACAGCACTAATAATATAATAAAACCAGTTTAGTAGAATAGGAGAATACAGCACTAATATTATAATAAAACCAGTTTAGTAGAATAGGAGAATACAGCACAAGTATTATAATAAAACCAGTTTAATAGAATAGGAGAATACAGCACTAGTATTATAATAAAACCAGTTCAGTAGAATAAAATAAATTTTATATAGACTTTGATTCAAGTGTATATATACACATATATAAAATTGCAGTTGGCAAAAATCAATTAGTTCTCTATAGCTTATGCTCATTCTATTTTAATCCATAAATACGTAATTACCGCCCAACTCTGCAATTTGTGTTTGTGTTTAGTCAAGTTTAGTCAAACTTTAGTCAAGTTTGAAACTTTTTCCCGACATGGCCAGGTGGTTAAAATACTCGACTTGTAATCTGAGAGTCGCGGGTTCGAATCTCCGTCACACCAAACATTCTCCCTCTTTCACTCGTGGGAGCGTTATAATGTCACGGTCAATTCTCTATTCATTGATAAAAGAGTAGCCCAAGAGTTGGCGGTGGGTGGTGATGACTAGTCATCACTCTAGTCTTATACTGCTAAATTAGGGACGGCTAGCGCAGATAGCCCTCGTGTAGCTTTGTACAAAATTCAAAACAAAACAAACAAGTTTGAAACGCAAGAATAACACTATGTAACAAAATTTTTACTTTTTCTTGTTCCTGGACAGAAAGTGTTATTTCCCAATTGCTTATGCCTAAAGTAAACGGAAAAAAAACCTATTTTTCTCTTCAAACTTTGCTTTTGTGACTTTGGTAATAAATTTTTCAAATTTACCCATTTTCCAGAACATTTCAGATAGATTCATTGCTGAGTAGCTGATAGAGAATTTTCTCGAACTTATAATAATTTGAAGAACTTTTTAGAATGTTGTAGAAGCCTTAAAGCTTTGCTACTCCATAACGGGAATAAGTATCCGTCTCTTCCCTTGGCTCATTCGGTGCACCTCAAAGAGGAATACAACAGCGTCAAGGCCTTGCTAGAAGCCTTGAAGTATAATGAGTATGGCTGGTAGGTGATCGAAGATTTCAAAATGGTGGCATTCCTGATGGGTCTCCAAGGAGACTTTACCAAGTTTCCTTGTTACCTTTGCCTTTGAGACAGCAGGAACACCGCAGCGCACTACAATAGGAAGCAGTGGCTACAACGGACCGAGTTCTCTGTGTGGAGGCACAATGTCAAGTGTGAGCCACTAGTGGATCTACAGAAGGTGTTGTTCCCACCATTGCACATAAAATTGGGTCTTATGAAACAACTTGTAACAGCTCTTGATAAGGAGTCTGCAGCCTTCAAGTACCTTTGAAACTTCTTCCCTAAGTTGTCTAAGGCAAAGGTCAAAGCTGGTGTCTTCGTTGGACCACAAATAAAGAAGATCCTGGAGTGCACAGATTCCTCAAGAAGCTCAATAGGAAGGAAAAAACTTGGCTTTATCGCAGTGGTTCGGGGCTTCTTTGGCAATCACAAGGCCGAAAATTAATTGGAACTGGTTAAGGCTCTGGTGAAGAACTACAGCAAAATGGGCTGCAGGATGTCCCTGAAAGTCCATATCCTTGACGCTCATCTTGATAAATTCAAGGAGAACATGAGAACATACTCTGAGGAATAAGGCAAGAGCTTCCACCAAGATATACTGGACTTTGAACGCCGCTACCAAGAAGCGTATAACAAAAACATGATGGGAAACTATATTTGGGGGCTGATACGTGAAAGTGATTTATATTACAGTCGCAAATCTTGAAAAACTACTCACTTCTAAACATTTTTTATATGTTGTTTTATTCAGACCTTATGTAAATGGAAATGTGCAAATTTGCCCGTTTTTACATAGAAAATATGTTAATTTCTAAATTTCATTATCCAAGTCACAAAAGCAAAGTTTGAAGGGAATAATGGCCATTTTCTGTACTTTTACAACGTAAGCAATTAAGAAATAACACATACTACGCAGGAACTAAATTTGTGTTACATAGTGTAATCCTGGAAAAAATCTGCAATGCTTGAATAAAATAATAAAAAACAAATAATGGTAATCATAAAAACATTTCTTTGGATAAAGGATGATACGTCAAGACTGTTGCCAAAAACCGAACAGTCAGCTTATTTCTGAAATGAGAGATTTACCAAGTTTGTATAAGTATCCATAAGCGAATGTTCCCTGCACAAGCATAATAAGAACTGTCATTCACTGAGACTTTAAACCACTGATGTGGTGAAGAATCGATTCTTTGGGTACATATTTTCACACAGAGAATACAATAATGACAGACTCGTAAAATAATACCCTATAACACTTGTTTCGTTAGTGAACTAAACAAACAAAACAATTAAAGGGTCTTTTTTGCTTGTTTCTACTGTTTCCTTCTTTTACAAACTGAAGAAAAATAGTACATTTTTATAAATTAGGTTTCTTTTCTATTGAATTTCGCGCAAAGCTATACAAGGACTATCTGTGCCTGTCGTCCTTAATTTAGCAGTGATAGTGTATCTCAAGATAGCCGGTATGAGTATTAACACTTTTACTAATAAAGCAATTACGTCAATTTCAGTTTAACAGAGAAAGAATATGCAACTTGCCTTTGTCTGGCACATGTCTCAGGGACGACACACTAGTCTTCAAGACATGTGTCTGACAACGGTTACTTGCAGACTCTCTCTCTCTGTTAACCTGAAATTGACCTAAGAAGGTCGAAATGTTGTTCTCCGCTTTATTAGTAAAAGTGTTAATACCCATACCGGCCATCCTGAGATACATTTTTACTTCAAGTGGGTTTCTCGTCATCACGAGTTAACAGTGGTAGATTAGAAGGGAAGTATCTAGTCAACACCACCTATAGCTGACTTTGGGGCCACTCTTTTATCAACGAATAGTGGGATTCATCGTCATGTTATAACGCTCCCACAGCATAAAGAGAGAGCATGATAGATGATGGGTATTTGAACCCACAATCGGTGGATTGTGAGTTGAGCTTTCTAACTACCAGGTTATGCCACGGATAGGAGAACCCTATAATGAACCGAATGCAATATACACCAGAAAACCAGAATTACTTGTAGAAGTTTCCCAGACTGATTATAAAAGATATATAAATCATAATAAACCGAACATGTTTTACTCTTTCAACCATGGGGACATTATAATTTGATGGACAATCCTACTTTTCGTTGGCATACAGTAACTCAAGAGTTGGGAGATGCTAATTAACTGTTTTACTTCTCTAGTCTATCACTTCAAAATAATTCAGCAAACAATCAAACATGGCTTGAAAATATTTTAAAATTAATTTCTAAATCTTAAACGAAAACAAAACGATCCTCAATTCGTGAGTCAGCCGTCACACATTCAAAGTTTTAAGTACCTCTGGAATTACATTAATGAATAACGAAAATTCGCAAAGCTCGAACAAAGACTAGATATTGATTTCACTGTACGAAAAAAAGAAAATAAAAATGGCTCAGCCTTTTTTTTTTAATCAACCATTTAAGAAATTTAATTCCTATGAGTAAATATCACGATGTTTTCTTAATTTATAAGATATCACTGCTCAGTGACTGTACAAATAATTTTATTTCGTAATTTCATAATTAACTAATAATCGCTAAGTTGTAATAAATACTTTGGACTTACAACTCTGTTGCTGTCTCGGGAATACGTTCTGGGATTCTCTTCAGGTTTTTGTCTCGACAATCTACAACACCGTCGAAACAAGAACAAGGGTAAGGACACATTAGTTCTGTCTGACAACCACTAGAGATCTCTTCCACGCCTAATAAAAGAGGTAAGAACAAATAATGTTGTAAAATTTACAATCGTGAACACATATTGAAAACATATTCCTCAAAGATAGCGACACTTCACGTGTGTTAACGTGACATAGTGATGGTCGATCGGATGTAATATTCACATAAGTTTGTTTAGAGCAAATATGTTTTGTTACAACTGAAGTAAAACGGAGTTTGATGTATTTTTCTATTAAAAAGAAACTAATTGACATTATACCTGTAGAGTAGCAAATCGATTTTTACTGTCGCTGACACCCACTTTAGAATTCCCACACACCCATAGGGGGCGTATCATAGGTTGAGAACCGCGATACTACAATGCTCAAAGCCAAAACCGTAAGCTAGAGTGAAGTTTTTGACTGTTGTATTTATTATTTAGATGAAAACGATCAGAAGCTAATAGTTAAATAGTACAATTTCGTCTGTTCTATTCATTAGCGAGACTGAAATCACCAGGAGTTAAAACTTACCGTTGCACCTAAGATAAGATCCATCTAAAGTTGCGATGTCTTTGTTTTTTAGGTAAAAAGGGAGAGCGCAACGTGCGAAGAGTCCTAAACGAGGATTGCTTCTCAACCAGCTAGCTAGCCAGGAAAGATGACAGTCGCAGGTAAGGGGGTTGTCAGATATACGCCTGTGGAAGTCAAATAACATTTATTATACTATTTATTGCGATGTGTACAGCCCTAAACAGGAGAAAGAGTCAATCATACACAAAAGTGCTTTTATGAAACCTACAAACAAACAAGCTTTAAAACCGTTTTCATTCTACTAAAGATTTTTTGGGTTGGAATATCAAGAATGCATGTGGTTGAGGAAATACAATCCAGATCTTGAGTTCTGTCCTACAGTTCTTGTTAGACGTATAAATCATCCTTATTTTTGGCTCATAAGTGAAAAAAAGACTTATTGATTAAAGATGGACGGACACGAATAACTAGTAAACCCAAGTGAAATATTTGATGTCAATTTGCAATAATTACTTTCACTATTGCCAGTTTGTTCATAAAGAAATTTGTTATATGTACAAATAAGATCATAGACCATTAAGGCTTTAATAGCCGTGGTTGGTAAAGCTCAGATAACCCATTGTATAGCTTTGCCGTTTACAACAACATAAACAGATAGTTTATTCTATTTCGTTTTGTTGTTTTTTTTTGTAATTGCATCATATGTTTTCTCACCAGTAAATATTTTCAGCGGTGCCATCAGCGAATTCTTTAGAACCCGTAGAAAGTTATACAAGGTATAAAACGTTTTATAGTGATTAACAACTAATCAATTTGAAAAAAAAAGTATATATAGATCTTTCAAGTAATATATTTATATATGTTTTTACAAAAATCCTTTTCAAATCCTATCTGACCTTTAGGGAGAAGAAAAATTCTTTCAACTCCTATCTGACCGTGAGGAAGAATTTGTTTGTTTGTTTGTTTGTTTGGAATTAAGCACAAAAGATACAAAATGAGTCATTTGTGCTCTACCTACCACAGGTATTGATACCAGGTTTCCAGCGGTGTGAGCCCGCAGACATTTTGCTGTCCGTATTTAAAGTGTTCTTACATATAGCATGTTGGAGAGCTTACAAGACATGGAAATCTGATTGCAGTCGATTGCAGCTAGATGACATTGTGTATCAGAAAGTTGCAAAGGAGTGCTCGGTTTGTTTGTTGTTATTTGTTTTTGAATTTCGCGCAAAGCTACACGAGGGCTATCTGTGCTAGCCGTCCCTAATTTGCAGTATAAGGCTAGAGGGAAGGCAGCTAGTCATCACTCTCAACCGCAAACCTTTGGCTTACTCTTTTACAAACGAACACTAGGATTGACTGTGACATTATAACGCTCCCACGGCTGAAATGGCGAGCACGTTTGGTGTGACAGGGATTCGAACCCACGACCCTCAGATTAAGAGTCGGGCTAAAGTAAAGAAACGAAAAATCTTTACAGAGTCCTTGATGCTAATCGTAACTGACATTACAAATTTTAGTGAAGTTTGCATTATACATGTTAAAATTATTAAGTATCGCATTCTCTACTTACATAACTCTTAATTTCTTCATATTTTCGAAGAGATTCTTTCCTAAAGTCGTTATGTTGTTTTTGTTCAACGTGCTGTAAAATATTAATGTTCATATGAGTATGACATACAATTATTTCTCAATTTTGTGAATGTATAAGAAACAAAAGTTTCTTGATGAAAATCAACACATGGCAAAATATAAAAAAATCACATTTATATGTAAACATTGCTTAAAAATACAAATTTTTCACATGTGATAATTTTTTCTCCACGTGAGAACATTTGAGTTTGTAAACTTTAAGAGTTTTCTTCGGTATAATATCTACAATACTTAATCATCTGTAAAAAAGTTTAATCTTAGTCCGTACTGAGAGTCTCAAGTTAATTTTGAGTTTTGTAAAATACTTGGAAGAAAGAAATGGAACACGTAACTAAGTTTTTCATTTATGCAACTGTCAATCTACAATATTTAAGAGTAGTTAATGATAAAACTGGAGCTCTTACTTACTAGTTCGCAATCAATCAAAGTAATGGAATTGTTCTAGTTTGAAACTGGAAGTATGGACTAAGTGGGAAAGAAACAAAACAGTATAGTGTAGGAAATCATTACTCACAGAATCTCCAGATGATGAAGTCCTCGGAGAGCTGCTTCGTCGATGCAAGCAATCTCGTTGTTGTCAAACTGCCTGAAGCAATAGAAAGGAACTTAATAAGAGGCTTAGAAAGGTGTCAGCTTCAACATATCAACTACGAATCATTACTTCAAACACAGGTCCGTACCACGGACGTACGAGAACATCTGTCTTCCAGGGCTTTAATCACTTTCGCCCTAGCAGCGGATTATGGGAACTTTCTTCCTTTGGCTCAACCAAATGGATTGGTTGGAATCAACGTCGTTTATTTTACTCTCATAAGCTATTATTCGTTATGGACGCAATATTACTATAATTATTTCTAAATCTAATTCTAAAGTAGTTGTAAAATAGAAATAGAAAATTTTTCGTCAAATAGAAAATTTAATTCATTAGTACAGTATCAGTTACGTGTTTTATAAAACTTTATACTGTTTTCGTGCCTGTTTGCAAGTTAAAAAAAACAAAAACGTTTCTATAGAAACATATTGATTATTGTGGTTTCACTAAACTATCTAAAGATACTTTTAAAGAAAAGATAAAGGAGTGTGTGTGTGTTTTCTTATAGCAAAGCCACACCGGGCTTTGTGCTGTGTTTACCAAGGGGAATCGACTCCCTGATCTTAACGTTGTAAATCCGTAATCTTATCGCTGTCCCAACGGGAGAAAAAAAAAAGGAACAGAAACCTAAACTTATCTTAGAAACACGGTTTAAAAACGCAGGATTTACTCAACGATATTGATTAAAAATAACATTCTCTACTTTGTTTCTAATCAAAAGGGCTTGAAAGTTACAGTTAAATAGTCTGCTGTAGTTAGCTCTAACTCAAAAGGTTCGTACAACCACTTTGTAACGTATTCAATGAGTAAGCACGATGTTTGTATTTAACAGTGTTCCAGAAAGTATCTTATAGATTAGAATGTCTTTCACTAAAGTATCAAGTTTTAACATTCATTCTTCGAAGTAACTAACTTCTATTAACCTTTCTTGACCATATTCATATATCTTGTGATAAAACTCACCCGAACTTGTTCTACATATCCATCAGCGAGAGTAGTTCTGGTTAATACATTCATCAACTGTTAAGGTTTTCTTTTATTGTTAAGAGGTTATAGAACTCCATATTGCTGCCTGGACAAATTCCAATGTTCTTGAACAGTCCACTTGTTCGCTAAGTTTTGATGGATTAGTTCATGTGCACTGCTTTGTTGTTGTCGAAAGTTGAATAATTTGTATCTTCTAATTAATATGATTTTCAAGATTGCAATTAATGTATTACTGTAGAGTGTTGAATCGAAAAAGGCGAGGATGTCACCTTACACGATATATGTTCGCCGAAAATATTTTACTCCTATTCAGTTACAAATAATACACAGTTCTAGTGAAAAACAAACATAAACTGCAATAAATTCTTCCATCTTCACATAGATAACAGTAAAGTAGATGAATCACTCATAAGGTAACAAATCTGATGTTCACTAAACTATTGATCAAATCTGTATAGAAGTGACCTGGGGTACAATTCCAAACACAAAGCATGTTTTTTATAACGATTCAATGCTGCTACACAAATATGATTATTTAATAATTTTATAATCTCTTTGGTAAATACGATCCTCACAAAAATTGTTTACACATCTGGATGTGAGGAGTTTAATTCGAACTTGCCTAAACTGTATTCTATTGACAGCAGCGAATCGTGTCGCCTGATGACCTAATTGTAATCCCACTACAAGGTCAAACTCCATTCTAAGAATTTACAATAAATAGTCACTGTGACTAGTTAACTCATATTTCAGATGTGTTCATATTATATCCACATTCCTTTTCCAGTGGTTTACCTTGCTTGTAAGTCATATTATCTGACAACGAATATGGACATTTCGCAAATAACTTATTCTAATTTTTTCCTTACATCTTTTGACGATTAACAAGTAAAATACACTAAGGAATAATGGTTCGGCATGGCCAGGTGGTTAAGGCACTCGACTCGTAATCCAAGGGTTGCGAGTTCGATTCCCCATCACACCAAACATCCCACTATTCGTTGAGTAAAAGAGTAACATAAGAGTTGGTGGTGAGTAGTGGTAACTAGCTGCTTTCCCTGTAGTCTTACACTGCAAAATTAGGAACGGCTAGCACAGATAGCTCTCGTGTAGCTATACACGAAATTCAAAACAAACAAACATTAAGGAATAAATTAAGTTTAAGAAGTTAGACGTATTTCTTACCTTCCGGTTGTTTCGTTTTTACTAGTTTCTTCCTTAGACGACTAGCAAGTTAAGTGAAATGCTTAAAGGCCTTAAACGTTTGAAAGAATTACAGTTTTGATTTAGTTTAATCCTTTTTTACTAGTGGCTCTTACTTAGAACATTCAACAATCTGGGAACTAGCAAGTCAAATTTAAAGATAAGATTTATTTGTAAAAGATTAAGGTGGACGAGTCTTAAAACGCTTTACTTCAGATATTATTCCACTTCGATAAATTTAATCACCTAACAATTACCATGTAAAACCTAAAGACTTGACCCAATATAAAGCTTAAGTTGAACTAGATATAAACCGTTTCATTCATGTAATTACACCTTTGATTATCTTGCAGTCAACAAATAGCATTTGAAGTTTTAACCTATTGGGTAAAACGTTCTCACAGGAATTCATTACATTTAAAAACCTTTGAGTTAGCATGCATTCAATACAGGTTAATAACATTTACGAATCTCGCAAGAGTAGCATTTCTTCTATAGTTATATAAGCAATTAAATTTTTTCTTGTTCACCAGTAAACGATTTACATGTTTGCAAGAGACGGTCACGACACCTGGAAACATTGTCTAAAAGAAACAACTGATATTTCATAGCAAAATACAGAAAATGCGCTAATCTTATTCAAGCTCTAATAGTTTGCAACATTTTGAAGCTAATATAAATTATTAACGTGACGTTCTTTATATGCTTTGGACGCTGGAACAGAAATTGAATTTAGTAAATAAACACAAAATTATCTATATGATATACGACACTGCGAATAAAAAAAAAAGCAAAAAAAAAAACGCTTGAATATTCCATTCGGGTGTGGCCAAGTGTGCTCAGACTGATTACCGAGGGTTTATGGCTTGCGTCCCATTTACTTAAAAGCTCACTCCTCATTTTGTTGCCGTTGGTGAGACAGTCACATATTACGAACCGTTTAAACAAGAGTTAACAACCATAGCTAAAGTAGCTCAATTTTTGTTTGAATTTCATGCAAAGCTACACGAGGGCTATCTGTTCCTAATTTAGCAGTGTAAGACCAGAGGGAAGACTGCTAGTCATCACCACCCACCGCTAACTCTTGGGCTACTCTTTTACCAACGAATAATAGAATTGATCGTAACATTAGAACGCCCCCACGGCTGAAAGGGCGAGCATGTCTGGTGCGACGGGAATGATCCAATACGTTATTTTGTTGCAAAAATTAATGTGTGTGTTTTCTTATAGCAAAGCCACATTGGACTATCTGCTGAGCCCACCGAGGGGAATCGAACCCCTGATTTTAGCTTCGTAAATCCGTAGACATACCGCTGTACTAGTGGGGGACTCAAAAATTAATAATGAAATAATGTTCATGTAGGTTTGAAATGTATTTTCTATATAACATAACGATAATCAAATGCAACATCATTCTTTTACTCGACATGATCAAGTTTGCATGTATTTTGAACATTTAACACATATTTCAATTGTTTTTGTACTATATTCTTTTAATCAAACTATAGCATGGATTACATATCAGGGTTCGTATTTTTTAACTGACGCCTCACATAACAAAACTGATTCAATATACAGAATATCAACAGTAGCTTATCTGTTTAATACAGACCCTAATACATCAATATTAGCTCTCAACGCTCAGAAAACAAACAGAAAATGTTGTGGCTATAGGACACACCAAAATGATACTGGAATAACATTGATACTTAACAGTTATTGGCTGCTGCATTCGTTCTGACATGTCATTTGTTGCAACAACAGTATGACACGTTACTGGCTACCCCACTCATACTGATATGCCATTTGCTGCAATAACCGTATGCATATATTACCCACTGCATCAACTATACTGAATTGTATCAACGTAACAACGGAAATAAAAAGAAGGTTATTAGTTACAAATACCACAGTTATCATTACTATTAAAGATAGATACATTACACCCTCCCATCCTAGCCAGATAATTAAGGCACTCGACTCGTAATCTGAGGGCCCCAGGTTCGAATCCCACTCACGCCAAACGTGCTCGTCCTTTCAGCTGTTGGTGCGTTATAATGTGACAGTCCATCCGACTATTAGTTGGTAAAAGAGTAGCTCAAGAGATAGCGGTGGGTGGTGATGACTAGTTGCCTTCCCGCTAGTCTTACACAGCTAAATTAGGGACGAATAGCACACATAGCTCTCATATAGCTTTGCATGAAATTCCAAACAAACCATTAACATTCAAATAAAAAAATTAAATAATATTTTTTTTATTTTTATTTTGTTTATTTTCCTTAAGCAAAAAAAAACTGTTTAAAACGAACAAATAATATACTTTAAAGAATTCAAGAAAATTCAAGAAATCACTTAAACATCAGCGTATTAAGTTTGGTTTGGTATGTTTTGAATTTCACACAAAATTACACGAGGGCTATCTACGCTGGCCGTCCCTAATTTAGCAGTGTAAGACCAGAAAAAAGGCAGCTAATCATCACCACCCACCGCCAACTCTTGGGCTACTCTTTTACCAACGAAAAGTGGGATTGACCGTCACATTATATAACGTCCCCACGGCTGAAAGGGCGAACATGTTTGGTGTAATGGGGATTCGAACCCGCGATTCTCAGATTACGTGTCGAGTGTCTTAACCACCTGACCATGCCGGCCCTAGCGTATTAATACTACATAAAAAAGTGCAACTCTTTCATTTTTTAGTTTAATATTACAACTGGAAGGTTATTAATGAAATCAAATTATCCAGACCGATAACGAAAGAAATCATGCAGTTCTCTCTTATTTAAAGCTCCTCTCCCCAGTGGCACAGCGGAATGTCTACGGACTTACAACGTTAGAAACCGCGTTCCGATACCCGTTGTAAGCAGAGCACGGATAGCCCATTTTGTAGCTTTGTGCTTACTTCCAAACAATGGCCCGGCATGGCCAATCGTGTTAAAACGTGCGACTCGTAATCTGAGGGTCGCGGGTTCGCATCCCCGTCGCGCCAAATATGCTCGCCATTTTAGCCGTGGGGGCGTTATAATGTGACGGTCAATCCCACTATTCGTTGGTAAAAGAGTAGCCCAAGAGTTGGCGGTGGGTGGTGATGACTAGCTGCCTTCCCTCTAGTCTTACACAGCTAAATTAGGTACGGCTAGCCCAGAGAGCTCTCGAATAGCTTTGCGCGAAATTAAAAAAAACAAAAGAACAGGAGTAGCATAAGAGCTGGCGGTGAATGTTGTTGATTAGCTACCCTGTCTCTAGTCCATCAATTCAAAATTAGGGACGGATAGTAGGTAACCATTGGGCAGCTTCTGAAAATATTCGGAAAGAAACAAGAAAGCTTGTTTCTTGAAAAATACTTTTTCAGTTTGGTACAATTAAAGTTGTTTGTTTTATCTCTGCAAAGGGAGGCATGTTCACGACAATCAAATAACTGTTATATGCTAACACCAGTGGTATCATCAGTAACTTGAATAATTATGGAACCTCAGAACGATACATATACAGAAGACACAGATAACGAGCAACTTCAGCTAGATGGTGTATTTATGAATGGTAAAAAACACAGTCACAGAAAATACAAAAGAAAAGCGGATAAGTTATACAATACTCTAATACTATCTTGGCGAGCGCTTTTCTTTATACAGATAATTATATCTTCTCTTCATGTTGCTTTACAGTTTATCACTGCACCATTGTGAAATACTATTTCAAATATCCTTTATTACTTCCTACAACTGAGTCAAGTTGTTTGATTGGAGTTTGAGGTTTTCAGTTTTCATATAAGCAAGTCTCGTGAATGTTCATATCAGGACTTTATGTAGGTCAACCGTGATTGTAAATGTTCTGTTGGCCTGTTTATCACAAATTATTGTTCCACTTCGCTTGTTGCATGATTGGGATCATTGTATTCCTGGAAGATGAATACCTACTCAATGAATTATGTTAGTGAAGGAATGGCATAGTGGATCTGAATCTCTTACTACTTGTCAGTATTCAGGGTGTCATCAATTTTGTGTAGGTCTTTGGGACTGCTGGTTGAGACGCACCAACAAACGCACCCTACTTCATCCCATATGTTATATTGGCTGCATTACTGTCGTTAAACAAGCTGTCGTTGACTGTTGCCAAAGAATTAAAAAAAAATAACTTTTTCTGTAAAGGGTACATGTCTCAAACTTTGCTTATTTCCCTGTTTATAGTCTGTTACCAATTTCAGCCTTTTTATTTAAATTTTTCAGCAACTATTTCAGGTTAGCTACACGCTAATTGAAACCATGTCGTGTTTAATGTGTAACGTATTGTATTTACTGCAAAATCATTGGAATAATTTTTACTCGAACATCGTTTATTTCGTAGAAAAATAAAAGTAAAGACAACCTGAGTACTTAACATCAATGTTTACATACTCTCTTCAGTATCAAGTTGAACAAGGAGTCTTGTTGCAATTTTCTCCCTTCAATTACTTTTGAAAATAAATCACAGAGTATCATGATGCACCTCATTTTCACAACATAAAGGGACGACAATCCCCTAATATATACCTTTTATGCATTTTTCAACATTATTTTCATAATTAATTATGACTGTAAATACCCCCATCCCTTTTCTTATGATAATAATTTTGCATTTCTAGTTTAATATACAGATCGAGGATTAACCTAAAATTCTTAAGCTGGCCAATCTCACGAAATATTAATGAGATTATGGCAAATATATCGGTAATACAGAGAGTACTTAACAGACGAATCGATTATTATAATCTTTATAAGTGTTTGCTTTGTGGTATTGCAAACCCCTAATTAGACAGGAATACTTTTAAGGTATATATACAGGCACTTTTATTTCATTTTATTAAAATTATTCCAGTTCAATATTAACAGTAATTTATATGACACTGATTGCTTAGTTTTAACTTCAAACTAACAAATAAGCAAAAGAGATCGCAGTCAAAGGCAACCGTTAAAGTCAGAGTTGAGCAAAGTTTCTCATAAAGATTCGTAAGAGTATATATAATGAAATAAGAACCGAGTCAACCTTTTCTCGACCTAAAGTCAAATTAATAACAATACTTTCTATTATTAACTTCTTACGGATTTGTATTTTGATATGATAAATTTTCTGACGAGACGATTTTGCAAACCTACAATTTTGCTTACAGGGTAGATGCTTTAAGAAATTAAGGCACTGGGCTTCTATTTGATATTTGTAATATGAGTGACCTCTTATTCCTCACATGGGCTAAACATCAAATAAAAGATCTTTACGTTTCTGGTATAACCATCACTAATTTAAAGCTTCTGACTAAAAGGGAGTACAAGCAATTAGAAGCTATTACTCTCTATGCGACTACCTTATAACCAAATAGGGTGAATGACTATCACAATCATAACTCCCCAGCAATTAAAAGCAAAGAACGTACTCAATAATATTTCGTGGCTCAAGCCCTGGACTTTCCAACCCGTAACTTTAAATAAGGACATTCACCCTTTCTTCATTTCAACATGAGATCAAAGCATATAAATCATTATGTTGTTTGTTGGTATGTATTCACAGTATATAATCTACAGTTTAACTACGACGCTGAACCTTTCTTCATGTCAACATGCGATCAAAGTATATGATTTATAAGATAAATAATTATGTTGTTTATTGGTATTTATTCACAGTATATGATTTATAACTTAACTACAACGCTGAACCTTTCTTCATGTCAACATTCGATCAAAGTATATGATTTATAATGAAAGTAACAACACTGGGCTATATTTCTTGGCAGTATGTGTTAACAGTGTATAGACTATAAGTTAAGTAACGCCCTCCAGTGAACAGCGGTAGACCTGCGGACTTATGACGCTAGAAAACGGGTTTCGATACCTGTCGTGAGCAAAGCACAAAAAGCCTTTTGCGTAGCTTTGTGCTAAACTACAAAGAAGTTAAATAACAACACTAGACCGAATGAAAGAAACTTCAACACAGTTCGTCGTAAAATCTTTTTAGGTAATATAGTTGTTAAGGTTTTCTTTCTCATTTGAAATTTTCTTGTGTGTCCTTAATAATATTGTAACTTGAATAATAATTCATAAACCTATCTACCTATTCGCCTGTCTATGTATCGTTACAGCTGTTACTCGTGAACTTACTTCATGTTTCTATATACTGTGTTAGTCAAAAACGATATTTCATTTTTTGTTTGTGTAGTAAAGTAAAACCACTTAATTCCCTAGATCAACACAATCCATTCAGTCTTGTATGGTTTAATGAGTACCTATGTATGTCATCATACAACATCGTTACCAGATATGTGGAGGTTCTGTTGAAACTGGGTTATACAGGATTATGTTGTATTCAGAATACGTAACCAAAATAATAAGGTCGTCGGTGTGGAACGAAAAGAATGTTAAAATTGGGAAAAAAATTATGGTCACTCAACGAAGAAAAGTAAAAATTGAACGTGCCTATATATAAACAATACAGTGTTCTTTTCTTTGTTTCAGATAATACTCACACCAAGGGTTATTTGTGTTACCAGTCTCTAATTTGTAACTGAAAGGCAAAAAGTTAAAAGCACCCAGCGCCAACTGTTGGGTTATTATTGACCATGAGAATGGTAAAATTGGGCCTTCACTTTTATTGTATACCAAATGCCTCGAAGTGTAAATTCTATATGTAACGTAAGGAGTCAGAAACCTTGAATCACAGGATTCAATCTCCAGACACACTTAATAGCGAGCCACACTCGGTTCTTAAACTCTAAGTTTGCGTAGATGCAATAAAAATGAATGCACATACACACACATATAGTCCACGAAAATATTTATAAGTGAATGCAAATGAACTTTCTGAGGATAGAGAAAAATGTATCATCTCGAAATGAATTTTGTACTTAACCATGTAAACCCAATATAACTAAATCTCTTCAACTATTTTTTACAAGAACCCATACTTTTGCAAGAAACCTTACATTATACGTATATTTATTTTGGTTTGAAATATTCGTTATTTCTTAAGCATGATAATCATGGGTAAGTATTACTTCTTTTTAAGTACACTCTTAATGCTTGTGAAACTATAGCTTTAAATCATAGTGTAGGTAAAACAGTTTAAATCTAAGAGAGAAGCATTAAGACGAGTTTTATTAAATCTATGCAAATACAATTCTGGTGAAAACGCCAAAAGATCTTTATACCAGCCTTTGTTTAATTTTTTCTTAAGATAAGTGTGGTTTGAATTTCGCATAAAGCTACACGAGGGCTATCTGCGTTAGCCGTCTTTTATTTAGCAGTATAAGACTAGAGGGAAGGCAGCTAGTCATCACTAACCACCGCTAACACTTAGGCTACTATTTTAATAAACAAATAGTGCGATTGACCGTAACATTATAACGCCCGCAAGGATAAAAAGGCGAGTACATTTGGTGTGACGGGGATTCGAGTCCGCGATCCTCGATGTTACGAGTCGAACGTCTTAGCCATCTGGCCATGCCGAGCCCTTAAAATAAGCTCGTGTGTTGACAGATTCTATTGTAAAGGATAACAACTTAATACAATCCTTTAAAAATGGTATTAATATTGTGGTTTAGAAAGAAGTTTGATTAAACATGCACATAACTACGGTTCTTAGATTCTATAAATATTACAATACATCATCAGAGCTAAGTTTTTAAAGATTTTATAACTAATTAAGTAATTAAGTGAAGGTAAACGTGTTTTTATTCTTATTATGCAGCTAACTGTTATACACATTAATACTTAAGAGTTATTAAAACTGTGGTTTATATTTCACATGTTATATAAACAAAACTCTGACCGATAAATGGACGATTCTATTCAAACAACGATAATGGTTCGGTATTACGAAGAGCAACATGACATCAAGAAATTTTACTTTTTTTATTCTGTTTACACTAGTAACAAAAGTTATTGCTATTGCGAGAGTTCGTTCTCGCAGTTCATCATATAGCGGTTATATTTCACAAACTTACAGAGGAGCACTTGGGTTACATTGTAAAAACACCAATTTTGTATTCAATTTTGTATTAATCTTGGCTTATATAACAGTTACTTTCTAAATGCAGGTTTTAAGTGTCACATTAGAGAAAAATATCAAATGGCTATGTTCCACAAGTTTGAAAACGATTTGATTAAACTGCATAAAATATGATTAGCCTGTGTTCCTTACAGCTGAAAAGTATAAAATAGTTTCAAGGTAGACGTAATTCAAGTTGTAAATATGAAAGGTAACACAAGGTTTACTTGCACGAAATATTATATTTTAATTGATTTAAAATAAGCTCGTCAAATAGTCACGTCAACAACAAAAACGTCAAGAAAGTTATAACTGAAAGCATATTTGATAGATTTCAGCAAGCATCACAATAAAATGTATTGACATCATATATAAACTTAATATATACATATACGAGTATATCCATCAACAACGTCAAAATTAGTTTCGCCTTCTCATACGTATGTTTTAAGGTATAATTCATTGCACCAAACAACAAACATTATTATGTTAAAGTTTATTCTTCTTAATGTAAAACCTGTTCGCTTCTTTTACTGTTTTTAGATTATTTAACACACACACCCCCGAAACTACTGAGGTTTAGTTAAGCTTAAACAGTTGCCACCAGGGACATCACAAAACAAAAACAGAGTATTAACTATTTTGTATTGAAAATCCAAAATGTTTAGGGAGGATCCGTGAAACTTTCTTTGCATAACCATCAAAACTTAAATGTTCAGAGCAGTAAAAATTAGTAATCCAACACAGATTTACAGACATATAATTCTGAAATAATTTTTGTTAGGATCATAATTGTTAGTTTTAATATCAATTCTAAGTTACTAAATAAACGCTTTCTTATATAATTAAAGTTCAGAAATACTCGACATTAACAATGGTATATAGTGTTTCTAAATAAAGTAAGTAGTTGACTTCTGTTTTTTCTGGTAGGAATCTATCAGGATTGAACAGCTACTTATGACCCAGATCATTACATTGAATGCCTGCATACACAAGCAGTCAGACGGACAGATAAAGAGATAAAGTGTCTAATATGTCTACTTACAAGTTCAATAACCTTGGGGCACCACGAAGCGTTTTTGCTCCGATAGCAGCCAGTTTGTTGTTACTGAGATCCCTGAAAACAAATAGAGTGAATAACTGTAATACTTTGTGCTTTTAAGAATACGAATGTTGAAGACGAGGGTTAACCTAAACATTGCATGAGAAAGTTTTGTAAGTAAGAGAATACTATTAGAAAAAACTACAATAACTATACAACATTGTTTTGTAGATAAAACAATGATGATTGAGAAAACCTGCAATAACTAGACAACACTGTATTTTTGTGAATAAAACAATGTTTGGGAAAACCTCAAATAACTAGACAACACTTTTTTTGTGAAAAAAAGATGTTTGAGAAAATCTAAAACAATTAGACAACACTGTTTTTTACGTTAAACAATAATGATTGAGAAAATATATATGAACTAAATACTACTACCTGAAAAAAACTTTTTTGTAAGTAAAAGAATACTTTGTGAAAAACTTGTATTAACACAAAATAGTTCACTCAACCCGAGACACGTCGTTGCAAGAATTGGGCATAAAAATTCCTGAATTTATCCAAATTTGGTGAAATTTATACGTGGTGTGGTATACAATAAGATATGCTGATTAGTGTTTTCAAAGTCCAATTCGAAGAAAAAAAATAGACGAGTTAAATCTGGCCACATCACCATCATAGTTAATAACAAAACTTTTTGTGCAACAGACAAATCCGCCACAAGAATCTTCTTCTTTTGTTCCATATGTTTTTTCAGACCAAATCCTAATAAACTTTCAGCAGAAAAATCTAAGTCGTGACTAGGAGTTTGCTACTTTTTGACATGTCATCATCAAACACCATTATTTTCTCGCTTATCTGCATGTGTAAGGATTCCTTGCAACTTGGGTGCGATCACGATGGAGTTTTTGTTAGCCCTTATTGAGGCTAACAAGCCCAAAGATGCTGTGGAGCACCACAGAACGTTTGATGGTGACAAAACCATTAGTTATAGTAGTAGTAGCTTTTCACCATCTCAGAATATGAAGAACAAGGTCTCCAATTTTAGGCAATGAAGAACAAGCGCATAATGTGAATTGAAAATCAAATAAGAGCTACTGAATCTGCGTGAACGTGACCGCTCCTGGTAAGGCAGTCATACTACAGCTCTGTGTTTCTTTCACTGCCAATAACTTCCAACTGAAACCGGGTATCATTGTATATTTAGATACAGCAGATTCCAGAATGTGGAACAGTGTGTGCAACATATCCAAGAAACAATTACAATAATTAATTGTTCCTTGCCCTGCCACCCCAAACACTACTTATTGTTTCAGAGCTTTAATAAGTGAAGCAAGCGTTTGAAAAGATTTACGTTAACTAAACAATACTTTCTGAAGAAAACGATAGTAATTAACCATTACCACTGTGACTAATTAAAGTAATCAGCAGCTTATTTTTAGATAATGCAAAAAAAAAAAATATTTATAATCTGTAACGACATGAGGTTAAAAATAGCTTTTAAATTTATGTTGTAAGCCTTTCTATAGCCTTCGTCTAGCAAATATAACCTCAAGTGTAAAAAAAAATTACATTTCATTATAACTTCTGCATATGAAGCAAAGTTTCTTTAACCAAAAGAATAAAAGTTTCGTACGCATAAACCGTCCCATTTGACAAAAAATGTCCACAGTATTATTTTTTTAATAATTTATCTTCTTTCACAGGCACCTTAAGAAGTGCTAAGTGACTGGAAAATTTTAGTTTAAACATTACTACAATTGCAATAAAAACAAAAGTACCTGAAAAGTATGTACATATATCTAAACGTAATCAACTTCATCAATCCTTAAAGGTAAGCAAATTTTAAATCAGTAACCCTGTCATCTATCTCTTTCTTCCCACATGATTTCTGTTTTAATAGCTATCATTTATGCATGTTTAAATCAATTCATGTTTTAACTTCATTTCCTCTTCTATATGATTTGTATATTGAAAGAAATATACCAGGAATGTATCCATAATAAATCTTACTAAAATGTGTGCTGTTTCCTTTCTCGTTTCTGTGGGATTTCGCTTCAAACTCTAATGGTAATCATGACGCCACCGTAATGAGAAAACTTCCACATGGATAAACCACGAAGTTCTTGCACATTTCAGTGATGCTAACTCGTTTAACTCTGCTTTATGTTGCTTAATCGGGTTAATGTTTCTTTTGGCTGCGAGAGTTTTCTTTAATGTATAAATAAATCATTATTTGTACTAACTCGAATTAAAATTCTCAATGACTTCGAAAACTGACTGTTCTTGACAGTTCTGTTAAGATTAATGCGAGACAGTTTTAAGAGTTTACAAATAGCACCAAATTTGCTTCTTCACAAAAGAACTTTTATAAAAGATTAGACTTAAACCACATAAAAAAAGACACGTGATTTATCACCACCAAGTTTCGACAGCTTTCTGCAATCAAAGCGAACAAAAGCTGTATTATTAATGCAATTTTTAATTAAATTTTTGAACACTCAATGTTTGAAAATTCAAAAAAAAATTGAAGTAAATCTATATAGTGAATATAAATCTTACTATTGGATGTATATAAATCAGGTTTACTAATAAACAAATATTTCTGATTATAAGCTACATGCGTTAATGAGCTGAGGAAAAATATGCATTCGCAGATGGACTGTGTATAGTTATTGTTCTAATACCAGGATGTTGTTAAGCCTTTTTTCTTGTCCATTTTTTGACCCTACTCTAAGCTTGCAGATAGTCAGGTTGTGACTATAAGTAATCTAGATAGGTTAATTGGACTGTAACAAATTCCCGAATTGAAAATAATCAGAAAGAAAACAAACAATACTATTGATTTCAGGTCGTATTTACAAAACTAACAGGAACTATTGATTGCTGTTTGTCCTCGGCTCAATTTAAAATAAGAACTTGTGAGCTGAGACTGATACAAACAACGGATGGTGTGATACACTTGGCTTATTTCAACAGCTTATGTTCCTTACAACGTGGTCTACAGAGAATTCCACGTATTTGTTACACTGAAAACTATACTTGTAAATAACCAACGACAACTCACTCTCAGGGAAGATTTTTTTTTTTAATGAGGTTTTAAAGCAAATCTAATATACATATGTATGTATGTGTTTAATGAATATTGAATGCTTTGTTTCTTACAGTATATAAAAGACAGTGCTTTCATTCAGCCTTACGACGAATGTTGTTCATAAAATAGCAGCAATATTCATAATATTACAAAGCACTTTAATTCACACTATTGCTGTGAACAGTCAGTCACAACATGGTTAACGAAAGCTTTCTTTAGTTAGTTCTTTAGTTTTAAGAGTATCGACTAACATTCTAATCCAACGTTCAAGATGTAAAGAATTATGCAATATGTCATGTTTTATAAATAATATCGACTAACTTCTTCACTTAATACTTAAGATATGAAAATGATCGTTAACTTTCCTAACAATGTACTTAACAACAAAACGCGACACATTTCGTTTCATTACACACTTGGTATCCCAGTATTCAGGAACCACTCAAGTACATAAGGGATATACAGCCCTAGGTTATGACTCGGTTAACTAAAGTGTTTGACGTCATTTTTATGTCATTCTAAGTGGAACCACGATTTAGAGACAGCTGTACATATATAAGTGCACAAAGAAAATAATTCTTATCACAACTGACTTTTAAAAGGGTCACAATTATCGACAAAGTATCCACAACCTTTTGTCACAAAGAAACAAAAAGGGCAAACATGACATGTTAACATAATAACCACAGGAAATCGGTTGATAGAATTAATAGTGAACAAGTACTGTTTTTTTCGGTATATAAAACGCACCCCTATTTTCAAGACTATCTTCAGGGAACATTTTTTTTACAGTTATAATTTATTTATTTATTTAACAGCAGTATATTATTTTATTATTCTTCAAAAGTAGTGTCCGAAATAAAATAAAATATGGTTTCATACATTTACATCAAAACATTGTTCATTCATTACGAAAATTTCAAAGTATTTTTTTTACGTCACTGAAGTCACTGAAAATAAGTTCTGAATGTTCACTCTCACTTGTCCTCAAACAATATCATCTTTGGTGCCATTAAGGTAATTGTTCACATCAAGTGTTTAAAATACATTATTACAGTTTCCACACTTTGGGGAAGAAAAAAAGGTTTGGTACTTTTAAACAGGAAGGAAACAAAAAAAAAACCTGCTTCCTATACACCGAAGGTCAAAAACTGTACGCCTCTCTATGCGTACGACGGCCTGGCATGGCCAATCGCGTAAGGCGCGCGACTAGTAATCCGAGGGTCGCGGGTTCGCATCCCGTTCGCGCTAAACATGCTCGCCCTCCCAGCTGTGGGGGCGTATAATGTGACGGTCAATCCCACTATTCGTTGGTAAAAGAGTAGCCCAAGAGTTGGCGGTGGGTGGTGATGACTAGCTGCCTTCCCTATAGTCTTACACTGCTAAATTAGGGACGGCTAGCACAGATAGCCCTCGAGTAGCTTTGTGCGAAATTCCAAAAACAAACTCTATGCGTACTTTGAAGGGGTTTATGGCGAGTAAGCAGGTTTTTTTTTGTTTCCTTCCTGTTTTGGAGAAAAAATGTGTCTTATACACAGAAAATACGGTACATCTTTAAAAAGCTCCATATTTATCCTTGGATTTTGTTTTTTTCTACGAGCAGCTTGTTTTATTAGTTAGAAACCGAAAAATGGTTGTTACGAACAATATAAAAATATTAACTCACATAACCACATTTCAGTAGCCTAATTTGATTAGTATTGCTTGGTTTGTTTTGTTTTGAATTTTGCGCAAAGCTACTCGAGGGCTATCTGCGCTAGCCATCCCTAATTTAGCAGTGTAAGACAAGAGGAAAAGCAGCTAGTCATTAACACACACCGCCAATTCTTAGGCTATTATTTTACCAACGAATAGTGTGATTTACCGTCACATTATAACGCACCCACAACTGAAAGGGCGAGCATATTTGGTGTGACGGGGATTCGAACCCGCGGATTACGAGTCGAGTGCTTTAACCACCTGGCCACGCCGGGCTTCTTGGTTTTTAACTTAAAGAACAGTTTCAAGGGTATGTAATGACTATCATTTAATTATTGACTTTTAAAGTTCAGTAAGCAGTTTTGTTTGAAACGTATTCTATCCTGGATTTATAAATTCACAACAGGATGTTCCCACGTGTCAAATACTTAAAAACAACTTAACATGCTCGTTGTCACATAATAAGTGAAGTATAAAAAGTAAACACTCCAAAAGTGTTGAAGAACAGTTACCATAATCACATGCTCGAAGATAAATTTGGCTTTGAAACATTATTGTCTGTGACATACCAGTGTATCACGCGATTCATAGCTAAATGTCGGTTGTGACCCACCGGTAGGACACATAGTAGCGAACGTGTTAAGTAAGAAGCATCTCTCTGACAGCATAGCATAGAAACTTCTGCAGACATTATCATTTTCTCGAGTTTAAGATATTTAATTTTAATTATTTCTCATAACAACATAGTTTCGGTTCAGTTTTACTTTATATAAAATATGAGATAATAAAATCCAATAAAATAAGCTTGACCAAATTTCAAAATGTTAAATAGTAAACATGCAAAATTCAATCAAAAAATATTTTTACCAAAATACACAGTTCATATACTTTAAACTGTCCTTAAAATTATTTCATTTGTTAAAATGTCATTTTCTCTCTAAATTTTAAATTAATTCATTATTAATTATTCTTCTTATAGCAAATCCACATCGGGCTATCTGCTGTATTCATCGGGAGGAATAGAACCTCTAATATTAGCGTTGCAAATCTGAAGACTCACCCCTGTCCCACCGGGGGACTATTCTACCGAAAATCGGTTTTCAAATGCAGTTAATGTATCACATGATGTTTCACAAAATAGTCATGAAAGGTTTAGCATTTGTTGATTAAAATGAAAATGTTTATACCATGACCTAAATATAAAATCAGATACAGGATGACGGTGATATGTAAAGCTCACTACGAAATTAAACGCTTTTTATAATTTACTAGCATTTTTAATGGTACAAGTACATATAATTTACATAGTGGATACGAAAGGGGGCATGAATAAGAGCTCCCATTTTTCTAGAGAGAGAATAAAAACAACAATTAATCAGTATATTATTAAGCCTATATTCTCTTTCAAAAATTGGACTCTTCCAGTTTCAAAATTTGTATCTGCCTCTGAATTATCAGCTTGTTTTAGAGCATTTTCCCTCCCTAAACATTATCACTTGTTATAAAAATAACTGTGTATTGTGCTAGCCATTTATCACAAGAAAACAATAGTTCTATAAAATGCAAAATTATTTTTAATTTGTTTGTCGTCTGTTAGGAGAGCGATCTCTATTATGTGGTTTACATTTATTATTCACTAACATGATGAAATACTGAATATGTCAAAACGTTCTGCAATAACTGGGTAACTGGAAGTATTGTAAGTAGTCTTCTGTGTTGTTTCTTTATATACTGTGAAATATAGTGATATATTACGTTGTAGACTGTGGTATTCCCTTCTATACGGTGTAATATAGTGATGAGATGTTTCCACTTCTAAGTAAATCAAGTGATGATGATGATATATTTCTTTATTCGTGCGGTTTATTTACTAATTAACTACAATGATCGACTGGGGTAATGCATTAGACTTTAAATTATCGAATTCTTTTTTTACTCTTCGATTTTAACGGAGTTACTAGATGGAGTATGCATCCCTGGACGGAAGTTACGCCAATTCATGATTAATGAAAGGTTATTTTTCGACATGAAAAGTTGCTTGTCTTATATGTAATAGTATAAAACGCAAAAATACCCATATATACTGCAAAACACAAAATATGAAACAGCAAATTTGTATATATCTTCCCCATGAACCCACTGAACCTACACACCAAATCTGGTGAATATCCATCTAAAAGGGGCGAAGTAGTTGTACAAAACGCAGACACATCCATAAAAAAATCAAAACACTGAACTTAATATTTGTATGTACCATGCGAAGCAGTTAGATGGAGATATAACAAATAATACGTAGTACTATTATATTTATGTATATTTTATATTTTTGTTTGTTATAATATTCGTTGTAAAGAAATGGCCAAAAACTAGGTAGAATTAGTAATTTTTTAGGTGCAGCGTGAACAGTAGAACGCCAGCAATAATTTGTGGGATAAATTGCAACATCTGTGATATTTTCGTTTTCATGATTGTTCGTTTGGAGTTAAACCCAAAGCTACACAATGGACTGACTGTTTGTCCTATGACCACCACATAGGTTAAACAATAAACTATGACTGTTTATAAAAATTTCAACAAAGGAAACTATATTTGCAGGCTTTATCTTATTCAGAACCAACATTATTAAAAAGAAAAACACAATCGGGTTTTATCTCTGTAACCACCTCTCTGTTAATAAGAGAGAAAAAAATGTTCCTTTCACCCCCATGGCACAGTGGTATGTTTGCTGACTCACGCTCCTAAAACCAGGTTTCGATACTCGTGGTGGGCAGAGACAGATAATCCATTGTATAGTTTTGTGTTTAATTCCAATCAAACAAATGTAAATGAAAAGTAAAGGTCTCATTATCTTTGAAATCAACACTCTATTAAAAAAAAAAAAGTAAAACGTGCAGGCTTTGTTATTCTCATAACCGACACCTTTTTAATACGAGAAAAGGCCTGGCATGGCCAAGCGCGTAAGGCGTGCGACTCCTAATCCGAGGGTCGCGGGTTCGCGCCCGCGTCGCGCTAAACATGCTCGCCCTCCCAGCCGTGGGGGTGTATAATGTTACGGTCAATCCACTATTCGTTGGTAAAAGAGTAGCCCAAGAGTTGGCGGTGGGTGGTGATGACTAGCTGCCTTCCCTCTAGTCTTACACTGCTAAATTAGGGACGGTTAGCACAGATAGCCCTCGAGTAGCTTTGTGCGAAATTCCAAAACAAAAAAAAAACAAAACACGAGAAAAACATGTGAGCCTTACTGTTTTGGACTCGACCTTCTATTAAAAAAAACAAAACTTTGAATCGACATTCTCATACGATGAAACGATAACTGTTAGTGTTTTAGTTTCAGAATTAACAATCTGTGTGGTGTTTAATTCATTTAGACAATTGGTTATGTATAAAACTTTGTAGAATGGACGGCAACTGCCTGTTGTGGAGACACAAGTGTAGAAGACGACATTTCAAAAGTCTTCCACCAATATATCAAAGAATTATTTATGTAATCTCTGAAAACCCTGTGTACTAATGTCACCTGTTTTTCACCATAAGTAACCTTCTGATGATGAGTTATAGTCACAGTCATAATTCCCAGATGTGTTCTTTTCTTTACCTTTATATCTGTATTTTCACTTGGATGTTCGATGCTATTGTAACACCAATGCTCTGTTTCTATTAACGTGGAAGAACGCTGAAAGTGTTGTAGAACTATATCACAAATTATTAACCGGAATAATAATTATACACATGCATTAAGTGGAAGTAATTCACATTCACAATATTCCTTCTAGTTATTCTGCAGGATTTCTCAAGTATTTCCAACTTTAGTTTTTGTTAATGCTATTAAACTTCTGATCGCTATTTAAACTCTTTGTTCTTGTTGTTTTCAATTTACATAAATGAATAACTATAGTCAAACCAGTCATTACAGTATTTAGTTAAACCAATGAAGATTTCTTATGTTCACAGAAAGTATATCGTTGTTTATATTTTTGGGAAATATGAAATTCAAACATTCATGTGTTGTTATTAGGCAGATGAATATGAAAGAATGACTTCAAACCAAAGATAGTGTGATGTATAAAGCGTGAAATCCACTTTAATGAGAAAGTCAACGTTTTGTTTCGTAACTTTATCAGTTGCAATACCTTGTAACAATGCTGTGCCTCTTGAGTCTGTACTGGGGAACTGAAATGGTACAGTAGCTTCTGTTACAATGAAAGTGGGATTTTAGTGTTTTGGTATGTTAATTAATGATGAAGCTAGAAATTATTAGGAAGAACATAGTGATGTGCAATGAGCCACAGATTACCGTTCGGGTATATCTAATAAAGGGATTTGGTGAAGAAGAGCACAAACAGCGTCTTCAATCTTTTACGATACAATTACGTCATTGTTTAATCTTTCACAAAGATTCTGTTTCCATGAACACGGACGGCTATGCTGTAAAATTAACTGCTACGAGTAAGGCTTGGCCTCGTGCTCAGGTGGCTCTAGAGAATTATTCATTCCATTATATCGAGAAAATAAACTTAGCTCTCAAACACAGTTGTGATCCGTAAAATACTTAGAGTTGTCAAACAGAGGGTAACCTACAGAGAAATGTTTGTTTCGTGATGAAAACAGGAACAATTTCCACCTGCCTAAACAAATATGCAACAAAATGAGTTTCACGTGTCATAGTGGTTCCCTGATTAATGACGAAAGAAAGAAATTTGATATAACAATGCAGGGAGACTGTTTTATCACTTCCCGTGGGAAATTTACACCAAAGACACCCAACTCCTCGTAATTCTGATGTCTCACCTTTTCTCACTAATGATCCACGTATAAGCTGCGTCAACCATTCCAGGTCATGTCTTTCCAGTAACAGGCACAGTCAACTCGTCTGTCAAGCTTGGCACTAATAGCGCCAGTAATGAGCAATATTTTATTTCCTACAGACGCCCTTCGTATACAAACACCTCGATTTGGGGCTGCCCGAGGCTCAAAAGACTGTTTGACGAAAAACAGCTATTGAAGTGGACAATATCAAGCATGACTAAAAGCTAGTACTGCTTACTTGACAGGAAGGGAATTTAACTGGGACCTTTGACACCTTCTTATCATTTAGATGAACGATTATCCAAGATAATCTATCTTTTCATTTCTCAATTCATAAAAGTTCCACATACTGATATCTCAAATAAATAAAACTCCACTACACATTCTAATCTGAATATAATTTATTCCCGATCAGGAATATACATTTGACTTGTGATTAAAAAAACTCTAAAACAAAATGAACGTTAAATCTCAAGTTACATTCAAATTGTTTTATCAAATGTACTAATAACATTATTAAGTAATAATGAATTTCCTGCAAAAAAAAACAGATAACAAAAAGACGGAAATGTGTAAAACACTGTATATAGATTTACCAAGAGAAAAAGTAGATGAAATCACCTAAAGACAAAATCCTCAAAAAATATCTATCTAAATAAAACATCCAGATATACTACTTTTTCTATAAATATATTGAACTTAAGATTTTATTAGCGATTAGCCTTTTCCACTACAACTTTTTACCATTAAGGTTAAACACCACGAAATACGTGGCCCACCTCTACAACAGCCCCTATTTGGTGTGACTCGAATAGGTACTGCCTCCACAGCGAAAACTCACGTGAAGGTGAAACGTGATTCTCATGAAAAATGGTCCAGCAAGTATGCAAAGGCTTTAATGAGTGGTCATGACTATATTTTCATCATGTTATGAAAATATGAATGAGTTAAGATGAATTTTTTCTTAATACACCTATTTTTACAGTTCATTCAGAAAAAAAAAGGTTGAGGCTTTTTAGCTATTCCAGCTTGCTACAAACAGTCAACTTCCGGTTTGTTTGTTTTTTGTAATATGAAACTCACTGAACTCCCATGGTAAGAGTTTGTGGGTTTAATATGAAGCGAATTAAATTTCTACAATAAATGTTTTGTGTTTGGAATACGAAATACATTAAACTCGCTTGATAAGCGTTTATGGTTTTAATAGGAAACGCATTAAGCTTCCATGATAAGGGTTTTGAGGTTGTAATAGGAAGCGCATTAATCTTTTACGATAAATGTTTTGTGGTTGGAATAATATACCAAACACATTACGATTCCACTACAAGGCTTTTGTGGTTGAAATACCAAATGTGTTAAGCTCCCAAATTAAAGTCTTGTCACCTATGTAACTTTTCTTTCTTCATATTATAGCCATATAATCAAAGCGTTAACAGCACGTGACTGCTATAGTTAACTGTAAATATACTGAAAATGATATGGGAAGCTTCTCCACCAATAGTCATATATAAAGTTTTATTCGGAGATGTGCTTTACTATCGATCTAGTTTTCATAAAAGAAGGTACAGTTCCAACATGCAGATTTCAGTCGAGTGCCCCCGTCGCACCAAACATGTTCGCCCTTTCAGCCGTGGGGGCGTTATAAGTGACGGTCAATCCCACTATTCGTTGGTAAAAGAGTAGCCCAAGAGTTGGCTTTGCGCAAAATTCAAAACAGACGAACCCAAACTATTTTTTGACGTTAAGCACAAAGCAACACAATTGGTTATCTATGCTATACCCACCACAGGTATCGAAACCCTGCTTCTAGCGTTGTAAGTTAAAAAACTTGTAAAAGTTGTAAAACTGTACTTATTCGTGGCAGTTCTCACAGCATGGAATATCTAAATATGCAGATTCAGAAACTCTCTCTGTTCATGTATTGTCGTGACTATAATCAGAAAACACAGCAGAGTGTCGACAATGGAATGACATTTGCAGTAAGATTTTTGTTGCACTCTGTACATTAAATATTGATTTTTAGAACTTTTTGTAGTATGGAAATACATTAAAATCTAATATTTGTGTTCCGCGTTCCAGCAGGAAAAATATTTAAATTAAAATGAGATAATTCAAACAAGTTAATAACAATAAAATACTGCAGCAGTATTGCCTTGTACCTGAACGTGTCGTTCCTCATTCTAAATAACACTGTCTTGAGCAGTTGCTTTAACAGTCATCATTCTAAATAGTAATGTCTTGTTTCGTTGCTTTAAAAACGAAAACTACGAATGCTTAAATAAATTAAAAATAGTTATTTTTGTTTGTTTATTTTAGGACTGCTAAAATGTTACTGACATGAAGCTACCGTAAGAAATCAACACGAAATAGTTATAATAGGTTAGGAGTAATGATTTAACGTTTATTTATGTGTGTATGTATATAAAACCTGTAAGTGTTACCAAGGAAAACATAAAAGATGAAATATTGTTTTTAAGTTATTTTTCTTAACTAATATTTCTTCTATGACATGTTTTATTACTTACCCATTGCAAGATCCAAATCACTAGAATAAAAAGTATAAAATGTCATTTTGTCCATTTCTTGCGCCCTGGCATGGCCAGGTGGTTAAGGTGCTCGACTCGCAATCCGAGAGTCGGGGTTCGAATCCCCGTCACACCAAATAATCTGGCCGTTTCAGGTGTGGGGGCGTTAAAATGTGACGCTCAGTCCCATTTGTTGGTAAAACAGTAGCCCAAGAGTTGGCTGTGGGTGGTGATGACTAGCTGCCTTCCCTCTAGTCTTATACTACAGATAGCCCTCCTGTAGCTTTTCACGAAATTCAGAAAACAAACAAATCACACATTGTTGTCACTCAAACACAGGTGAGGGATAAAATTCAGAGAAGTAATAAAAATATCATTAAACTGTTTGTATTATTCAGAATACTCTCGCTGAAACTGTATCATAGATTAGAACGTTATCACTGCTTGATTACATAGTGTGGTTTATTCTGCTGTTAAGAATGTTTTGTAGAGATATGAGTTCTGCCGATGATAAGCGCCATATTTCAGCGAAAGCAGTCATTATAATGACAAAGTCTGAAACATGACGCCACAAAATCGGTCTACGCGTAATCCTTAAACTGGAGGAAATATTCAGAGTATTACATCAATATTACTTCACTACGGCTGTTTGCAACAGAGAAGTGAGCATGTAAGATAAAAATAATTTATTTAACAAAATATTCATACTCAAAAATACGATTAATAAAAAGACGAAATCATTCACGGAAACTAAAACGTGATAGTTAGATAATGAGTTTGTAATAAAATGCATAAAATATATTACGTTTTTATGAAGTAACTTACTTCATAAAAACGTAATAGCAGATATTTAAGATGCGCGTTTTTGATTCGATTTCAGCAGATAAATTAAATGGCAAAATCATAATATGTTGGATAACAAACATAAAATAGGTGAAATATAAAAACAATCTAAGCTTATGAACTACCATCTACTTGTGTATATAGCTAAATGTATCACAAAACGACAAACAGTCATGACATTTTTTTAAAAAGGTGATAAAAATATGTCTGTTCATTTCTTTAGAAACATAACAATTTTTAAAGAAAGCTCAAGGCTTCAATATGATAGAAAAAAAATCAGAAGCATTTACAGGGAAACAATAATATAAGGGAAACTTGCACCCTATTATAATCCTGACATCATAACTACTACATTCAGGTAGTGCCCCAAAGCTAAGTAGACACATATTCTACATTTACTGGTGTGTATCAAAGTGACGGAAGGTAGATGGCGCTAATAAAGAACTATATCACTCCCCACAAAAACGACAACAAATAGCAGCTTAATGATATATACGCATGTTGAATATTTAATATGGTTAAGTAGACACAGCTTTACCTCATAGACGAAAGTACGCCAACAAAAAACAGAAATTACGTTTAAATTTTTATATCCCAAAGCTATAAAAAAGAAAAGAACTGCGTCTTGTCAAGTTAAAAATAAATGTTTTATTTATTCGATGATATCTGTATGCATTAAAAATGTAGTACAACGTAAGCCAGCATAAGGGTTAAAGACAATCCACACAAAAACTTCGAACTGCCCGTATAATCTACTATTAAAAATAATTAAGTAGCAATATAGCATTATGCTGTTAAAAATATGATACAGAGGGCGCAAAAATATATTTACATAAAAATAATGTATACAATGCCACTAGGTAAATTACAAAAGCAATGATTAAATGAATTGATTAGAGAAACAGTTGAACTGATTTAAGTCACTGTATCAGATAATGAATCACGGTGAATAATGACTTAAACAGAGAACTTAAAAGTTGGATTGATTTATAAATAAATGCCATAAACTTACATAGGTAGGTAGTCCGTTATTTAGTATAACAGTTATTATTGATCGGAGGAAAGTAAGTGAAATTTAAGTATATTCAGACTGAGTAAAACTGCAGGTAATTAACAAATGACAACCCAATCCTACGTTTGCAGGTAATTAATAAATGGCAACCCAATCCTACGTTTGCATGTAATTAATAAATGAAAACCCAATCCTACGTTTAGTTAGTTAGTTAGTTATTACCATTAGATTCCATCTAGGAACATAGGGCCGCAATCGCTTCCGGATTCTTCAACAAGTATTTAAGTGAGTAGTTTGTTAGCCCACTGCACCGAGCCGTCCCTAATTTAGCAGTGTAAGACTAGAGGGAAGGCAGCTAGTCATCACCACCCACCGCCAACTTTTGGGCTACTCTTTTACCAACGAATAGTGAGATTGACCGTAACATTATAACGCCCCCACGGCTGGGAGGGCGAGCATGTTTAGCGCGTCGCGAACCCGCGACCCTCGGATTACGAGTCGCACGTCTTACGCGCTAGGCCATGCCAGGCCGAATCCTACCTTTGCAGATAATTAATAAATGACAATCCAATCCTACGTTTGCAGATAATTAATAAATAATTTAATCTTACCTTTGTAGGTAATTAATAAATGACAAATGCAGACTATTAATATTTGTTTCTATCCGTTATGTTATATATATAAATTTGAGTGTGCAACAGCTTAGTATAACCAAAAGCCTAACATAGAATCGAAATCTATATATGCTCGCTCTTTCAGCCATGAAGGCCTTCTAATGTTACAGTTAATCCAACTTTTCTTGGTTAAAAAAGTAGCCCATGAGTTGGTGATGTATTACCTTCATTCTGGTACTTTCATACGAAATTAAAGCACAAGTAAACAAATAAACAAGTACAATTAACGTAATGGAATTATCAATTAAATTTCATTGTATTAATAACAATTAGTAATAAAGTATATTTGAAGGAGAAAAAATAGTATAGTTTGTTAACTTTCGAGGAAGGGGAGATAACAAACGGCTTCTAAAGAAATATTTTGTTAAGGTCGAAATACCAAACAGTTTTATCACTATTTCCATTTTTCCAGACCTCATATTCAGGTACAAACAGTAAGAATCAATTGTTCATTGTATTTCGTGATAAGTTCCAGAACATGGCGCTAGTATTACACTGTTGTAGAATTGTGGAGACTGGTACAGTTTGATAACTTGCTGATGTGAAAAGACAAGAAACATTATCCCAATATCAGTCAAGTTTTGTGATTTAAAGCACACTTAGAAGGTTTGAAAGAAACGGCCTGTCATGATGAAAATACCAAAGTAGGATAACACAGTTGTGGAATTAACTCTTCTGGAGAGAAAAACAACAAAAAACAATCATTCGTGAAACGCCTTTTAAATTTGTGCATTCAACACCCCACTGTTGCCGTTTAACCGGTTTTGTCATTGGTTCATGACAAATGGGAACCTATCCAACGAGCAGTACGCTTAAACAAACGTGAAACAATGGGTCACAGGTTATCAATCGGAGCTGATACCTTTAAACTTCACGTAAATATTATTTTACGTATAGCTTACCTTACATTTTTTGGCATCAAATTGTACGTGTAGTTTGTAAGATAACACACTCTATGAGCAAGATACGCTGACGATCCCTAGGCTTTGACTAGTTAAATTAATGATAACTCTTGTAGACCACTGAGGCTCAGCTAAACAAGTAGATGAACTGTCCAGCACGATTAGGAGAAGAAAAAAAGAAGAGAGAGATGCATTACGTTATTATTGTCATTCTTCGGGTTATATCAGGTCATAGCACTTGTGTTTATTTCAGAGACGGAGAGGACATGAAACTAAAAGCATTAAAGGTGTGGGAGCTGAAAGAGCGCTGTCAAACCTTATATATAACACTTCAAAGAGCAGTGTTGCTAACAAAAGTGTTCATTAAATATACGAAGACAAATTTTTCAAAAGCCCATCGCTTCCCCTCTAGTTAGGAGAATTGTCAGGGTTGACAAGAAATATCAACATTCAGGGCAGACAATTAAGAACACGTTAAAACAATGTAAATGTTGTTATCCCCTCTAATAAATGTTGATTTCACGATCACTTTTTTAGACAGAACATTACTACATAAACGAGGCAAAACATAATAACACAATAATTTCTTGTTTGTTTAGGGAGAAACACCAAACTTGAAGTACTAGCGTTAAACTGAAATTCACGAAGGTGACGTCTCGTTATAAAGACGCTTTAAACAAAATCACGAAATATACTATACATGAACTAGATAAAAGATAATAGTATATTTTGTTGAATGTTTTAGGAAGATAAAAACAAAATAACAGCATTAAACTGATGATTATATCATTTTCGGTAAGCTATTGAAGAAATTCTATAAAATTCCTCATAAAGACTGTAAGTTTCACGCTTTCCTTAAAATAATAATAATAAACAGTTTTAGTTCTTTTTGATGGAATTTATATTACATTTGCAAGTAAAAGTTAGAGAAAATTTACAACAATTATGGTATAATTTTACGTTTTTAAGAAACTTTCTTTCAAATATATCAAAATATATGAACATAAAATATGTGAACGTTAACACATAATAAATATTTCTCTGATTTTCTTGATACTGCAGCACAAAAAAATAGTAAAATGTATCACACTTTTGTGCTCCATATTATCAGTTAGAAAACTACCACTCAACTGAACAGAACTTTTTTCTTTACTGCTTGATTGTATCAAGCTACTTCTCAAATTGCATTATAATAACTTATCACTTCCATCCTTTATTAGCCTTATACAATATATGACCTAGTTCCTCTACCGATTGTTTACTTTACATAATAACCTAATACCGTAGCTGTAACTAGTGTGAAAATTTATCCGAGGTCCAAACACTGACAGGTACATGAGGTCAACGTAACACATTGTATATCTTTTGTATATGGGTGTACAGTTAAATACTACTTTAAATTTAATTTCAAATTTTAATCGATATCCGGCTCTCGGTGACCTCATAGCTAGCTAAAGCCATGTCTAGTACTTCTACCACTTGTGTGCCCCTGAAGAAGAAAGGTCTGCCTTTCAAAAGCGTTCGGATTATATGGTTTTTATTTCACTTATATAGTTTGTTTGTTTGTTTTTTTAATTTAGCGCAAACGCAACACGAGGGCTATCTGTGCTAGCCGTTCCTAATTTAGCAGTGTAAGACCAGAGAGAAGGCAGTTAATCATCAACACCCACCGCCAACTCTTGTGCTACTCTTTTATCAACATATAATGTAATTGAGTACCACACTATAATGCCCCCACAGCTAAAAGGGCGGGGATGTTTGGTGTGACGGGAATTCGAACCTACGACTCTCAGATTGTGAGTTGAGTACCCAAACCACCTGGTCATGCCGGGCTTCATTTATATAGTAACCTAAAACTTCTACTCATTGTTAAACATGTATAACCATCACTTCTTTCCACTGCAAACATTATAAAATAACTTAGTACTTGTACCCGTCGTTAACCTTATATAAAAATTGAGCACTCCTACCCATTGTTAGAATATCACTTCTACTTGTTGTTAGACTTACATAATAAATAACCCTGCACTTCTATCCATTGCTAATTATATATAATAACCTAGAGCTCCTATCCCTTTTACACCTTATATAATAATAAATTAAATATTTCGAAAGAAATAAGGATGATGTAGAGATAGAAATACCAAAAAGTACAAAAACAAGATATAGGACATTTTGTTGTGTAAATCAATGCAACAATTTCAAGTATGAGTGAGCTAACTCTTATGACGCCAGAATCAGAATAATCAGCAGAACATTTGGCTGTTATGCCACTCGCTTGTTCTTTACCTTACCGGTGTTGTTTTTTAGCTAAACTGGAGATCTCAATAGCTTTTGAAAACCTACAGTGAAAAAGTTACACACTCAATGAAAGGCTGTGTATTTTTGTAATATTTTTTGGATATACAGATATTTAATCTTAATTTTAACAATACTGAGAGATTATAGGAGCATAACTAAATGATTAAAACTGAAGAAAAGACTTTTCAAGATCTTCTGTAAATGTAATTCTACAAAAATGCATATTCTAACTGAGGAAAAAGATAGGACAACCTACCCCCTAATATCTAGTGTTACCCCCTTTAGCTGAAATAACTGCAGTGAGACGTTTCTTGTAGCCATCTACCAGTCCCTGACATAGATCTGAAGAAAGTCTGCTCCACTCCTCAATGCAGAATTCTTTCAGCTGTGCGATGTTTGAGGGGTTTCTTACATGTACAACTCGTTTCAAGTCACCCCACAGCATCTCAATGGGATTAAGATCTGGGCTTTGACTGGGCCATTCCAGGACTCTCCATTTCTTAGTTTTCAGCCAGTCCTTGGTAGATTTACCAGTATGTTTTGGGTCATTGTTGTGTTGCAGGGTCCAGTTTCGCTTCAGCTTTACTTTTCGTACAGGTGGTCTCACATGATCCTCAAGCACCCTCCGATACACAGTAGAATTCATGGTGGATTCTATGATTGTGAGCTGTCCAGGTCCTGCTGCAGCAAAACAGCCCCAAACCATGACACTTCCACCTCCATGATTCACAGTTGGTATGAGGTTCTTTTTCTGGAATGCTGTATTTGATTTATGCCAAACATGTCCTTTGTTCTGGTGTCTAAATAATTCAATTTTGGACTCACCTATCCAAAAAACATTATTCCAGAAGTCCTGGTCTTTGTCTACATTATCTCTGGTAAACTCTATCTGTCCTTGATGTTTCTCTTAGAGAGCAAAGGTTTCCTGCTTGCACACCTCCCATGCAAGTTAAACTTGTGCAGTTTAACATTGTTAAATTGTTAATTGTTTAATATTGTTGAAGCATGCACTTTCACATCAACAGTAACCAGAGCCTGCTGTAGGTCCCGTGATGACATGTTAGGGTGTTTGGAGACCTCTTTTAGCATCTTGCGGTCTGCTCTCGGGGTGAACTTGTTTGAACGACCAGACCTGGGCATGTCGGCAGTTGTTTTGAAAGCCCTCCACTTGTTGACTATTTTCTAGACAGTGGAATGGCTGATTTCAAACTCTTTTTAAATATCTTATCAGACTCATAAGCTGCTATAATTTTCTTTCTGAAGGCCTCAGACAGCTATTTTGCTCTCACCATGGTGCTCACTCTCACTTCAACAGTCAGGAGCACACCAAATTAAATGTCTGAGGTTTAAATTGGGCAAACCTCATTCAAAATGCTGAGTAACAACCTTCTAATCATGTGCACCTGGTGTGATTCACCTGTGTGTGAGTTGAGCCATTTTACGTGGGAATAAATGTGGGGGTGTCCTAACTTTTTATAAAAGTATCTTAGATTGTTATAACAGATATTTGAAACTTTGATGGGCAATACATAGTATGCAGCAGCCATTCTTTTCCCGGCTCAATGTGCTTAATGATAGCCTAGTACTTTTACTCATTGTTACCGTTTTCCGGAGGGACAGCAGTAAGCCTAATTTCTTGCAATGCTAAAATTCGAGATTCAATTCCCGCGGTGGACACAGCAGATAGCTTAATGTAACTTTGCTTTAAAAAACTGTTAACAACCTAACATTTTCACTCATTGTTAGCTTTATCTAATAAATAACCTATTAATTTTACCCATTGTTTGTCTTATTTACACTACCTAGTACTTCAACCCATTGTTAACCTTATGTAATAAACAATCATTTCGATGCATTATTAACATTATATAATAACCTATCGTCTCACCATATTTTAAAACTTATATAATATAATAGCCTAGCAATCTTATCATTGTTATATAATATCATTCTTAAACATTGCTAAACTTATGATATCTTTTACTCCTTACATTGTTACTATTATGAGCTTATTAATTTTCTTACTGTTAATCTTATTATGTAATAAGTCTTCTATTTCTCTTACCCATTATTGAAATTACGTCATATCTTATTACTCCTTATCTTTGCTATACTTTTATCCCTTATTATAAGGTTAATCAACAACTGCCAAGGTGATTGTGTGACGATAAGAGTATTATAATGCTCAAATAATAAATTATAAGTTCTGTGCTAATCTCTACTTCTACCTTTTGACGACAGAGACAACTAAGTTCAGATTAATCCAAAACTAACCAATTGTAGGTCAAATCAACTTATGGAGAGTGGTATGTACAAGAACATCGAAATATTTCGGCACTAAGTAACAAAAGCAAAACTTTGATACAAAATCTGATGAAAATAAACAGTTCTAACATTATTCAATAAAACTAATATCGACATGGCCTAGCGCGTTAAGGCGTGCGCTTCGTAATCTGAGGGTCGCGGGTTCGCGCCCGAGTCGCGCCAAAACATGCTCGCCCTCCCAGCCGTGGGGGCGTTATAATGTGACGGTCAATCCCACTATTCGTTGGTAAAAGAGTGGCCCAAGAGTTGGCGGTGGGTGGTTGATGACTAGTTGCCTTCCCTCTAGTCTTACACTGCTAAATTAGGGACGGATAGCACAGATAGCTCTCGAGTAGCTTTGTGCAAAATTCACAAACAAAATCGAAAAGAGAAATTTAAAATAAAGACGTATATTTCGGTTAGCAATGGCAAAAATAGCAGTTCTGGAACTACTCTGATTTTTATTTATTTATCTTTCAACTCTTAAAGAAATGAGTTAGAAAAAACGGCCATTATAATTATTTCAGGACACTGTTTTTTCTTGATGTAACTTACCACTTAAAGCCTTGTACATTATATATTCCCTAATGTAATACGTTACTCATTAAAGCTCCTTATAATCCATAGGTTACATATTATATATTACTTGATTCAGTTTAAGCCTTGTACATCAAGTTATCGTATGTGTAACTTATTCATTGAAGATAATAAATCACACTACTTTATTTCAGTTTATCCGTGAAAAACTCGAACATCGCATTATTTTAAATTTTTGATATCTTAGTGCTATAAGTAGAATTTACTTTTTCAAACCTCATACATTTCTTTCGGTGGGACTGAAGTAATGATTTACTACGTAAGGTTAACAATGGAGAAAAGTGATGGTTTATTATATTAGGTTACAGAACTGAAACATACAAGAAACATTTCTACGTTGCATTTTTTAACATTGTCAACAACAAGAAGAGCACAAGTTGCTGCTACACACCTATGTAAATAGTGAGTCACTCAGCTATCGATATGGGAGCAGATTAATGTATAGCGTGCGCTCACATGATTAAGTTGTGGCACGTTTTCTTTAGTGGCACTAACATAGCAGTTGAATCTGACCGTCCCTTTCTTACACAAGGGGGTTCTATATCACAATATGTGGAAGAAAGATGCGAAATTGTTTCTGTCTATTAATGTTTAATGCCAGTGTCGTATTCCTAAGTGTATAGTCGTGTAGGCAGATAATTAAACCAGTGAGTCGTGTGGAAACTTCAAGCTATCTCGCCCTTCAATGTAGTAAGATGTGCAAGTTGTAAAAAAATCTGTCAAGTTACCAATGTTTATCGGAGACAGCTTCTACATAAAAACAAAAACATTGTCTTTCAGAAACATTCTGTATTGTTTCTGAATTGTTCTAATACATACTACATTCTTCCGTTATATAAATAATTGTTAATTATAATATGTAATTATATGCCACAAGATTAACCGATAGACTTTACTGTGACGCGTAATATAAGAATAACGTAAACAGTGATTAGTGTTACACCAAGAAAAACAAAAACAAACAACGAAGAAAATAAGTGTCACACAAGTTATTAATACAAAATTAGAAAGAAAAAAACATGTTCCAGTCAATGTGTGTGTTTTTCATATAGCAAAGCCCCATCGGATTATGTGCTGAATCCACCAAGGGAAATCGAACCCATGATTTCAAGGTTGTAAATCCGTAGATTTACCGCTGTACCAGCGTGTGACTCCAGTAAATGTGAATTGAAGATGAGTGATAACTGGATAAATTGTGAAAAACTGAAGCTGTCGTAATAATTAGCAACGTACAATATAGACTTAGAAACAAGTACAAAATCAATTTTATTTCCTTGTAAAATAAACCATATAACCACAAAGAAATCGAAAGCAGGCCTAGCTAGAATAGGGTTTATTTTAATATACACATTCTTACTTAATATCAGTAAAATACGGGTATAATAACTATCAAATCAATCTATATTTCTAGAATTGTTTTTAGTTCTCAAACAAATGATCAAGTTTTCTCTTATTCTTAATATTTCGTAAGCATTTGTCCTCATAAAGAAATCCAGTTGAAAGATCACCAGAGAGCAGTATAACCTTTATCAACAGATCACTAGCTACTGGTATAGCCTTTAACAACAGATCACTAACTACCAGGATAACCTTTATCAACAGATTTAATCAGAAACAACACTTTTCTCTTGTTTTCTATCAATCTTACTCGATCACTAAGATTTACAAAGTGCTAAAAAATAGATTTTTTTACTTAAAACATGTTTCACGTAAAGGCATCTCTTAGTTGTTTTGCAAAATACCACGAAAAAATCATACTATCGTCTTGAAAATTATTCTAGCAAAATCAAAGAATTAAGATAAATCATAACATTTGTTTAGTTCATAAATAACTACCGAGTAGATCATTATTTTTTCCGTTCACTCCCATTGGTGTGATTGACAAATGAGATAATACTGACCATTTTCTCATGTTTTCATGTTTTTACAACATTCGGTATTAAAAAAAAAACCTGCTCATTAAAGCTTTAATATATGAAATACCTCATTTACCGTGTGAAATACATAGGGGACTTCAGCAGCACTTATTAAGAAAACTGAAATATTGAAGACATTTTTGTTGAATTTTTTTTGCATATGTGACTCATGTTATTGGGGAAAATGTAACCAACAATGTCATGAACCTACAAGTAAATTACAGTATAAATAATTTTTAAAAGTCGATAGAGGTCCATACGCTCGATCAGCGATTCTATGATGAGTAAAGATTGTCGCTATAGGGTCGTTTTTAAGATAAAACATTTCATACGAAGCGTGTGTTAAAACGTTTGTTTGTTTCAAGTTAAGCCCAAAGCTACATAATGGGCTATCTGTGCTCTGCCCACCACGGGTATCAAAACCCGGTTTCTAACATTGTAAGTTCACAGACATACTGCTCTGCCACTGGGGGCCGCAATAAAATAGTAACAGCATTTATAAAGTACGCGATACTATTAATGTGCTAACAAATAATTTCTTTTGTTCGCTAAGATACATGTTTTTCTATTGCTTTGAGTTAATATTTATTAAATATTTTGTATTATCCAAATTCCTTCCTTGTTATTAAAATTAGTATGCACTTTGATTAAGATGTGTTTAAGAGCTTTCTTTACCACGTGTGTAATCATTTTTATAATTCAAGTTAGGCTTCATCTTGAAATACCCCCAGTGGCTCAGCGGTATGTATGCGGACTTCCACCGCTAAAAACCGGCTTTCGATACTTGTGGTGGGGAGAGCACAGATAGTCCAGTGTGTAGCTTTGTGCTTAATTCAAAACAACTAATCGTCCTGACATATTCTTTGATGTTTCCATTCTAATTAATTCTCGCATAAACCCTTCGTCCAATACGTTATTTTTCACTCTAATTTTATAAACCAGAAACTTTTGTTATCTTTATTTGTGGCTGATAATCCAGAACTGCTCTTTATCTTTGCAATCTACATTTAAATGTAAAAAAAAAATTCCCTTTTCTGTCACAGGAAGCTAACGAGAGGCTCGCCTCTTTCTGGACACAGTCAATTTATTATATTTGGGTGGTTCCGATGCTAGATGAAGCGTTTCTTGCCATACATGAAAGATCTTTCAGATTAGGAATAAGTGCAGTCTGGTTTCGTGAACATTGTTTTATCCGTTTCATAAACACTATCCGCAGGCTGTCCTCAGGATTCGGAAAACTGAAATGTTTCTGGTTCAACTGTAATTCCATATATTTGTCGCAAGTAGACAAGACCACATTCCTGACATGAGCGGAAGCCGTCAACTGCACGTGCCCTGAAGCTTCTGCCTGCGCCTGCTAACTCGGGCAGAAAACTTCAGATACCAGATCGAAATAACGTGTCGTGTTTCATTAGAAACCGAGACATTTCTCTCGGAAACGAGTAGAGAGAAACATCAGCGAGCAACACATTCCCGAAAGGATGGTTAATGCAAATCAATCTTCATCTCGCGTGATCAGAAATATTCCTTTTTACACTGCATCGCAACATCTCGCTACTAAATCATTCTATTTTCATCCGTTATGCATATACACACCAAGCTGCGTGATTTGTAACCGTTTTCGATTCAGTTGATAAATGTAAGCATATTACTGTACATATTTAAACAGGTGGATAAACAGAGATAAAGGTTAGAAGCGAATGATGAGCTTATTTGTTTCCATTGTGGCTAAAACATGTTTTTGTAGGTTACGAAAATATTTAGTCTCTGGATATGTCTTGTGTAAAGTGAGAAATGATTACGTTATTATATCAACTTGCATATTACATTAACTCTACAACACTGTTATGAATATAGAAAATATACTCTTCAAAACAAGAAACGCAAAAGGGATATTTTTGTTATTTTAAAGAGAAATATATGTAATAACGTTACAAGCTCAGAGTATGTGATGTTACACGTGTTAAGGCACTGATTGTCAGACCAAAATGACGATAAAAGTTGTGCACTTTGAAAACGGAGGAAAACATCGGATTTTTCGCCAAAACGCATGCGTGTTCAATAAATTTGTTTGAGAGATCTGCATGTTCTGCAAGTACAACATGTGCAAAATCCCTATAGACGGGTTCTCGGTTTCCATAGCTCAGTGTTAAGCCACCGACACGCAATACAGTTACGCCAAGACTGACTGAAGCACAACGCAACAACGCCATTGGTCGCTTGGAAGCAGGCGAATCTCGATCAGATGTTGCCAGAGCTGTGAATGTCCACCCAAGCATCATCACAAGGCTATGGAATCGTCACCAACAACATGGATCAACTCGTGACCGTCCACGATCTGGCAAACCTCGTGTGACCACGTCCGCACAAGATCGCAACATCCGGTTACGTCACCTTCGGGATAGGACCACCACTGCGACGTCTACTGCTTCAACCATACCAGGGCTGCGTAGGATTTCCGATCAGACCGTACGCAACCGTCTACGAGATTCTTAGGCCCCATGTGCAACCCATCATGGTGAACGTCAACGACGTTTTTCAACATGACAACGCCCGTCCTCACACAGCCCGACTCACCACTGTCTTCTTGAGACACCACAACATCAACGTTCTTCCCTGACCCTCCAGATCACAAGATTTAAACCCCATCGAACATCTTTGGGACGAGTTGGACGGACGTCTGCGACGGCGACAACTTCAACCGCAGACTCTACCTCAGCTTGCAGCAGCTTTTTCAGCCATTCCACAGGATGTGATTCGTCATCTCATCGCTTCCATGGGCAGGAGTTGCCAAGCAGTTATTGATGCTCACGGGGGGCATACTCGTTATTGACGTTGAGTGACGTTAAACTTCACCTAGTGAGCGTGGACTCACCTTTGCAGACTTTGGATGCTCAGCAGTAAATATGCAAAGTTTCACACATGTCATACAGAACTACCCGGAATAAACTTGTTAACAATTTGTCTCATTTTTGCCTTTTGCGTTTCTTTTTTTGAAGAGTATATTTCATTTTCTTTTGTTAGTTTCTTTACAGGTTTAATAAGACACTATAATGCCCATGAGTAAAGTTTTCTGTTGTTTATGTTCAAAAATCAACAACATATTTACGATCTATAGATAGGCCAAAACATATCAATTCTATTGTAATCGTCGATGACCTCAGATCAACTTAAAAATCCTTTCAAAATAATCCACATAAGTTATTCACAATAACTGAACCACGTGTAACTGTAAACAGAGAAACGGATAATGTTGGAATACTGTAAGTTGTTGATAGTTACATAAAACGTATTGATGTGTGATTAATTATCCATTTCAATCTTAATTCACCTATCTTGGTTACTAAAAGAGATTTTTCTGAGAACGTCTGCCTAATTGGTTTCAGCGTCAAGGCAGTATACATAATAATACCTAGAGAACACACATACAGCAATATATATAAATATATAATGATAGTAATTAAAAACTGGAAACTCAATGTGGTAGCACTTTCGTTCCAATGAAAAAGGCATAACTAAAGCAAAAAATTTTCGACGAGTCTTACAATAATGCCTATATTCACTTTGCTTTGAGAATGGGACAGTATTAGCAGTGGCAATCGGTAATACATTAATGCCCTTTAATTGCTGAGAACCAAACTCATATAAAATATTTGCAATGTCACAAACCGTATCTGATGGAAAATTTAAACTGTGGTTGCTTGTTTCTACTCTCTTAGGGTTAAAAAAAGTGAATGTGCAACTTTAGATTGATAATACTTTATTTAATACTATCATAATAATTTAAAACAGACTTAGTCTTAGTAGTAGCTAATGTTTGCGAGTTTTTAGTTAGTGATCCTTGTGAATACTTAATAAAACACACATTAAACAAAAAAATATCTTAGGTTTTGGTTTCAGTTAGTCACGAAAAATGACAAATAAAAAGTACATGAAATAATATATTTGAATATTACCTTATATTAGAACTACTGCTAAGTGACAGGTGTAAATAAAACATTTCCGGAAATCAAAATAATTAAAGCAGAAATAAATAATATTTCTTACAAAAACACTTACTAAAAGCCAAGTAAAATTCCCACTGTTTTAACACGATATATGTTTTGTATTGGAATAGTAGCACATTTCATTTTCTTAATCCTTAAATTACTTGTGAGTCAAGAAGCTTAAAGTTCTCTTACTAGAATGTTGACAGACGTTTTACGCTTACAAAGAAACGCTTGCTATTTTGCCTTTGAACCTCTGAACACAAAGATAGTATGTGATTTAATAAAAAGTAACTACCAAGGTAAAACACATGGTTTCAACAGCGAACAAAGAGTCACTATTAATGAACTGTCATTTTTGGACCATGGGAAAACACACGGTTTCAACAGCGAACAAAGAGTAACTACCAATGAGCTGTTATCTTTGGAACAAATGAAATTACGTGGTTTGAACAAGGGAAAAAAGATTAAACATCAAAACTGAGTTGTCCTTATTAGAAGCAATCGATATGAAATAAAAATTAGTTAAGGCATCATGTGGCACTTTTAACGATTCCCCTACTTTCTTTTGATAAATTAATTTCTTTTCGAAGGCTTAACTTTACCGCTAACCGCTAGTCAAATTACTTACAATAAACTACAATGTTATCTTAGATAAATATAAAACTAATCATCAGGAAGACTAGCGTAGGTAAATATAACAGGCTATCACGAGCTATTAACATAATGAACACATAACTGATTATCAGAACATGTTAGCGCAATAAGTATATAACTGATTAACACAATATGTTGAAATAATAAACACATACACAATTATCAGTAATTTAAGCGTATGTTAACACTAAAATGAATATCTGAGCATTTAAGCACAGATTACTATATAACTAATTATCATAACATTTTCACATAATAAACATGTAACTGATTTTAAGTTCTTTTGTGATAAAGCCAGAAAACATAAACTCATGTGACTTAATACAAGAAAACGTGAAAACAGTAAAGGACACCTTGAAAAAGGATTAGACGGTAGCGATATTCTATATAATAATAGAATTTATTCTATCACGATTATCAGACCGAGGAGGAAGGAAAACAAAAAGGCCTATGGATGTGCCTTTACTTTATATAATGAACATTTTATTATCATCTTATATCATTTAATTTATCTAAAAATTTTCCTCATCTCATCACATGAAATGAGACGAGATACAACCTTATATCTTTCTTCCTTTAAGAACTATTACAGTTTTAGTACTGTGAAGCACTAAAACCAATAACAATAGATTTATAATGTTTCCTGTTGAGATTGCTAAAACTAATCTTTGAACAGCGAAGTGATACAGAATCTTGTTAGAAGTATTCCATATAAGTAATTGATTTTTTTTTTCCATTTGAAGATAATTTTCAAAGTAGTTTCATAATTTTGCATGTTTTCTAATGTTTTCTTAAATATATAAAACACCACTAATACTGTTGAAAGTTATTTAACCGGAAATTGTTGAGCGCCCCGATAATAAACTTTGACAAATTTATTATATTACAGGTAACACGTTTTCAAAACGCGTGATATCAACTCATCGCTAATCTAGTCGAAGAAAATTTCCTATTAGGTAATCTCGTATCTAATATCCACCTAATGTCTTTTATGTGACTGGAAATCAAAACATCACTCGCTGCACATTTGTTACATTTACCAGCTATGAGTTTATTCCCTCGTGCGCCGACATTATAAACAGTGCTATGTTTTATCTAATTGTCAAACTAGAAATCGCAATATATCATCTACAATGCTAAAAAGTTAGTCAGGATTCTTTAAGCTCTTCACTCCCAAACAAATTACACTAAACACTGTAATATATACATCATAGTCAAGATTCTATATTATTTAGTATTGCTAAATAAGCTATACTAGTCATTTGTACAACCTTCATCGTCCCACATATTAAAATAATCATCAGGGTTTGTAATGTCTTCGCTACCAAACAAGCTGTATTAGTCAATTGAATTATATCATATTAAATGTCCCATTGCTTAAACTAGTCAGCATTCTGTAATTTTTTTCATTGCCAAACAAGTTATATCGGTCATTTATATAATATTCACTGTTCCGTAGCTTAAACTAGTTAGAATTATGCAATCTTTTTATTACCAACCAAGCTGTGCCAGTCAGTACAGTTGTATAATCTTCACTGTTTCACAGTTTAGATAAGTCATGACTCTGTGTTTTCTTCACAACAGAACGAAGTAGCTTGGTTAATATAATCATATTATCTGTACTGTTAAAAAAGTTAAAACTATCACAATTTGAACAACAACATTGTCCAAATGAAATGGTGTCAGAATTTCTTTTGTTGGATGCCAGCTCATCGCAGGTTAACACCAGCTACCTGCTAATAACCTTTGTACTGCGAGTAGACCAAAACATTATCCCATAAGTTAATCAAGTTAAGATTCTGTGTTGTTTCCGCTATCTACGATGTTAACTGATTATTAAATAAATATACATACATTTACTTCGGTTCATTTTAAGTTGGACAAGTTGTTAAGATCACCTAATTTGTGTAATAGGATGAACTAGTTAGCATTCTGTGTTTTGTTCAGTAAGTTAGACTGGTCAGTGCTCTTTATCTTGTCCAACAATTTTTGCCAGTCAATCAATACATTGTATCTTGTTGAAGAATTTACACTGGTTAACATTTTGCATCTTGTCCGACAAATTAACCAAATCAATATTCCAAACACATTTCCCCTACATTCTCTCACTGTTAAACGAGTCAGACTGGTCACTATTAGATATATGCCAAACCCATTTAAATGGTCAGTTTCTTTAGTGCCCTGTGTTGTCCATAAACGCTAAAGTTATTATCATATCATTAAACGCAATATTTGTTAAATATTTGCTCACTGTATATCTTTTAAAATGCCTAGTAATTTTAGAGTGGTCAGATAGGTTATTATAATACATACTCCCCAACTGATCAATATTTTACTTTCTTCGTTGTATAATAGGAGGACGCCCTTGCGGTAGAACTGTATTTCATAGCTCAAAAACCTTGTCGAAATACGTACAATACTAAATAGTATTTTCCGGTTTGAAATCCTGGGTACTTTGTAAAATAGACAGTTAATCTATTTGCATGGATTATGATGGGTGGTATGGTACGACTGACTAGCTGCCTTTCCTTGGTCAGAGGTTCAAAATTAGATTAGGTTTGTTTTTAATTTCGCGCAAAGCTACACGAGGGCTATCTGCGTTATCTGTTCCTAATTTAGCAGTGTAAGACTAGAGGGAAAGCAGCTAATCATCATCACCCACCGCCAACTCTTGGGCCACTTTTTTTACCAACGAATAGTAGGATTTACCGTGACATTAAAACGCCCCCACGGCTGAAAGGGCGAGCATGTCTGGTGCGACGGGAATTCAAACCCACGACCCTCGGATTACAAGTCGAGTGCCTTAACCACCTGGCTATACCGGGCCTCAAAATTATAAACAGCGGCTGATAGTTTCCGTAGCTTTGCAAAATACAAATATACAACAGGAAGAAAATATTACGAGCTTACTTGGACCCAGTATTTTATATTAGCACGAGTAAAAAATATATAGTAAGATTAGAGGAACTGAATTTCCCTTGCAATATTAACTCATTTGTACAGAAAGTAAATAATTTTATAATAAACATATCTGCTGCTAAACAATAGTATATATATCACACACACACACACATTTTAAAGTCAGGTGAATTAAAAAGCAGCTAAACGCTCATAAGACTGGCAGATAACCATGAATTAGAGACTTAACTGTCCGTCTCCGTATTTCTTTGCTGTTACTCTTACTGTTTCCCTTATCTAGCTATATGTGGTTGTATCTAAATAGGGGGTTAAGTGGGTTAGTCGCTTTTGTCTCTATAACGAGAATACTTAGGCATTACTTATTTAATCTAATATAATTACAGACTCGACTCTGACTATGTCGTAAACATTAATGTAGAAATCGTGATAGCCCACCCGGACACTATAATAATCTATACTTTGTTGGTTATGAAGAATGTAAAAAATGTGACACCCCGTAAACACGTTGTGTATAGGTAATGCCTCAAAACAAGCTTTGAATTTTAATATAGAATGGATTGGATTAGTAATTGCTTATTTTACTGAAAGCTAAACAAAAAACATATCCTTAACAACATTCATAATTGTTCGAAATATTTACTAGAAAATTTAACATTATCGAACCACTAATAACGAAAGACATGATAACGTATATTAAACATAACTTGGTTATTTTCGATTTCGGTTCTCTACCAGCCTGGAAGCATTGACTGACTACCTCTTCACAGATAACATCAACCTGTTTACGCTAGTGGATGTGAACATTTTAAAGTAATTGAATAGACGTACATCCAGAGGATCACCGAAAATGTTGTGTTTCAAGAATGAATAAAACCAAAAATAAAGTAACAAGTATTTTTATTTCTTGCTTTTGAATTTCATATGTCATGTTGTATTATGGCCTACAGAGATCATAATTCGTTCTGCGATTCATGGCATGCTCATGTTTTACTGACGTCAACAGTACAAACTGCAAAATTATGAGTCCCTTATGTAACGCCATTTTGGAGTGTCTACTGATTGGCTGACAGACAACACACTACTGTATATTGGTGCGATTAATTAAAACAGGTGACCCCTCCGGACGGTCTTTCGGGGAAATTACAGAACACGTTAGCAGATTTTCTCAAGATCCGATTCGTGTACAATTTTGATTTGATTTGTTTTGAATTTCGCCCAAAGATACAAGAGGGCTATCCGCATTAGTCGTTCCTAATTCAGCAATGAAAGACAAGAGGGAAAGTAACTTGTCATCACCACCCACCACCATCTCTTGGAGTTCTCTTTTACCAACGAGTAGTGCAATTGACCGTAATATTATAATGCCACCACGCCTTAAAGAGTCAGCAAGTTTGGCGGGACAAGGATTCAAATCTGCAACTCTCAGATTACGAGAAGCACCCTAACCACCTGGCTATGCCGGATCACGCACAGTTCTGAAGAGTATAATTTAACTAGAAGAAGAACTTGTTAAATAATACAAACATTTTACTTGTTCGTTCAGTACAGTGGTTGAGTACATTATATTTAAAAGATTTTGGAGCTTCACTACATCACTACAGTTTATGCCACTGAGATACCTATATTATATCCGAAGACAGTGCATTTTGATAAGAGGTCTGTAGCGTATTCTAATGTGGAATAGCACAAGTATCAGATTTACTTTCCAGCTTCTTGAAGGATGGAACAATGTATATGAATATTTTCGGTTGGAAAAAACCAGAACACACCCTTATTAAAAGTAATCACTTTTCGGTAACATCAAACTTCCATCTAAACATAATGTTAAAATACAGTTATGTTATATACCGTTTCACTACGACTTTATTATTTCAGTGACAATGAAGTGAATTACTTATTTCGTTATTCAAAACCGCTATATTGTAACACATCCAGTCCTCAGTAAAATAACAGTTTCACTGTCGATAATACAAATGTTGAACGTTTTACTTTTTCGGTTTAAGCCATAAAGTTTTATTTGCTTAAATTGCATTTATAAAAGTGGAAATGTCTTCAACTGAAATATATTATTGTATAACTCTTTCCTTCATAGGCTATTTACATCTTTAAATAATTAGTTTATTCTTTCACATTATGATTACTGTCCCCCAGCGGCTCAGCAGTGTGTCTGCGGACTTACAACGCTAAAAACCGGGTTTCGATACCCGTGGTGGGCAGAGAACAGATAGCCCATTGTGTAGCTTTGTGCTTAATTTAAAACAACAACATTATGATTACGATTTGAAAACTAAGTTTCATATATATAACAACACTGAGAAGTAAGCAGATGAGAAGCGGTGAGTCTTTACTATGAAAGGGGGAGGAAAGCTATTAACGAGACTATCACCAAGTGTTATTGGTAACTTTTTGTCCTAGTGGCTGCCATAATGAAGGTCATTATTGTCAATTTGGCATTCAGTGAAATGTGAGGTCAGAAGGAAAAGCTAAAAACAAATTCACGGCTCATAGTTTCGCGACAGGATGAACAAAACAGACACAATTATGTATGCTCCATGTTAGTTTTAAAATATAACTGAAATTGAGATTTAGATATAAATATATATTCAACATAAATTATACATTAGAACCATTCCATAATGCTATTTAATCAGGTATTCTGAATCTAGTGTAACTTAGTTACAACCATAGTTTTAGAGACTATATGGTTGAAAATGGAGTATAAACTGATCACTACGTTACAATATCAAACAATTAGATAATTTGAAACTCATGACGAATCAATTGCTAAACTTTTCATCACGACTTATTTTACAAAATTATATTGAAGGTAAAATTTATTGCTTCATTTCCAATCCTGTAATTGAAAAGCAAACTTTAACTTACAAACTGTACTTTACAAAACGAAGACACGTACGTCTAGGTAATACATATATTTAACCGGTAAAAAGAAAAACAACAATAAACAAACAATGATATCTCCCTAGAAAACCGAAAAAAAAGTGTATTTTCTTGGCTTAAGATATCCAAAGTGAGCTTTATGTATACTAACAAATTTTTACCATTCATTAACTTGGTTTTCTATGTTAATAATGAATTTACCGCAGAACTTGATACTCGGAAAGTGCAAGCTGGGATTCTCTAACGATGAATGTTCAAACTCTTCAGGCTTGGTTTGTCAGGTTATATTTTTTATCCCACTGATCTTTCTAGTATGTTTTAATATTTTTAACTATGAATCAATCGACTATATTCCTTCTATTTCCTTTTACTTTTTAAACACAAACATGTAACTTAACCTAAAATATCTCAATTTGATTTTGACTTTTAACGTTATTGTATTACTTAAGAAGTGGCGAAATATGGTAGCATTTTGAAGAGAAATATTTGTTCCATAAACTGTGAAGCATTAGTATTTATTTTGTAAACTTTGAAAAACGTGCCCATGATATTACACCTATCTTATAGCTATCTGCTGTGTCCACCGAGGGGAATCGAATCCTTAATTTTAGCGTTTTAATCCGTAGACTTACTGTTGTCCTAGCTGGGTACATTAATAGTGTAATACGTTCAGTTGGAATCAATAATCACTATTAAAAGAACTCTGACAAAAGCGATTTCCGAAAGTTATAGAAACTACTATAGAGGGCAGATCTGTATTTGCATTATATATCTATTAGCAAGTTAATGTGGATATTTGCTGCCTTTTATAATTTTGGGCTCTTTACCAGAGGTAAGTCAGCCAGCCAGTTAACGGTACTCTGTTACCTATATATACAACCCACGATAAAGGATTGCTAGTCACTCTTAGAGTGTACCCATAACTTAAAGTAAAAGGTTTTTTGTTTTTTTTTGTGGTAAAGTACGGGTCCGAGCTCAGTAGATTAGAAGTGGAAGAAAGGCTGGAAGGCTCGGAAATTTCTAGTGAAATAATTTTGCTTTCTTGTGACTTCCGTTTATCGATTTTCAGTCAAGTTTTTAAAAACTAGGGGTTTTAAAGTGTTTTTTTTTCTTTTATATATACTCTTCAAAAAAAAGAAACGCAAAAGGGATATTTTTGTTATTTTAAAGAGAAATATATGTAATAACGTTACAAGCTCAGAGTATGTGATGTTACACGTGTTAAGGCACTGATTGTCAGATCAAAATGACAATAAAAGTTGTGCACTTTGAAAACGGAGGAAAACATCGGATGTTTCGCCAAAACGCATGCGTGTCCAATAAATTTGTTTAAGAGATCTGCATGTTCTGCAAGTACAACATGTGCAAAATCCCTATAAAAGTGACGGGTTCTCGGTTTCCATAGCTTAGTGTTAAGCCACCGACACGCAATACAGTTACGCCATGACTGACTGAAGCACAACGCAACAATGCCATTGGTCGCTTGGAAGCAGGCAAATCTCGATCAGATGTTGCCAGAGCTGTGAATGTCCACCCAAGCACCATCACAAGGCTATGGAATCGTCACCAACAACATGGATCAACTCCGCACAAGATCGCAACATGCGGTTACGTCACCTTCGGGATAGGACCACCACTGCGACGTCTACTGCTTCAACCATACCAGGGCTACGTAGGATTTACGATCAGACCGTACGCAACCGTCTACGAGATTCTTAGGCCCCATGTGCAACCCATCATGGTGAACGTCAACGACGTTTTTCAACATGACAACGCCCGTCCTCACACAGCCCGACTCACCACTGTCTTCTTGAGACACCACAACATCAACGTTCTTCCCTGACCCTCCAGATCACCAGATTTAAACCCCATAGAACATCTTTGAGACGAGTTGGACCGACGTCTGCGACGGCGACAACTTCAACCGCAGACTCTACCTCAGCTTACAGCAGCTTTGCAGGCTGAGTGGACAGCCATTCCACAGGATGTGATCCGTCATCTCATCGCTTCCATGGGCAGGAGATGCCAAGCAGTTATTGATGCTCACGGGGGGCATACTCGTTATTGACGTTGAGTGACGTTAAACTTCACCTAGTGAGCGTGGACTTCGCCTTTGCAGACATTGGATGTTCAGCAGTGAATGTGCAAAGTTTCACACATGTCATACAGAACTACCCGAAATAAACTTGTTAACAATTTGTCTCATATTTTGGCTTTTGCGTTTCTTTTTTTGAAGAGTATATATATATATTACTTTCGTGGGTGAACTCCTTCAATAATTATTCACTTCTAATGCTACTTTAGACTTCTATAGCATGTCGTGATAAAGTCCACGCAGATTGACGCTGTACAACTTTATTTCTTTATAGTAGTATTATAAAAAATTTAATTAAAAGGAATACTGTGAATGGTAAAAAATATGAGTTCAGTTTTCTATTGTTTCAATGTCTTGATAAAGAGGACGCTATTTGAAAAGAGAAGATGTAAAAGCTAAGTTCTTATAATATTGTGGATTTTTTAATGTTATTTGGTTTTGTTACTTTTATCTTTAGAAATTAAAGCTGAAAAACAAAAATAACTAGATTTAGTAAGACTTGGCTTAAGCTTTTAATTTACATTTAATTGTGTAGCGTGCAGTATTATGTTAGATTAAGTTTAGTACACGCAACGGTTCTTTAGGCTTCGTTATAATTTAATATTGCAAGGCAAATTAAATACTTTGTCTTATTTAATAAGTAGTCTAAAACTAGTTAATTTTCAATTTCAGGTTTAAAAGTGTTAACAAGAGGCTAGTGGTATATAATAATATAATGGTTAAGACCAGTCAGGGGGTGAAGTCTTCCATTTTTATGAGGTATAACGAATGGGTTGTATTTGGGAGCTTTGAACCATTATGCAATTTCAGGGAAGCTAGTAGTGAGAATATTCAAATTATATGTAGTTTGCCGATTGGAGGCTATCCTAACTAAAGTTGAGGAAATAGATAGAAATATAAACTGTGGGAAATAACAGCAGGACTTCAAGAGGAACTTAAGCTTTTACATGCAAGAGAAGCATCAGCTAAGATTAACAATGATATTCAGGAAGTAAGAGAGGATAGTATTAGGGTTAAAAGTAATGAACTTATTTGTGAAGACCCTGTTCTACTGAGCAACAGATTTCAGCCCTTGGGTTATGTAAACAAAGAACTATTGGAGGAAGGGAAAGGAATAGAGAAGGATACTGATTATGAACTTAAAGGTTATAGGTGATTCATCGATACGTAAATTGAATAGTGTGTGGAGTAAATAGGGAGAAAAGAATTAGATTATGAGGCACAGGTGGAAGACAAGAGATGTAGTGAAGAGGATTGACAACAATGCGTTTTTGTTGAGCACGTAGGGGCTAACAATGTAGGAAAGAGCAAGTCAGAAGAGATATTTAATAAGTAGAGAGGGTTGATAAAAAATATTTAAAGATAAAGGCAATAAATTAATTGTGTGAGGGATACTGCCAAAAATTAATTGTGCATATGAAATTTGAGTAGGTCACTAGGGCTAAATGCTAGGCTGAAATTAATATGTAAGGATAAACAGGTTAGCTGGTTGAACTTGTGGAACCAGTTCAGTAGGAGGTGAGAATTTTGTCTCAACGAATAGTTTACACTTAAGTAGGAAAGGGTCTGGTATATTTTCAAGGGCTATTAACTCAGTAGTGTGGGAACTTTTAAACTAGGACTAGCTAGTGGTGAGGGCAGATACAAACTAAATGTAACAAAATTGAGATGTATAGTAAAGTTTAGTATAGGAAATCAGTATAAAAGTAGTTATAAGAAAAACTTAGGGCATTGGTAGCAATAGAACGTGATGATGAGAAACACACATGAAATAAAAATGTATCTCAAACAGCTGGTATGAGTATTAAAACTTTTATTAAAATAGAGTACAATGTTGTTCTCTACCTTATTTTAATAAAAGTTTTAATAACAATACCAGCTGTCTTGAGATACATGGTTAAATATAGATGATTTTGATGATAGAACTTTCTTTGAAATACATGGTCATAAGTTATTTAATAGGACAGAGTAGTAAAGAGAGAGGGGGGAGTGGCTCTGTATGTAAAGTGTGAGTTACATCCTGTTGAAGTTGAGAATATTAAAAATAATAGCAAGAAGATTGAACCCATTTTGGTTTTTCAGTGGATATCAATGAAAAAAGCTCTTAGTAGGAATTTGTTACAGATGAAACTAGTGAAATTAGTGAGAAACTTTACAGTGAGATTAAGATCTTGGCTATTAATGAAGTAATAATTGTGGGTGATTTTTATTTCAGACATACTGATTGGAAAAGTATGAGAGGATAAGGTTTCTGTAAACTGTGCAGGATGGATTTCTTCACCAGTTGGTCAAGGAATCTACTATAAACAATGCTATTTCAAATTTATTATTAATTTGTAACATAGAAATAGTTGAGGTAGTGGAAATCGGGAAACACCTATGTACAAGTAATTATTGCTATATTAGCTTTGATGTTTTGCTGCATATGAAAATCAGGAATAATGATATTTTGATTACAAATTTTGAAGGGATGTAATAAGAACTGTCTGTTGTGAATTGGCCAGCTGAGTTATTTGGGGACACTGAGCAAATGTGAAAACATTCCAAAGAAAACATTTTCAGTATTCAAAACAAATATATTCCTCACAGGAAAAGAAGGGTAGCTGCAAGTAAAAAAACTAGGCTTATAAAGGGCATAACAAATAAAATTAAAAAGTATTGCAAATTAAAAAAATTAAATTAACAAATAATGTAGTAGATCAAAAAAGTTGGTCAAACAGGAAATTAGAAAATCCAAAGTGCTGTATGAAAAAATTTGGATGAAAACATAAAATTTAAGAGTAAGGATTTTTTAAAAATGTATTAGGGGTAAACAAGATGTTAGGATGGGGATAGAACCCTTGAAGAAAGATAGAGGAAGGCTTGTATCTGTTATGTATGCATTGGCTAGGCTATTAAATTTGTTTTTTTTTTAGTTTTTACTAATGAAGACTGAAGACTTAAGCAGTATTCCTCATCTGGAGCAATTGATAGGTGAAAACAAAGTTGAACAACATAATTGCATAAATTTTCAGCTTGTTAAAATAAAATTGAGAAGTTTATAGATTGATAAGGCTCCTAAATCAGATAATATTTCCCCAATAGTTTTAAAGGAGGACAAAGATTGGATGCATGAGTAACTTGCTGTGATTTTTTTTTTTTTTTTTGTAGGTCATTGAATAGTGTGCAAGTATTAATAATTTGGAAATTAGCCAATGTCATTCCTATCTTCAAGGAAGGTAACAGAAGTTATCAGTAATTATAGGCTTATTAGTGTTACATCAGTTGTGGGAAAAGTTTTGGAAAGTCTGATAAAAGACACCTTGCAAGGTCATTTAAAAAAGTTTAGAATTTTATTGGACAGTAAACATTGTTTCACTAAGGGAAATCTTGCCTTTCAAATCTTTTGACTGCTTTGAAAATGTTTCTGCATATGTAGATTATGGGAAGGGTGTAGATTTAGTGTAACTGGATTTTCAGAAAGTATTTTTCAAAGTGCTACATAAAAGGCTTATAAAGAAACTTTCCTGAATAAGTGTGGGGATAAGTTAACTAACTAAACAGAAGAGTGGCTTCATGGAAGAAAGCAGAGTATTATGATTAGAATTCAGTCAAACTGAACTGATGTATCTAAAAGCTCAGTTTTAAGACCATTGTTCTTTTTGATTCAGATTAATGACAGAAATGATGAAAGAATGGTCAATAAATTACTTAAATTTGCTGGTGATATCAAGGTCTTGGATGTTGCTGGCTGTGAAAAGGATGCTACTGCTTTACAAAAGGATTTAAATCAATTACTGAGTTGGACAAATAAATGGCAGATGGGTATTAATTATGATAAGTGCAAGATAATGGTTGATCAGTCTCTTAAGCCATCCAAGCAGTGTGCTGTTGCTAATGGTATGGCAAATAAGATTTTAGGATGTATCTACAGAAATATTGAATACGCGTTTAAAGAGGTTATAATTTCACTGGACAGGTTACTGGTTAGGCCACTGTGTTCAATCTTGGGTTTCTTGCCTTAGGAAGGACACTGAATTTTTAGAAATTGTTCAGAAGAGGGTTACTAAAATGGTACCTATGATAGTGTGGTTATCATATGAAGAGAAATTACAATCCTTAAAATTGTTTTATCTTGAAAAAGAAGAGTTAGAGGGGATCTGATTGAAGTATTTAAGATTGTATATAAGTAATTGATAATGTTGATGCATCAACATTTTTCATATTTAATAGCGAGAATTATAGAACTAGGGGACACAAATGTAGATTTAGGCAAGGTAGAAGCCATCTTTAGCTAAAACAATTTTATTTTTCAAATAGGGTGATTGGTCTATAGAATGGGTTGTATTGATGTTGTGGAGGCAGTAAAGCTTGATCGATATATGAATCATAAGAGCTGGCTTTAATTCTTTAAAATTAATTCATTTATTTAACTTTGGGTTAGAGGATGGGAGAGCTGATATGGACCAGTCCCTTGTTGTCCCTAACCATTATGTTAAAGAAATTTGTGAATATAGTGTATTTACTATAGTAATTTATCAATGTACTGATGCACTTTTGCTCAAGTTTGTTGGTTATATCATTAGATCCATATGAACCAATGGGTGTAGAGCAGTCAAACAAAACTATAGTTTCAACTTCTCTGTTATCAAACTATAAGGAATAAAAATTCATGAAAATTTGCTATACCCGCAATGCTTAATATTATAAATGCTCAACAATAAGGTATGAGAACAAACTTATCAGTTTCATTTTTTAAAGTATATTTTGGATATGCGTGTCATTTTTTAAGCTCGCACTACATTGATTTTACCAGTTACTTATCTTGCACATATTTAGTGACTAACTGAATGAAGTGTCTAACGAAAGTAATTCTATTGTATACATACTTTTATTATGACCAACTGAAATAAATCTTATTTTTTGTTTAAAAAAAATTAGTTGAAATGTTTTCTGTAACATCCTGGTTATAAATATAACGGGTGTTTAGGTTTGTTACAACTAAAAACAAGCCGAAACAAGAAGAAAATAAACGCTGCACTAATTGAAAGCATCCCAGAGTACAAGCTACAATGTGGGATATAAAATGTACCCTAGGTTTTGGAGGTGACTACACACACACACACACACATGCGTTTAATATATCACAGCATAATTTTCCAAACGGGCTTTAATGTGAATACAAATATACTATATGCGAAGTATGCCCATTTTTACACAGACTGCTGCATGGAAAATCAAGCAACATGTCAAAGAAATCATGGTTCGTTAGTAGAGGTCACTGTAGGTTTGTTCTGTCCACAAGACATGACGTTTTTGCTCCTTAATTGGTGAAAACGACAGATATGAGGAACAAAACGACAAATTCCCTCTTTTTATATGACGAGCGGGCATTAACGAAAGGAATGATTACCAGTTGATACTTACAGTCGATTCAATTTGGATGTAGTTGAGAACAGCATATCAGGTAAGGATCGAAGTTTGTTGCCATTAAGCCTCCTGTTGAAAGAAAAGGTAACACTGTAAGCAACTCGTTAGTTTCTGAAGCCATTCAATATGATTTTCAAATAGTTGCACTATTTTACAAGACTCTTTCGCCAAATTAGAGAAATGAAATACAGGAATTAAAACTGTGTTAAAGCTACCAAACGGGCAAAAACTACACTGTTCAAGTGGTCATTTTAGTATATTATTTGGTCAGTTAAACGAATTATTTACTGGAAAATTGTACCAGTGATCATACTGTTAAAGGTAATTACTTGAATTCCCTCTATTAGTTTAGACAAGTTATGCCACATATTCATCCTGGTAGAAATCTTTTAGGTTACGACATCTACTTAACAACAACCATAAAAATAATAGTTGTAATGGCTATTAAACAAAATGACATTCAAGTCATAATCCCAGAACAACGAACGACTTTTTAGTAATAATAATATCCTACATAAAATGAAATTTTCAATTTACAAGACAACAAAATTGTCACCAATTTACTAACCTTAGGAAAATGCCTTTCAGTTACAACGCTTAACAACTAAAATGACTAACTATAAAATCCTCCAACCACAACAGAAAAACAGCCATCAACTTACAACTTCTAAATGACCTATGACCCTGAATTTGCAATTCCTAATTAACAAAACTTTCAATATGGACAAATGTCAAAATAAGTAAAGTACAACCTTAAATCAACATACTTTCAAATATTAATAGTTTACCTTCAAGTCACAAACCATTATCTTATAAAACTATATGTAAAATATTTAAAAACCCTGATTAAGAAATCAAATTTCAAATAATATCATTCGTTTGCAACCCTGTATGTGAAAAACAAACTTTACCTCATAAACTGTAACTAACAAAACGACCTTCAAATAAAGCCCCCAGGTATAACAAAAACTGTCAAGTCAGAATCACTAACTAGTAAAACAGGCATCAAATTATAGTTCTTAACTGTGACAAGTAGTTTTCATACTATAACTGCTAACTTTCAAACTCACTTTCAGAATAAAGCTTCTTAACAAAATTATCATAGAAGTAGAAACATTATTCAAGTTATAACACCTTGTTACTGAAACAAATATTAATTTACATTCTATAACAGAATAAGTTTAATTAACAACGCCTAGCTCAGTAGTAACATGGTCTTCAAGATAAATCTTCTTAAGTAACGAAATATCCTTCAAGATACAAAGATTAATTTAAAAGACAGTAACAAACGCGTGGTTACCAAGCTTAAATAACTAAACAACCTAAGAAGTAACGCTCCTTGACCAACAGAAATCACTCAGACTAAAAATCTTAAGTAACGAACGTTCAAAAGCTGCTATTGTTTTTTTTTAACTAAACTCAAAAGTACACCAACACGGGCACGGGTACTGAAACCCTGTTCTTATTACTGTGAGTTCGCAGTTATACCGCTGTGTCAGTGGGGAGCCTTGTTCAAGCTACAAACACCTATATAAAAACCCATAATTTATAAACATTCGAATAGCAAAAAACGATCATCAGGTTACAAACCTTAACTACCAAAACAACCTTCAGGTTATAACTCCGTCTAACAAAATGACCTTTACTGCCAAGATTTTATTCCAGTGATTTTATTTTAAAATATTTCCTTGGTAAAAGGCGATCTTAACAAACAAATTATTGGTATTTTTTTCTTTCCTAGAAATAATTTAATTGTTAAAGTTCGAAAAAAATACACTTTTCAACAAGTTTAGTTGTAAATGTCTGACGACAATTGTTGCTTAAGGCTACACAAAGACTGTTTGCTTATAGCAATTCCTAAATTTGAACTGATAGATTACAAAGAAGAGAGCTAGTCAGAAGTACCCAATGCCAATTCTTAAGTATTTTTTCAAAAAAGATATGGTAGGATACAACCGTCAATTGTATCGTGCACCCATGTCCACAGAGTATGGAGCGCATTTTTGCATAAATAAAACGTGAACATTCAACCCCTGTATTCACAGTTGGAACGTCCTTCCAACTAAGACACGCCCGGGCTAGTGAAAACTTTTTTCTTAGATGCTCCTTTTAACAGTTTTATCTGTACCTATATATATACAATCACCGTATGTTATAAATACGTATTATTTAAAATTCATAACCAGATAGATGTAAGTCATATATACTTGGAAATATTTCTTCCTGGAAGAATATTACAGATAGACCATTGTGTATCTTTCTACTTAACTTCAAACAACATTCTAGAAGAATAGGCCTAGAAAAATGTATTTACATCTGTTTGACAGTTTTGGAATACTCAAATTCGGTTTTCATCTTCTTGTATGTTTTGTAACTCTCTAACTAAGCGGGATCAATACAACGCCATTCTGTACCTAGAAAAATATACAGGTTGAAAGCAATTGATCTCTTAAAAAGACTAGTGATATTTAATGAAGATGTATTTTGTATACATCATAATTAACCAGTATAATAACGCATGAGTAAAACATGGGGATTAGTTTAGACAGGCTCAGCTTATCATTCTCAAAGGACTGGATTTTTTAACCTAATCGTACAAGACGCTGAGAGCAGTTTTATTCACTCCCTATAGAACGGCAAGGTTGACTATTAGTATGCTTTATAAAAAAAAACACCAAAACAACAGGACATATGAAGAGAACAACGACAAACATGTTTCAAGTGCCATGATTAATAAATCCATACCGCGAGTTTTACATATGTCCAAATTAAACAATGCAAAATTACTATTGTACGTAGCTTATTTGTTTATTTTTCAAGCAGTCAGTAAGCGAGGGGGAGAGGATTCCTATCTTCCATACTGATTTCTGCGAAACCACTTAGTTACTCTATTGTAGTTTGGAAGCGAAGAATGTTCCTTCAGACAGTAATTCTCCCTGGGATTTCCTATGGATATTGGGAAAGTCATATGGCAAAAAAACAGCTGGGTGGATACCACGTACATTTTGTAGATACTCAGCAGCCATAATAACGAGCAAGGATACTTGAGTAAGGAAGCACTTTAGGTTAATATAATAAAAGGAAGGCAAACAAGGATTCATAAACATAAGGAAGAATTTGATTGGTAAATAAAGTTCTTCCTTATGCTTATAAATCGTTGTTTGCCTATCTGTTATTACTGGTAAATGTTTATAACACTATGTGGTTGAAAAAAAAAATCTGGATGAATACCAACTACATCTTGCACATGATCGGTAATCATGATTATGTGTACGTGTGCTTGTAAGGCTAGGTGGCTGAAAACAACTGAATTAATATCTACTACATCTCGCAGATTTTTTTAAAAGTGTTTCATAGAAATTCAGTGTAAGCATAACTTCAGATTAATTTATTTTAAATATTTACCACCGGTCATGCAAGGCATCTGCTATTGAAACAGTCGTTTTACCATATTTCAGTCTTCTCTTTTGAAGTATTTTCGTTTGTTTCATACCATTGAAAATCTTACTGTAAGACATAACTAAATCCTTACACGTTACTTTTTGTCTTATGATATGATTAATTAAAATTTATATGATCAAGATACGTCGTGTTTGGAAGTGCTCTTCTAGAGATTATCAGGATATATATAGTATTTGAAAATCAGAAATAGGTTTTCCACCACAAGAATATACAGAAATAGTGTATACCATTTAATTGAAATATATATCACTGATCCATATCCTATAAAGAACCAAAACGTAGCTTAATATTAATTATGAAGATAAATTTTACTCCTGACACAATTTTACCCATGTTTTGAACCTTAAGCTGCTCATTTTGCCTCTTTTTTGACATTATGTGTCTGGTGTGCATATATTACCCAGTTTATCAACATCGTATACTTTATTAATATGACTTCTGGAATTCGCCAAAGCAAAATTTTTTATGCAAGACTTAACAACAAGGGAAACTTGAATAAAAGGAATTGTGACACATATATGCATTTATTTGAAATTTACAGAAATGTATATACTTTCAGCTTTTGACATTATATTATGTTTTATTTATGTATGTTTTCACTACAAGTAACAGAAAATAATTCCTGTCATGCTGTACTGTGCTATCTCTGTGCATTTATATATGAAGAGAAGGTGTTTACAAAAGTTCACAATCTCCAGTGTTTTTGAAGCATTGTTTCTTCTTTACAAGATGGTTAACAGGCTACTTGTCTAAAATATTCAAGGTTTAAGACGGTTTTCTGGACTTTTTTTTTTTTTTTTTAAAGGGATACACTTTCAAACATTACCTACAGATCTAGGTATAAGAAATGGTAAAAGAGTCAAATACTTTGTGGAGGTACTGAGATAAGGAGATTCTATTCGTTACATGAGGCTGCTCTTAAACGTAAAGTGCGTCACACAACAGTTTAGTTTTCTGTAGACAGATTTTTTCGTCTTCGCTTCAAACGTTATCAATATCATAGCTAAATTCTACAGTAGCTGCTAATGTCATTCGTCTTTTGTTTTTGTTGCAGCATAGAAACTTATAGAATGATTATGAATTTTCCGTGTTTTTTTTTAATTTTATTTCAAGTACAAACTTTTAGTTCCTGGCACCGTTTGAAATCTAATTATAGGTTTGGATTTAGGAGATCAAATCCTTTCGATTGATGTATTTGACCATATCCAAGGTCTCATAGATTAATTTATTCTAATCATGCCCAAAAGAATTTCAAGTGTTGCGGCTACTGAGGATTTCCTCTTGTTTAACCTTTAACGATTTGTGGTTTGGATTGCATACTTTAGGTTATTTCTTTTATTGTTAAAACTTCCGTGACACATTTTAGTTATATATATGTGCGTAGTTGTGACGAATATGGGTTATCGACATGAAGAGTTACAAAAAATAAATTTATAATTGTGAACAAACATTACAAGCGGTGGTTTTAATAGTAAAAACTGATATTTTAAATCGGTGATGAAAAACTTTTATTATTTTTTTGTATATTTGGAATTTTCAGTGTGATTAACAGGTGATTATTTTTTCAAGCAATCAGTTAGTGAGGGGGAAAGAATTCCTATCTTCCATTCTGATTTCTGCGAAACCACTTAGTTACTTACTCTATTGTAGTTTGGAAGCAAAGAAAGTTCCTTCAGACAGTAATTCTCCCTGGGGTTCCCTTTTCGCAAATAATAAGTCAGGAGTACTTATTCTGTGTGAAGTCGGTTAATAACGAGTCTTTCATTGTACAGGATTTATGTCTACTGCCTTTAATTTACAGTTTATAATCCTGGACTTCTAGTTTCCACATGTAGCTTAAGTAAGAGATACGGAAATCAGGGACTAAGTCTCAACCAGAGCAAATTAACATTGCCTTGTTAAAGAAGAAAAATTGCAGCACAAAGACAGTTACATATGTCGTGTTAACTGTAATAATACGACATTAACTAACTCATTATCTTGGAAAAAAAGATAAAAGAAAGAGACAGAGAGACAGAATATTTAGGAAGCACGCTGTTCAATGAATCAAATAAATTAAAAACTATGCATTTATGATAATTTAAGTTCTTGGGCTTTCTTTATTTCTAACTTGATATTATGTATTGGTGGTCGTTTGACTTCGCACGTGATATTGATTTTTTGCGGGAACGTGATAATATAAAATAGGGAGGACAATTTCATGGCCAAATATTCCCTTTTCAGCATCATTTAAGACCTCATGATACCCCAAACTTCCGCAGCGTTTGTGCTTGGCTGAGCCCAAAATGGGAAGTCTTTGGATGTCTAGCTCAAGTCGACAAAACACGCTTCACTTCATAAGTATGCTGAAATCCGAGCATGTGGTTATTTATGATAGAATATCGTGCCGTTCAAAACCCAGCCAGCATATAATGGAATTTGGAGAGCCACATTATTTGTAATATTAGGCGGGACAAACGTTACGTTTATGGACCACAGCTTCTTCACAGATCAAACCATTAGGCCAACTGTACTGCATAAAAACAGTTACGAACTGCAGACAATATTTCTTTTTTTCACTTTAAAAAATAATATAAGATATCGTCTGTCATATCAGTTTGACTCACTCACTCAAAATACTGCTCAGTTTTAAAAGGATAATAGTCTAACCACTAGTGACAGCGTCACTAATTAGAATAAAACTCGTATCCTATTACTCCCTTGTAATGTTAGAATAAAACTCGTATCCTATTACTCCCTTGTAATGTTAGAAGCTTATTCACCTATAGCATCTTTCTTTTGAATTAAATTATTCCCAAACCATCACGTCAACTTTAGTACTATACTTGTTGAAGGCTTATTAGAATACATAAAATTAACACTGTCCTAGTGTTAAGACAAACATCATATTTTATATAGCACATAATTGTTACACAAATTTCCTTGAAGTAGCAATATTATTAGTATGAAGTAGAGTTATACAGTATCTCTATAGAATTTATCTAAATATTTAAAAAATGTAAAATCTACGTCTGTCAAGTTAACATATGGCTGAGAGATGCCTCATTCGCTGCGTTGATCCTTAAAGTTAATGAAAAGTTTTAAGTACAAAAACTAATGATTATATTAAATTAGTTTTAAATAGGAAATAATATTAATAGAGACTTATGCTGTTCACTTGATATTTTGTGTTATTCATACACTCTAGAATCCTAAAGAGATTCTCAATATCTAGGAAGAAAATTAAGTTTACAATGTTACTACCATAAATGTCAAGTTTTACATCTATACGTTTAGAATAAGAATTTATATAACATTCATACTTCGTTTTGGGTTTATAAACATCCTGTTATTTACAGGAATAGAAATGATAACACCGGAATCAAATAAATTTTTAAAGTGTTTTATTAAATACAACATTATGAAATGCATGATTGCATGTTTTAATCAATTAAGGAAAACTCGCTTATTTCAAGAAATCTTTATACACTCGTGCTTCCATGAGCTCTGAACTGACATATTTTGCTAGAATATCTTAATAAACATAACATGCTTATATATTTACTTACAGAATCCTCCTATTACTTTTTCATTATTATCGATAACTATTAATCTGACATAACACAACGAGATAAAGAAACAATTTGGTTACCTTTACGTTCTCATTTCAATGCAAAATGTTCAAAATATGTCTTGTTTGTATTTGTAAGGACTGGAAATGATAGCCACTACAATATAGTTTTAAAGAAATATATATCTATATACATACATAAACATTTGATTCTATATTCTCTTATCTTTTCACAAAATACTGTTCTACTTATGTAATAAATGCAATAAAAATTTCTTATGCAGGGTATCATCATTTGACACTAATCGCTAGCACTTAACTACATGGAAGATTTCGTGATGATGTTGAAAAAAACCAGCGATACTTACTTAAAGTAATTCAAGAACAGTGCTGAAAGTTTGGAAGTTTCGTGGTTATACATACACATACATGAACAATTTAAGCTAATGAAAAAGATGTCCGTTTTATTTCAATGCAGTTTGGTTTGTTTTGAATTTCGTGCAAAACTACACGAGAGCTATCTGCACTAGCCGTCCCTAATTTAGCAGTGTAAGACAAGAGGGAAAACAGTTAATTATCACCACACACCACCAACTCTTCGGTTACTCTTTTACCAACGAATAGTGGGATTGCCCTCACATTATAACGCCCCCACGGCTGAAAGGGAGAGCATGTTTGGCGTGACGGGGATTCGAACCTGCAACCCTCGGATTACGAGTCGAGTGCCTTAACCACCTGGCCATGCCGGACCATTCGATGCACCTTTATGTCATCTCAAGTTAAGCTGTGTATTTTAAATTTTTAAAAAAAGTTTCTTCTATTGAGAAGGAACAATCGTTCGCAGACGTCTGAGTACAGATACGTACGTAGTGTTAGGTTTTTAATTTTCATATTTATCAGCTTTAAAAACCCTTTCACACTTTAACGAAGAGAAAAAAAAATTGAGTTGACCACCTTTAAATATAAATCTGTATTTAGATTATATTTTGTTGTCTTAAAGAACAAGACATAAGATAAACCGTGAGGTTACAAAAGCAATTCTAAAACGAGCCGATACAATGTTTAATTTAGCTAAGGACAATCCTGAACTCCAATACGATGTATTAATTTAGTTACGGTGTCTCCTGAATTCCAATACAATCTGTAATCCATGTAAAGTTGATACTGCATAGTGAGTTATACATAGCTGTACAACGAATGTAGATAAGGATATAAAATCGGGTTTGTGTTTTAAACATTTGTACACTAACAGACCGTTGCGCCTTCTCAATAATAAGTTTACAGTTAGTAAAAACACAATATTTGAAACTCAACACTGAAATATGAAATGTTCATTGCAATAAATCTTTGTTTTTGAATGAAATCTTATTAATTCACGCCAAGTGCTAAAATACTGAAATAGTGAAAAATGAGTAATACAATGTTAGCGTCAAGAGATGATATCTGTTAGTTGGGAAGTAATAGTAGCAACTGACAGAATATAAACAGAGACTGAGCAGAATATCGTGTAAAACAACAAAAATGTCACTTTGTAAACAAACTCACACAAAGAGTGGCACAGAATTGAAATTGAATGCAAGCGAATGTCACTTTGTATTAGCACGTAACAGTGTTTTTACAATGTACAGCTACAAAGTTTAAAAACGAGTGACGCAAGGTAAGCACTTATGGATTACGTTTGTCATTTTGCATATAAACTATAGTAATGCGTGAGACAGTATAAACTCATAGTAAAGATGAGTGTTACATTGCAAACAAACTACAGTAACCAATGACGTCACGGTATAATACTAAATGCATGATACAATGTGAACATTGAATAAGAAAGAGCGAAGGTTGCGGTGTGAACAAACTGCAGTAACAAGTGACACAATAGGGACACATCGTAACACTGAACGAGTACCACAATGAAGGCACTTGTTACGTAATAACAAACAGTAATGAGTATCGAATAGTGTGTAGAAAAGTAAATGCACACAGGCATAGAATGTGCTCACCACCCCTGCTGTGACACAAAGTTGTAGAAGATGTAGCTGGAAATCTCGGGTTATAGGGCTTTCATCATTTTATAGCTGTAAATATTTTTGTACTGGGTACAGATAATGACACGTGTATTCTCACAGAGTTATTAGACTGATTTTCGTGTTTATTTTCACAAGGACAGTTCAAGTTGGCAAAACAAAGTCAATCATAAAGAATACAATGACAGGAAAGTTAGATGCATAAACGACCTTGCAGATGTTTAAAACTCCCAGTTAACGAGTCAGTTGAAAACATCAGAGGAAGTTCGAAACTGAATTTCTAAAGGCAGTCTTAGAATCTACTTTTTCTTTTCGCTTACTTAAAACAAAATCAATAAAAGATAGTAATATATCAGCACACTATATACGTTAAAGTAAAAAAAAAATACTAGTACCAAATATACGTTCCACATCAGTGGTAACCTATATAAATATTGTGTGTTGATAAATCTGTTGTACATTACTAATGTCTGGGTAAACATTTGAGTACTCGCGTTGATATTAAAAAGCTATTGCTTAAGTCTGCTGTGTAAATATACCTATGTGTATGCATTTGCATACACATGTTAATTTACTGGTTTTGCTGTTTTTACATTTATTATTTTATTGAGGGTGCACTTTACTCAAGAAAGCTCTACAAGGACAAATAATAATTTTCTTTTGTAATTTTTTAAAAAGAAAGGGAAAAGGTTCCCTTTCATTCTTAAGGGGGACAGAAATAATATTTCCATTATTAAGTGGACAAAAGAAGTGCTTCTTTCTTTGTGAGGATCGACAAAAGTGCTACTTTTTGTTTGGACAGACAGGAAAGGTACACCTTTCTCTTTGATAATAGACAAAAATTTTCCTTCCTTTACTAGACGGTTTGACAGAACTAGTAGTGCTCGGTTTTTTACTGAAATGGGCAAACTTAGTAATTCCTTTTGGTTACTGGTATTAACACAGAAGTATCCTATTTTCGTTATTATTGACAGAAGTACATCTTTCTTCATTAAAATCGGCAGGAAAATGCTCCTTTCTTTCTTAGAGGATTAACATAAGTAGTACTCTTATTTTTCTTCTTAGAATGGACTAAACGAACACTTTAATTTGTTAGGTTGAACATTAGAAGGATTTTCCTTTTTGTTAGAATCAACCAAAGTTTTCCTTTCTTTCTTAGAATCAACAAAAAAATATTTCTTTCTTTGTATGATCTACAGAAGAATCATTTTGTCTCTGTTGACTCCGATACAAATATTTCTTTTGTTAAAAACGAAAGAGAAGTATTCATCTCTTTGCTAGGAATAAAAGAAGCAATACTTTCTTTGTTGAAATTACAGAAATACTTCTTTCTTCATTTATATTGACTGGTGAAGTATCCTTTCTTTGTAAAAATATACAGAAGTGTTCCTTTTCTTAAGGTCGACAAAAGTAGTACTTTCTATTTAGCAAAAGAAGTGCTTTATTTTTGGATCGCCAAAAGAAATACCATGTTTGATAGGTCTGGCAAAACTATTTTTTATAGTTGGGATAAACGGAAAAAAATATTGTAGATCGACCAACGTTCTCCTTTTCGATGGACCAAACGAAATAATTTTTCTTTGTTAAGAACAACAGAAGAAGTACTTTCTTTGTTAGGAACAATAGAAAAAGTACTTACTTTGTTTGGATCAACAGAAGAAGTGCTTTGTTTGAAGCATCAGAAGAAGTGCGTTTTTTATTAGAATCGACAGAAGAAGAACACCTTTTCTTAGGATCGACTGAATAAGTAATCTTTTCTTTGTTAGGGTGGAGTTTTTTGCCTTATTTGGGACAGATATAAGAAATGAGCCTTTATTTGTTATTATTAGCTTTTTTATATTGATATACTTTAGGCTTTCCTTTCTTTTTCTTTAGAAACGATAGAATACGTTCTTCTTTGTTTGAAAGACCGAAATTTTTAATATTTGACAAAAATGGAACATTTTAAATCGCCTTAAAAGAATTTATTGCTTTTAAATATCTTATCCCACACTGTTTTACTAAAATATTTTTTTCTACAGGGTGTTCGGAAAGTAACTGTGCACTTATATATTTATTAACATACAAAACTGCACAGTGACTTTCCGAACACCCTGTAGATACTTTCTAATAAAAAATCTATAAACAGCACTTTGTAAGTCATATGTTAACTTTCTATTGTTAAGCTTGTAAACATACCTGTAATTGTATCGCCAGATGATAAACTGTTAACAACACTCAGAAACAAAAATATTGACTCTCGCAGTTTTTAAGTATATCGGAGTCAACTAAGATCACATAAAAATTATCATTATGACATCAAATAATTTATAATTCTTCAGATAATCCTTTCTGACCTTATTGTGATGGCAAACAAGTTTTACGTAATAATATCGCTTACGAGTCACATAAATTGTGATTTAGATTAGTGATATTTCTTTTGTGCTTGAACAAAAAATATTCTAAGCTATATTTGGATGTTATAAAATTAATTCACTAGTATTTTTCTTTATTAGCACTTTTCTTTTTTACCATTAAATTTACGCATGTGAAATTGAATTAAAATTGGGTTACATGTTTGTTTAAGTTTGTTAGGTTTAAAAAAAAATACGACCTTTCAAATATAACAGTACATTACATATTGAGCAGTTAATATTAATTTTCAAGTTTCACTAGTCATGACTCGAACTGCAGACTTTCTTTTTAACCAAGGTTAAGGCCATACGTTGTTTACAAAGTGTATAGAGTGCAGCCCGTTAGTATACAAAACAACTTTGTTAATTTTCTTTGAGTATTTATACAGCATGCTGGAATAGATCTAATCTACTTTGTGTTATGGCTTTCCACGTGCAATTTCACTTCATTATTGACACCAGAAATCGACAAATGTGTCAAAAGAAAATTGTTTGGAGAAGTGGGTTGGACTAAGCCCTATGTAATACACATGTAAAATTAACAACCAGGTTTATTACTAATGAAATCAATACTTCTTTTCAGACAATTAACTCCACTTCTGTGATCTAGTAAGCTATGATGAAATACCGCCAGTCATAGTGAAGAAATATGAAGAAATGTTAACATAATGTAAAGAAATCAGTTAGAAACTTGTTCAAGCACCTTTTAAGGCTAGGTTTTGGTACAAATTTATAATTAAAAAGTATGTATTATATATTGCAATTTTGTTTAAACAATATGTATAACTACATAATTTAAACGTCATGATCATAAATCATGCTAACATATATCGACATGCATTGCCCAGACTTTCGTAATTACAAACATTTCACAGAAGTATATTTCTAATCACGATACTAGATTTGATGCATGTTGAAAATGTTCAACAACAGAATTAAAACAGTATGAATGTTTGCTTTGTACCAAAGTAATACCCCATACATTATGCATTAGAGGTTGTGAGCAGTAGCTCACACAATAAGACAGTTTTGTTGCAAGCATGCTAATCAAATTTGACATTTTTTGCTGAATAAATGCTGTTAAAGGAGACGCTTTATTCAAAGGTGACTCGAAAGAATGTTATTCATGACCTGAATACTAAACTAACTAGCGAATGTAGAATTAGATATATATTCAACAGGGTAAGCGAAAATGTGAATGCAAGTCTAATTTGAGCAGTAAGAGAAATGCAAAGGAAGAAAAAAACTTTACACACTGTATTACTTATTTAAAAAGCTATTCTTTTTCTCCTTATTTATCTTTTATCTGTCTCAAGTTGAAGGCTGTTTTAGAGACTCCTACAAGTCGTGGTAGATTATTTAATATTAAAATACAACGATGTATTACATCAAGTTTAAAACTAGAAATGTCGAGCATTTGGGCAGGAAGACTATTAATCCTACCCAAGTAGCTGGTGAGAATATTGTTAATCCAACTTGTCAACATGCTCTGCTCCTCTTCTAAGGATATTTCGATTAGGTTAAAGCTTAAAACACTCTCCTCTTTCTCGTAACCCATTAAATTCTTATACTTGTCCCATAATTCCAGTTGTTCTGGTATAGTAGAATGAAAGACAGAATAAACTCATACAAGACATAAACACTTCAGTGCACTGTACAGGACGTATGAAAATGCTGTATTGGCCAAAATGGCATAGCATCAGGTTCTTAAGATTAAAGTTTGTATATCTTAAACTGTTTCTACGTTACGTAAGAACTTTGTCTATTTGACAATTTTTGTTACGTCATTATAGCTCGTCCTTTTTCAGCCAATGTAGATAATTTGTAAGTAACAGATATATATGGTTCCAATTAATTGCAAAGTTTGAATACTTAATAGATTAAATGGATCAGTTATTATTAAATAATAATTGTAAGGATAAATAAGTTAATAATCTGAACTGATGTACAACACAAAAATATTCTAGTATTCATCGATATATATATTGTTTGGTGTCTTGATGTCACAATTTGCTATGAGAGACTGGCTGTTCCAATTTCAAGGACATTTGGCAGAAAAGCTCAAGTGCAAAAACATCGAACTTAATGAATAGCAATCGGTCAGAATTTTCGATTTCGACAGCATTTTCAAGTTTTGTTAATGGCATTTCATTATCCTTATGAATTCAAAGGGCGAATAAAGTGGGGATGCATTTGCTAGTGTCACATATTAAGACAGTTATATCATATATAATGTACATTTAAAACCTCATATAAATAACTAAAATTTTATGTCAATATAGTTATGTATGGAACATCGAATTACTGTCTCAGTTTACGTTGCACAAATAGCCTATGATACAAGGTAAATGAATTATTAATTAAAATGTAATGTTCGATTTTTTACGACCATTGAACATCTGAGTTTGTATATAATATAGCTCACTATGTTATCCAGTCGAACACTGATTAAATCTGAGATAATGGTAAGTGTTGACGTCTACAAAAAGTTTCATTAATTTGATAGTCCGGTATACATATTCCATGCAAATAATTCTATGTGTCTTGTACTTAACTGTACGAATTCTATCAAAGCTGCATGCTGTTGATAAAAGTGAATAAACTGGTAACGTAATTTTCCCCCCTTTATAGTTAACATATACAGAAAATATAGATTAATGTACAATGACTAAACGTTTTGTAAACAATTACTGAGAAATACGTGGAATCATTTAAACAACAACAAAGGATTGAAAGTATGTGAGAGAATATAAAAGGTTAGACAGTCTGTCTTATTGTAAGTAGCTACGTGTACAAAATATAAATAAAATGAAGAAACGAAAACTTTAATTCGTGTCGTATCACCATGCCGAAGTTCGGATTTAAGTTAATGTATAATTTAATATACTCACGGAGAAAGTAATATGATCTCGTATAAATTAATGAGAAACGTTTCAAACTCTAAAATTTAATTTATTATCAATTAATTTCCACTTATAGGTAGCTTTTGCTACAGTCGGCTTTTATTAGTCAACATGAGAGATAAGTAGCCACTTGATAACTCTGTGAGTGGTAATAATTTGTTGCGAGAATCATCTTTCGTTTAAAATTAATGTTAGGCTTTTATCATCACATTTCACGCCCTACAATGATGCAAAGCTGCTAAATAAACCAGCAGACAATTATGTAGAACAAGGGCTGTTGATTATAATCATAGCTCACTGTGAAGATCGCGTTATCATATACTCTATAGATGTCAGTTTTATCGCTGAAATGAATATTAATTATATGTTATTAATTTTAGTACCTTTGGCTTGCAAGAACAGAGCTCGATGTATACTTTCCAAAATTTCTAATATTTATATGATGTAAACATTAACTAACATAATACAAAGAGAAATTTACTTGTAAAATGTATAAGTAATGTTACCACAAAAATGGGTTCTAGTTTCAACTTTAGGTAAATGCAGCATAAAACGTATTTCAAACATCCAACTACATAAGTTTAATTCTTTCTGTATTTCTATCAGTGAGACGTGTAATACACGATGCATATGATTTCAAATATATAACAAATTGATAATCAGTTTTAATTGTTTGTTTTTTCACAATCATATGATATTTGAGTTATTTATAACATAATCCCTCCTCCCCCAAAAAAAAACAACAGCGAGAAAAATATTGATTAAATCTCTGTAAAGGATCGACAAAAAGTTGTAATAACTTTACCTTATGTGTTTTATAAATCTGAATGTTGTCGATTGCACAGTGAATCATGTTACAACATCAAAACTTAGTCCCATCTCTTTTATAATCTATTAACTTGCCTCCCGTAGGTCTAACTCCAAAGTGTCTAACTTTAAAAGCAGTTGTAAAACATATTTTCGCTACCTTATTGCGACAGTAAACAAATAAATTTCTTTAAAATACTTATTTATGAATAAGTACACTACAGATGTTGTACAACACGAATTACTTTAATAATTTTAGTGAAATGGTCTGCTGCACTAAGATACTATAAGCTTAAAGCCCCGTTAGTAACTCAATCTCTTCTTCAATTGATTTTTCTGTTTCAAGTATGTGAAATACACTGACTGATAAAATTTACTTTCTTGTCTTAAAAAGTTGGCACTGATTTACAAAGAAACAATAATTATGGGACTTGAATCAACAGTTCTTATTAAATCTTTATAATATTTTATAGCATTAACATTTAAGTTAAATTTCTAATTTTTTTCAAGAATTAATATATTTGTGAATTGCGCTTTTGTTTATCTTGCTATTTGGAAGCATTTGTCTCAAAATGTAATCAGGAATACTGTTATTTATTTCCACCACTTCACTGAGCTCCATATATCGTCTAATTGCAGCTACTTGGAAAGTCATGTGAATATCGTATACGAACTTGTTATTTTCTGTTGAAGTCAAGACAGTTCTTTGTAGCTACAAATAAACTGATAAATCTCTTTGATACACCCATAAACACTGGCGCGTAAGTTATTTAACAAACTCTATAATATCAACTTTTTGTTTAAACAGAAAAACAAATAACTCATTAATAACTAAATGCTTACAAATTCACTTTAGATAGAAATGAGAATGAGAAGTAAAACTTGAGATCTAGAAAAGGTAAAATGACTTCACTTTACTTACGTATTTCACTTTAGTTTTAAATCTAATAACTAATGTTCCTGTTTATGAAATACTCTGAAAATGTCCCATAATTCCAACAATAATTTTCAGAATTCTATGGTACTGTACGATAATTCTTGAACTTTCATGGAGTTTAAATATTTCTATTAAATACCACAAGAATGTAACAACAATTCGCCTAACCCTGTAACGTTCTAACAATAATTATAGAGAACCCACGGGATTTCAATAATAGTTCTCGAAATCAAATTCTACTACAGCTATACTTTCTGAAATCCCACGAAGTCACAATGGAAATTCTTCAATCCTATAGTACTGTTTCAATTTTTTTCCTCAATTCTTTAATGCCACAACAGTAATTCTTGAAATTATATGGTACTGTAACAATAACTCTTAAAAATCAATAAAGATAGAAAAATACATCTCTTGGGATTCCAGATTATTAAATAAATCATCCAAGGTCACAATGTTACAATAACAAGAAGGTCGAAACGTTGTTCGCTCTTCTACGTAAAATATTTTCTCAACCCAAACGAGCCGTTTTTGTATATATAATTCTCTACAAGTGGGTTTTCTCGACATCACTGATTACAATAACAATCCTTGAAACTGCGCAGTTTGGAAACAATAATTATTCAAATTCCATGATATTGCAACAAGATTTTTCCACTGAGGGTTATCATAGTCAGAAAAGCGATTGGTGGGAAATTAACAACATCATTTATTTCACATTTCCAGGGTGATTCTTTCAAAAGTGTCGTTGACTGAACTCCGTAGACGATTTTATGATCTCCCTTATAATTAAATGGTGCTTATTGTTGTCTCCATAGGCTGAACAAACTGACATATCAGATCTATGTAATAGGTTAAATATATATAGAAACGGAATATCCTTATCTTACCTGGCTAAAAATGGCAAGTTTTTTGTATAACGAACAGACAATTAAAATTAACCAAGATACAAACTACAATGTATACCAGTGATAAAGACATATCGTCTATTAGTGAGAACGTCTATTAGATAATCACCTCGTAAAATGACTCGAATTAAAACTGAAAATTATGGAGTAGATATGAATGTTCAATCTCACATTTAAGATTATTATTCACTGTCTGCAGCTAGATGTGAGAAGGTAACTGCTGCTATTGTAACAGATAATAGAGGAAAGAAAAAATTAAAAAGGTTGATATAAGTAGCCAGCTGAGAGTGGAAAATAAATCTTATTTGTTGAAATTCGAACTTCAGTACCATAACAGTTACATATTCAAATGAACAATATAATGAAACTTAACACATTTAGGTAAATAAATACTATTATTAGGAATTATTATTATTATTACCTTACATATTCAAATAATACAGTATAATATCCATCCTTCACACGGGTCACCAGCCCCCCAGTGGCTCAGCGGTACGTCTGCGGATTTACAACGCTAAAAACCGGGTTTCGATACCCGTGGTGGGCAGAGCACAGATAGCCCATTGAGTAGCTTTATGCTTAATTCACAACAACACAGACGTCAATATGCTGTTATTTACTCAACTATACGAATGTTTTATGATAATCTCATATTCTATCTAACATGCACGTACTAATAACACAAAGTTATCTTACCACAGAATTACCTTGTTACTTGGTGAGAACCAATAAAGACATAAAGTGCAGTTAAAGTAGCTTACTCGAGGAACATTTCTGACAGTTTGGTGTAAAAGCTTTTGTATTAGAGATTTAGTTTTAAGTTTCATTAATATTTTAAGTTGCCAATAACGAATATCCTGCATATAATTTCATAAATAATGTTTTAAAAGCATTCATGCTTAAGTTTTATAATTAAACAGTCTTTATTAAAGAAAAAAAAAAGACCAGTTTATTATAGATTCGACAATGTCAAGGTAACTAAGAAGTGTTAAATTTTTCGTATTAACATGAAGGAAAGCTACTTTGTTAAGTTTATACATTTAGAAATAATAATTTTTATCTTTAAAAAATACTTATATCAACAACACCCATTACTTCAGAGTATGGAGAGCGCGTTTTTTTGTTTTTTTGTTTGTGTGTGTGTGACAATGGAACGCGAGCCATAGATACTCTTTAGCAATAAATCATATAAAGTCAAGAACGTGTAACAACATGGAAGTGGAAGTAGTACAAAACTCAGATGTAACGCTGTAGAAATGTGGAAGTAGTACAAAACTCAGGTCAAAATGTATTGCTTGCGTGAAGAATGCAGATTCTATATTTTCTGACTACATGGCTCCATCCAAACAAACAAGTAAAACTACATTACACTAAAGCGAACCGACCGTGTATGGGTGGATATGCACATGCTCTTTCCCACAGTATGCCTGTTAGTGTTAACAAATATTTTAAACCTCATTAGTTAAAGCCTGCAATGAAGACTATTCTGAATTCAAGGAAACGCCTTCCTTCTGCCTGCAGTAAAACTTCTTTCGTTACATCCCCCCCCTTCCAGTAACGGTAGAGACATTTGTCAACAAAACGTGTGTTTTAAAATAAATCATCGTCGTTTAGATACAGCATTTTGTCATGATATTGGAGATTCCTCAGTGCCACGCGTAAATACCATTTCCATGTGGTCATGATTTATGTTTACTATGATATAATTTTCATATAGTCAGTGTATTCCCGTACTATACACGTTCTGAAATCACACGGTGAGCCAAGCCATTGTCTCAAAAGTGCTCTCATTGTCATACAATAGATATGTCAGTTATATTAACGAATCTTCTATTTGTCCATCTTTCAAACAATGGTTGTGAAATTTGAAGCTAACGGCCATATCGCTGCAGTCATTTATTACAACAAACTAACGAAAACGAACACACGACCTAAAGCTATAAGTTTTTAGCTTACTAGACAGTATATTAAATGATGACTACGTTGTCATTTTACATTATGATATTATTTTAACTATTATTCCCTGCTGAAACTCACATCGAATAATCACTAGGATATCAATAATGCTCTATTAAAGTTGAATAAGAAATAGTTATATTTTGTTATAACTATGCAATAAATAACTGCTATGCTTGAAATTATATTTAGTAAAGTTATACATTAAATAACAAACACAGGCTGGCAGATGTTTCTTGTGAAGATGTACAGTAGATAAGTATACGTTGACAGATATTCCATATTGAAGTTGTACTTTAACTAATGACTAAACTAGCAGTTATTTCGTATTAAATTTGAACATTATGTAAAGATTAAACTAGTAATTATTACATAGTGAAGTTGAACATTTACGTAAAGATTATACTGGAAGTTATTTTATAGTGATGTTTTACACTATATAGACACTACGTTATAAATTACACCCTAGTAAAGTTTGACTACCTTGACATGCTAGAACTTGGGCGATCAATTACAGTGTACACTAAATTTGCATAAATACGAAACGAAACGAAACGATGCCTCTATAATTGTATGTATTACAACTTGTGTCGTTTAGCAATGTTTAATGATGAGTTTTTAAATTAGTTGAGTGGTTTCAGTACTTCTCAGCACAAATACTAGTTGTAACCTTGGAACATATAATCACATTAATGATACATAATAAAAGACGAGAAGTAAACAGTACAAAATATTACATTTTTTTTGCGCAAACTCACTTTTCAGTTGCGTATAAGAAACTGTGCATCAAAGTTTTGTTACAGCTTCTAATCACGATTATATTAAATTTATTCCATTTAAAACCTATCGATTACAAAAAAAAACCTAAGTTCATGATTTTCCTTTCACAGACATTATGGTTTAAAATTGTTATTAGCTACGCCCTGATTTTGCTACTATAATAAACACTCGAAATTTAAAATTGGTACTTTACTACGTCTCAACAATATATATATATACACTCGGGTGTGTGTGATAAGAAGTAAAATTGCGAACTATGCCTGTAACGAGATTACACACCTTAGCATCAGTTTTAGTTTAATAAGAATGGCATCTTATTTTATGCGGCCTGGCATGGCCAAGCGCGTAAGGCGTGCGACTCGTAATGCGAGGGTCGCGGGTTCGTGCCCGCGTCGCGCTAACCATGCTCGCTCTCCCAGCCGTGGGGGTGTATAATGTGACGGTCAATCCCACTATTCGTTGGTAAAAGAGTAGCCCAAGAGGTGGCGGTGGGTGGTGATGACTAGCTGCCTTCCCTCTAGTCTTACACTGCTAAATTAGGAATGGCTAGCACAGATTACCCTCGAGTAGCTTTGTGCGAAATTCAAAAACAAACAAACAAATCTTATTTTATAGGTCCGCCTGAGGCGCTGTCAAGGAGAAACTGGCAATAAATGGTGTCTAAACATACTTATAAAATTAGATATTTGAGCTTTATGCTAAAAACCTTTTACAACGTCAAGTTTGTTTTTAACGAACTGGTGCTTGTGCTGGAGTAATGACTTTTTCACTACAATATGTTTGTTTGACAATATTATGGTTGAATTTTTTATAAGTATGTATAATTTATGAACAAACTTAAGTAACTAATATTAAACAGTTTCTCAAATTCTGACTGTTTATGAAAATATATTGTTGCGCCTCATGTCTTTAATGATTCATATACCCTTCACGTTGAAAACCCAGGGTGGGGGTACTATACTTACTGTCTGAATACATCCCAAAGTAAAATAAATAAACAGGTATAAGTAACTCTGTGCTTTACCAGGATTCCTTTTCTCTTTGAAATATTATTTCGGGTTTTCAACAACAAAACTTTCTTGGTTATCAAACAACAAGCAGGATGTGAAGGAAACAAATCTGTGTAAAGTAACGTCTGTCCTGCAGATACCAGATGGCGTTTCTCTTTGTAGTTACGTAGAAAATAGCATAGTGTTACTTTAATCCCGTAAAGAGGAATGTGTTTTTGAGGAAAAAGAAACAGAAAAGAACATTAAGCTGTGTGTCCTTCCTTGAAATATTCGAGCTTACTAAAATCGGTAACGGTTGGATAAAATAATAAAAACAAAGCTTTCTTTTAAAAATCAGTGAGAAATAAGATCAGAAACACAACACTAACAGAGTAGTTCACTAACTAAACAAATGTTCAAAAATGCATTATGAACGGTAATCTGTAACCGTTTTATAAAAATCAGTCCCCAGATGTTGTGTGTAAAAAATATTTGTATCACATGACCAAAACATGTATCATGGTCAACTCTCACTGGGTGTAAGGATTCTTACCATTTTCTGTACTGCCCACCAGTGGCTCAACGGTATGTCTGCAGACTTACAACGCTAAAAACCGGGTTTCAATACCCGTGGTGGGCAGAGCACAGATAGCCCATTGTGTAGCTATGTGCTTAATTCAAAACAACAACAGTAACATCTTCTGTATTACAAACTACAGCTGGAAAGCTGAACAAGCAATGTTTGTATTAGTTAAAAATGAAAACGTGCCAAAAGCCTATAAAAGTACATCACACAGATTTTCATAATTTAAAACCTTACTTTCTTGTGGGTGTCACCACCCTAGCTGACATAACTGTAGTTTTTAGTTGGACATACTACAGAATTTTTACACACTTACTGTACTCTTACTTATTTATACTACAATCTATAAAATCTTAAAGAAAACATTAGTTGTAGAACTAGCTGTAAAGCTAGACAAGCCATTCTTTTCCAGCGAAAAAGACTAAAATAAGTGTATAAACGAAAACAACAAAATATCTAATGTTAAGAAACAATCAGTAGAAAGGTGTTGTTTTTTTTTGTGTAAATCTGCACAATAATTGAACTTAATAACAGATCAATAACGTCCTGTGCTACTTTTATAAAGTGGTACACTTATATTACATGTAGATACCCGATACCTAACGACAGTGGAAAGAAATCGGTCAAAAGTAGTCAAATTAAACTACCTAGAAAATTAAGATTAATTGTAAGTTACAAGTTGATGCATGTTATGGTTTGGCAAGATTGGAAAGTAGGTCAAATAAATTCTTACTGCCGAGACAGACATATGGAAAAATAATTACCGACAGAGTACAAATAACTGCAATGTATCACTTCCGTATTTCTCAGCGCGACACCAAATAGAGTGATATCTGTGTGCTTGCTGGTGCAAAGCTCTATACCTACAAGTTAGTTTTAGTGCTGAAAACGGTTTTCTTGTTTTGGTCACTGAAAAAGAAAGAGTATAGACTCTGTTCCACATCTCGGAAAATATGTGACGTAAAGAATACTAATCGTCTCAATTGTCAGGCATAAAAAAGATACTTCCAAATTATGCACTGAGTACATTTATTACCTATTAGTCACACGCTGTCATGGACTATGATTCCTTAATGTAACATATCTGTCCCAGCTGTCACTGTGAGGTGCAACAAACAAAGGTTCTACACTGCATGGGTTCAGCAAAATAAAATACACTTAAAGAAAATTTATATGAACAAAATGATACACACTGAAAACTACGTTTCTTTAGAAAGCTAAGGCTTTTTGCTACTGAAAATATAGTTTAGTTTGTCAATAGCTGCCTACTTTCAATATTTGAAAATTTAAATAGTGAAATTCAAGAAAGTTATATGTTCGTTTTACACCAAAAAATGTACTAGTATACAGAAATGATCGTTTTTGTCTTCAAAATTTATTATACCCACTGTTAATCATTCCTTCTGTTTTCCTTTAAAATAAGAACCCATTCACTTTAAAAGCAAGATGACAATTGTGAGAGTGATATCAAGAGTGGGATGGCAAATGACAATTAGGAATCAGTATGCAATAAGTAATATATTTGATCCAACTTAAGATATCATTTCTAAAGTTATTAATTCCACATTTTTTTAGTTTTGCACTTGCCAGCATACAAAACATATTTAAATGATAAAAAATGTTACAAAGTGATCTTTAAGGAATCACTTGTGGTAAAAGGAATTGACTGGTAATTGGTTTACACTTTTTCTTCCTATGGCTACCCACTCATCCCTTCAGACATGAAGTTATTTCCTGGGAGCCAGCAAATAAAATGCTTTAAAGACCCAAATATAGGAAGGGCTACTTTAATAGAAACCCATTTTAAGCCTTTTCTACCAAGTTTTCTTTGGGGTAGCATAACAGTTCTGGATATTAATAAATAAAATTCAGTAATTAAATGAAGCACAAAACAACTTAATGTTTTCAACATTAATAACGAGGGAAAATATTTCTGAAAATATGTGTGTGTGTTTTTTTCAAAGTTATCTCAAAATGAAATAAAACTGATCGACAGAATGAATGAAAAACACGAATACACTCACACACACAAATGTATTATTTTGTAACTTAAAATTACGGCTCCAGCATAGGAACAAATCGATAAGGGACATTATTTATTTAGATACTCCAAATTATTTAGAAAATACTTGGTAGTATTTTTATTCATCTTTCCATGTTTTTATTAAACTCTTTAAAACAATTATCATTTTAAAAACTTAGACTAATCTCGAAATAAAAAGTAAGGGTTTTTTCAATCAAACACTAGCGTGGTACAGTTATGTATGTTTACATAAACATTTTGAACGTACCCTCATTTTTAAAATTTCATGCAAACTCCAACGGAAATTCGCCTGTCTGTGTCTTAAAGCGTTTGTTATAATAAACGATCGAGTACCGCCTCTTCACTTGAATCCAAACCTTCATAATTACGAACGAAGAGACTCGGTCTGTTGTCAGCCCAGTACTAGAAAGTCATTATCGTTCCTTCTTTTCGTAGACTGTGCGAAGTTTTTAAACCATGTCAGATTCCTCTTCCTTATTAAAGAAGGATGGAATTTTAAGATAAAACTGAGTAACTAGAAGAAGATTCCTTTTTGTCAAAGAACGTTTATATTTTATGGATGAGTTATTATTAAATTTGATGGTTTCATGTCATCGACTAAAATAAATTAAGCCAAGTTTGTGTGTTCTGTAAGTAAGATATACTTTGCCGTTCCTTCACTGCTACTTTAACAGTATTTGTAGAACTTTTAATATATAAAGCTTTATTACTTTTGGATTCTATTTTGATTATAGATATTATTTCGCATTGTTTGCTTACTATACATAGTTAGGACTAACCTTTACCTCCTAAGCTGATCAAACTTAAATATTATTGGTATTAAGGCTGAATATATCATTAAACTGAAGGTACCGAATTGATGACAATCCATTCCACTCTCTGTAAGTAATAACTTAAGAAAAATATATTTAATTAGCTACACCCATTACCAGGTCTGTTGTTAGTTTCATTCTAAATAGACAGATTGTTTTAACCGGAAGTTAAGATTAATTTTTGAGAACTACTTCCTCCATCACCACTCATGTTAATTTTGATGATCATTATTAGCTTCTTTTATTCAACACTAACTTACATTGTAAAAATATTTTGCGAGGGTTGAGAAAGTCGGTTTCAGACAACATATCTTAACAAACTTTTCAAACACTTTACAATGAGAATTCGGTTTCTACGAGCATGTTTAAGTATACCAAAGTCATAAAAGTCCATTAAAGCTGTATCGATGGACTTGTAGAGTATGTAGTCAAATGGAATTGCTCAAATTCCATTTCTTTCGAACATCTTTCTCATAAAATACAAATTGGAAACTCGACAATTTTTGGCTTATGAATATTTGCAGTTTAAAATCTCGGTTTATTTCTTATTTACGGTGTCAAGAAGCATTCACAGCTTCATCATAACGGTATTTTTGGGGTCAGAAGGTTCTCTTTCGTAGACATAGAATTCACTTGAGAGTGAAGTTGTTGCTACTGTTTCACTGGGATATAATTTCAGAGCTCACTTCTGTCCTAAACGCTTTGTTACTTTTCTATTATTACGGAGAAAAATAAAGGTTTTATCCCTTGATTGTACTACATCATTTAACCATTGGCAATACGAATACTATTCCCTGGAAAAGGCTATGAAAATATATATTTGATTCATAAATAACTGTGCTGCGTTGCATTCTTGACTGATCAGAAATTCACTGTGAACCAAATATATAATTTCTAAGCGTATCATTCATGCTTATAAAATACCAAGAACTCTCTGTGTTTGTTTGTTTGTAACTAAGCACAAAGCTACACAATGGGCTATCTGTGCTCCCCTTCACGGGTATTGAAATCTGGTTTCTAGCATTGTAAGTCCGCAGACATTCTGCTGTACCACTGAGGGGAATTCTTTGTGTAATATTTTGATATTTTTATTAAGTCACTTAAAATATACTATTTCCATGCAACATTTTTAGAGTTTCCTTGTGAAGCGTATCTTCTAGGATAACTTCTGTATTTAGTGTGTACCAAACATTTTTTGTGAATACTTTTCTAGGCATTATTATCAGTGTGTTTGATAAAAAATAAAAATTATCATATAGCAAATTTCTACACGATATATGAAAAAGTACGCCCCGTTGTTCTGTGATCTAGATATAATACTGTAGTATGTTAAAACAATCGTTATAAAACGCATGAGTAGCAGTTTTTATAGCTATTACATCGAAATATTTTGAAAATAGTAGTAAATCTGTATTTATCATGAACTTGGATAAGTTAAACATCAAATTATCAAAGTTTCGAAGCAATATAATCTAATGACTTTATGGAAAACGATTTGGAAAGCAACACTAAAAGCTTGTTTTGCATTGAAGTTAAAATTCAAAAGAGGGGTTAACAAACTTTTTATACAATAAAAACATACACTATTTTTTGTTTAAAGGTAATTTTATACATTTGTACTGCTTTATCATAGAGAAAACTAAAAAAACAACTGAAAAAACAGTAATAACTGACTCTTAGCGCTGTAGTAATTTCACAATTTATGTTTCTACACAACATGAAATGAAATACATTTCAATGTATTCATTTAAACGAGTTTCTTCTGTTGTTGTTTCTTTTGCATGTGAGTGTGTATATGTATCATTGAACCGTCCGATCCGTCGTTGAATGTGAAAGAAACAGTACACAGATGAACATATGAATGTATTGTATGAACTGGTGAAAACAATTAAGTAGATTGTTGGAGACTCGAATAGTTAATGTCAAACAAGTTGTGACGAAAAATCCCCTTCATCGTGTTTTATTCATGTTTTTCTGCGGTTTTTCATGTCACATTGGCTACTGAAAAGTGTATAGAATAAAAACAGCGTGACTTTTGGCCAATCTTGCAGACTTTCATGTCTCGTGGTACTGAAAAGGATAAGTGTAATAATGATCTAACCTGCTCGGTCTCTCTCCATCCTAACCACATATACAAAGGAAAACGATTTCAGCTTGTTTGATTTAGCTCAACTAAACAAGTGAGTACTGGGGGAATCCCTTCTATAACTGTCTTTACCATTGCCACAACAGTGACGAATTACCCTCCAATGAGGTTTCTCTTCTCCCTGTACTCGAGGGAACAGCTACACGTGGACTATGCTTCTTGCAATTTCATTAAAAGGAGATTTGTCGAAACGAAGAACAAAGTACCACGGGAAATGTACGATTCCACACGCCCCAAGTTTTCGCTTTCTCGTATTTCATTTTTTCTCAAAGTGAAGAAGACCGAAATTTTCTAGAAAACTCCAAATTATAATAAAATTATAACTCTGGGGAAATCACGCGAAGAGTTTTGAACAAAGTGCGACTACGTCTCTCTCTCTTTCTTCTCTAGTGATTCTTCTCTAATTTCACGGTCTATCAATATTACACCATCCCAGTGTGTTGTATACACTAAAGTGAGAGAATACATAACAGATGCTGCAGTGGGAAAACTTCAGAAAACCAACCATCCACTAACTAGTCTATGTACCTCCAACTTACTACTCTCTTAATGACAGCTTTAGTTTCCACACGACTGATTCCAGTTAAATAAGTGTGATTGTTATATAGCTGCGCTGTCAAATAAAACTAGTACTACCAAAATGCTCAAATGAAAAATAATAAGCCAATGTACAGTGCAAAAGACTGAAGTGAAAAATATTTTGCATGAAAAAGATGAGAATAGAATACCGAAAATAATAAAACCATAGGACCTTAAAACCATGCAGGATCACAAACGTTGGTCGCTGTAACTTTTAAACACTTGTCTACTCGAGTTTAATGATAACAAAGCCAAATTATCAATGAAAAAAGGCCATTGACGAAACATAAACATATTAAGAGTGGAACTTAGAAATATCATGATATTGTGAAGCTTTGTGATCAATTAATAAGAATGATTGTATGAAAATTTTCAATGCTAAATTTGGTTTACACCAAATGTAACATAGTTGAACATTCGTAAATTTTGTAGTTTTATAATTTTTTGTCATCATTTTATTGAATTCTTAAATTTAATAATTTTTTTCAGTGATTTTTCAGTTTCGACACATGCACGTTAGTCGAATACGGGAAAACAGAAACACTATAGATGCAAATTAACTATTTGTATTTAGTAACTTGTAGTGACCAGGTATCTTACCGGTTGGCTTACATTGTACAGTCTGTATTTTTAAATGAAATGTTCATAAGTTTCCTTACAGCACTTTCCTCAAGAGATATGTGGACTTGACGAAACTGTGCGAAACGTTCTCGTCAAATGAATTAAAGAATGTTAAAAGTGTCCTCGAGAAATAAAGATGCTGTGAAATTATAATTATGTTAGTAAGTAGTTTCCCACAAACAAAACGGAGATTTGCTTGAATTATTGAACGAACTGAACGTTCCCATAAAAAACTAGACATTCTTTGTAATTATGTGCACTACTTTTCAATACATATTCTGAAACAATGTCATTCTGAATCTTTCTTGAAAGAAGGGAATTTGCCGGAATTATTCTATTAACGTATTGTTGTAAACAGTAATGTACAAGTTTTCACATTCAGTTACTTTCACAGAAAAACGGAAATTTTCTAAAATTTTGCTTCAATAATATAGTTCTGAAAAACAAGGATTTAATTAAATTATACTAATTTATATATTCCCTCAAAACCATGGCATTAAGTTCCCAAACCCTGAAACGCTATTAGCTTATGATTTGGAAAGGAAATATGATGCACTGTTGTAGTACAAGTGACCTGTGTCTTTAACATTCGAAGCAATATGATAATTAAAGTCTCATATTCTTTCAAATGACTTCTAATGTTTAAGGTTATGTGATAAATAGAATCCTCATGTATCTCCAAGTGACCTTCGTCCTTCATGTTCATGGTCATGTGTTAAGTATAATCCTCATTTTCTCGAATAGACCTTCAGCTTTAATGTTTATGGTCATGTGATAAGTAGAATCCCCATTCTTTCCAAGTGACCTTCAGCTTTAATGTTCAAGCCCGCGTGAAATGTAATTCTGACAGCCTTCATGTACCATCTTCTTTAGTAAAGTCATGTAATAAGTAGAGTCCTCATATCCACAAACCTTCATTGACAAATATTTTAATATCTTTATTAATTTAATTTATGGTAATATACATATAACCTTACATTTGACCTAATGTTGCTGAAACTAAAACTAAATTACATTTGCTCACACTTGGACCTTCTGTCACATTTGCTCCAATTCCAAAAAGAAACATGTTAGGAAAATATCTTCAAAGATATTCTATGAAACAGGTAAATCAGATCTGTTGTACGGAGTAACAACTTGAACTCCACTATTCTTGGCGAAATGATAACCAGGCTTTATCGCCTAGCACCTTTATTTGTAGCAGTGTATTGTTCTACGTTGCTTCGTTCATAAGACATATATAGAAGCTTGTAACTCTATACGCGTGCTCCTGTGTATAAATTTAGTGATAGTGACGCTGTTCACAGAAGAAGAACAAATATAAATACCAGGTTCATAAACTTGGCTCCCCTTGTTTTCATTCTTCAATAAGACAATGGTTTACATTAGAATACCAACTACTGAAGGTTAATTTAAACAGCGAACAAACTATCTATTCATCACATCGATTCACGAAAGTGGTCTGCCTGACTGCTGTGATAACATTTCTTGCCAACAGGACTGCTAGAATAGATGCGTATAAACTAAGCTTTACCACTGGCACGCAAGAAGACTGTATTTTTAATCTAATTGCAATATATATGATACCCCTTAAATATCTTGTTAACGGCAATCTTTATTAAAAATAACACAACAAAATTTGTTTTGCTCTTATTAAATAAACCTTATTTAAATTGAAGGTTACTGTTACTCACAGACGTTCTAGTGAAACGGCATCTCGAAACGCTCCACGCTCAATGACGGTGATTCCATTATTTTGCAGCTGTCTGTAAAAGTAAAGAAAATATGTATTTAATTTTGTTGTTATTTTAAGATAAATCCTCATATTACTTGTCTAAATGAATTTCTAAAAAGCGTTATTTAAAATCGTGACCAGTCACATAAAATAAACAAAAAGGTAATATATGTAAGGGTACATTAGTTTGTAAAATTTATCATGGAACAGTATTTTTCAACATTTTTATTACGATAAATGACGCTATCTTTCATTTTAGAGCCGAAAATAATGCATGTAAGATACCAAAAGAAAGGTGTGAGTTATATTGCTACTTAAGAGTCATAACTACATATAGTTTTTACTTGTTGTGTTATGAGTTTTTTTTAAAGATAGAAATAATCAGCATTTAACACGGGAGATGAAATTGAGGTATATTGGTTGATTCATTATACGAACTATAGTAGTTTAGCGTGTTACAACAGATGTTAGTTGAAAGTTGCTTGATGATGAAATAAAACAAACGAAAAACTAGTCATGCAATCGATTTAAAGTCATTGTATACGTAAAAAAAAAAGTAATCATTCAGCTACTTGTCAATCATGATATGCATAAGATCTAACCCATTACTGACTTCCAAACTATTGCATACATAAGCACTAATCATCTAACAACTTCAAAATAATCACAAATATGGAAACAATCACTCATCCATTTCCTTATCACGACGTACATAAAAACTAGGCATTGTAGAAATTCTCACATCTTCACATATATGAGAAACAATCATTCGTCCACTTCCAAATCGTGGCATATAAAACAACTAGTCATATAATCAGTTTTATTTCACGTCATTTTCTCATCCTTTTAACACTTACTTAGCTATTGTTCGAATGAAAAAATTTTATAAAGCAATAAAGTAAAGTTTTATATAAGAACCTGCATTTGTCATTGGAATGTGTAATTCTCTTCAAACGGCTAGGTTTTGATTGACATGAGCATTTTTGGTCATTAAACTGATAAAGAATATTATGACATGCATTGCTAACATAATAGCTAAAAAGACAATGCGTGAGTCACGGGTTCGAATCTCTGTCCCACCAAACATGCTCGCCCTTTCAGTCGTGGGTGCGTTGTAATGTAACGGTCAATCCCACTATTCGTTGGTAAAAGAGAAGCCTAAGAGTTGGTTAAGGGTGGTAATAACTAGCTACCTTTTTGTAATATTTTACTGCTAAATTAGGAACGGTTAGATCAGATATCCCTCGCGTAACTTTGTGAAAAATTCAAAATAAACAAAAAACACGATACTATCAAAACTGCTTGTAATAAAATAACAAATACTATATTAGAATTCACAGATGACATCTAAAAATTAAGAAATGGCAAATGCAGAGTCCTCTAGGGTACGATATGTTTGTCAGGAGCTTACACTTAACATTTATATTTATTTGTTCAGTGAAACAACTTTACGAGGCAATAACACCAAAAAAAAAAGCATTCCTTGCAACCACATGCTTCGGGAAATACCCACATGAAAGGCACCTAATTCCCCTAATTAACGTTTGAGAAAAATAATTCTTTGTCTCCCTTTAATTTTTAATGTAAGCTATATTTTATGGTTTCAGCTAACAGGACATTCTATTCTCTCCAGTGTTTTACCTCTATTTTTATAGCTGTAGAAAATCTTTAAACCCAAATATACAATTGATTTTGATGAAGTTGAAAAAAAAGTAAACAAAAATGTCCCTAAGAAAAAAGGGAATCATTTATCAGACTTTCCACTCAAAGTAGATGGTGTCATTTATTATGTCTTTTATAAGCAAACACCTCATAATGAGCATAATAACGCTTCTTTATGTTCAGTGAGATTTAACCTTTAAATTCTCCTAATACTACTTAAAAAGAACAGTAAACTGAAACTTTGCATTTCTTTGGGCTTGAGTGCAAAATCTTACAAACCAGTCACAAGAATAGTTTTAGTTTAAAAAAGTGAAATTGATAACTATAAGTATTGAATAGACTGAAATATTGAGAACTCTTTGTTTGTTTGAAATTAAGCGCAAAGCTACACACTGGGTTATCTGTGCTCTGCCCACTACGGTATCGAAACCCGGTTTCTAGTGCTATAAGTTTTCAGACATACCGTTGTGCCACTGGAGAGCATATTGAGAAATAGGACGCTTAAATCTTATCATGATAATGGTATTAAATTAGGTTTATTTTTTTAAAAAGGGAGAACAGATGCCGCTGGAGGGGCCATCTGTTTTAAACACTCGCACCAGTATACAGTAGTGTGTTGTCTGTCAGTCAGTCACTAGACAATAAAACAACGTCAAATAAGAGACGCTTAAAGTTTTACTTTTTACTATTGTAACGTCAGTAAACGTGTGCATGCTGTAAACCACGAGAAGAATTATTACCCCTGTAGGCTACAACACGGCGTGACATATGAACTTCAAAAGTAAATAGTAAAAATATTTATTACTCTTCATATCGGTTTTATTTGACATGAAACAGAACACTTTCGTGCACCATGCAGAAGTACGTCCAGTTTATTTGGTGGAATGGGTTAAAAACAGTCTATAATTAGAACTAATATGACCAGGATCTTTAGATATATATATATACACACACACACACACACACATTAATAATATCACATTCCATTATCGGTCTAAGTTGTCAAGTTATTGTCATAACGGATAATGTCTATGGTAGTAGCATCTAAATGCTTTGGAAATGTATCATCTATTAGACAAAATCCAAACGCCAATGTTAATCTAATTAGCAGTTATCGAATAATCGTAAAAACATCAAATAAGAGTAGGATGCCGAGTGATTCAACCTACAACGTATCAGATTCTATTGTCATTCACTTTCTATAGTCAGCTGTGGAAAGGCAGTTACCCTTAAATATCTTAAGATAGAATGAAATCACTCCACTTTTACAAAGAGATATTAAATAGAACTATAAAATATTGAACAGAACAAAGTAGAACTATAATATTAAATATTAGGTTGTCCAGAAATAAATGTCGCTTATGAACTGCGAAGTTTGGAACCAGTGTTGTAAAACATGCTTCAATCAAAGTAAGCACCATTTGCTTCAACACACTTTTACCAACATATAACGATGCTGTTTATGCACCTGCTGTAAAAATCAGTTTCTATGGTCAATGAACTTCCTGAAAGCTTCTTCTGCAGCTGCCTGCTTTTGGAAGCGTTGATTGTTCAAAAAATTGTCTATATGCTTGAAAAAAAGAAAATCTGTAGGGAAAAGGTCTGTGGAATAAAGTGGATGAGAAAGAACCTCGATTCCCAATTCGTTCAAATTTTGGAGCATCATCCTTGACAGGCCTCATAATGCCGATTTTGTTGATCTTCAGTCAGATCATGCGGAACCCACTTATCCAACTTCTTCGTGTTTCCAATCGCACTCAGGTGGGTGGCAATACTTGATTTCTTTGTGCCAAGCTTTTTCGCAAGTTTACGTACTGTTGTATGAGGGCCTGTCTCAAATGCTTCCCTTAATGTGTTTTCATCTAAGGATGGCTTCATTTCACAACCTCCGTGGTCTTCAAGACTTTCATCTCTATGTCGAAAGCTTTAGAACCAACGCTGAACTATACGTTTAGTAACAGATCCATGGCCGAATGCCAGGTTGATATTCTGCGTAGTTTTGGTAGCTTTTCGCCCAAGTTTGAAGTCGTAGAGGAAAATCAGACGAAAGTCCTTCTTTTTCGTGCTGCCTTAGGGGTTGCGAAACTTAGTCTGAGTAGAGTTGAAAGAGCAGCCAATTAAGTTACTCAACGATAAGTTACTCAACATTCAGCTTCTAAATGTTATCGTGAGAACTCCAACATTTATTTCTGGACAACAAAATAGAACTATATACCCTACCTTAAAAGTTCTTATATAGTTTTCACTCCCAATCTTCTGCCTTTCTCTTGAAAATTTATTCAAATATAACACGGGAATGCCGAGACAAGCCTAACTGCTTGAAGTTGATCTTTCTGTCACGGTTACAAAATTGCTTGACAAAAATATTATCAGTTACTTATCAGTGAAAGTAACTGACTTCCTCTTTATATATTCATGTTTATAAGATATTTTAATCGATAGTTTAGTTTCTAAAATATTTTTGTATTTATTACAAAATAAAGTAAGTTATTTCTTTAATTTCTTCTCTTTATAGCAGTTATCTTTTATTTTATTTTTTAATAATAGAATATTATCCATAAAAAGTTGTTGTTATTACTGACTATTAAGAACAGTTTTAGTTCAAATATAATAACAATACACGGTGTAACAATTTTTGGTGTGGGTAGACCAAGAATGAGAAAATTAAATTATCTTCATTTATCAATAATAGTTAACCACACTGTTTGTTTGTTTTTGTAAAAGTGATGTTCAAAGCTAAATAATTAGCAAAGATCTCATTATTATTATTACTTATTTCTACTGTAAGTTCTGTTGGATATAGAAACGGAAATTATAAATGTGTAAGTTAGGTTTTAAAGTTTGCTTCATAAAAAAACACATACGAGTTGGTCATATTTGAAGAGAAGTTCGTGTCCATCTGAATATCCACCATTTATTTGTTCATATACTTGTTCGTCAAAAACAGTATAACTGTTATAAATACAGAAATGGAGCATATTTTTACACTAAATTCTAGTAAATTTAAATTAGGATATAGGTATTTCATTATTTATAAATAATCAAACAAATAATTAAAAACTGATAAAATCTTTACGTCTATTTCAGTGCATACTGTACTAAAGTCATATTTAAAAACAAAGCTGGCTGTTTTGAATAATTTAAATTATTTAAAGATTCGAAAATTGTAATGTTATTTCTAATGATCCCAAAATAATGTTCTGGTCATTTGAAGACTGCGTGTTTGTATTTTCAAACAAGACATCTAGAACATTGTTAAGTACCATGGAAACAGATTTAATACCTGTATTTAAATAATTAGTAATAAATCTGAACTTCACTGGATTATTATGCAAGTTTGGAATTGCATATAAAAATGGTAAATTCGTACAAATATACTCTGTATGGATATTTTATTTTTTTAATGGCCTTCCTTAAATTATATTTCTTTAAGTTACTTTTAGTAAAAGTAATTGTGATATTAATTTGATTAAGTAAAATTTATGCATATAATGTTTTATGCACAAAACCAAAATTACAACCAGTTTTATCATGGGGAGATACATCCAAAACATGACCCCTATGTCATTCCTCGAAGAGTCCTACGGGTTCATGCCATGATTGATGACAATCAATCCAGCATTTCGTCAGTTATAATCGGATAAACGCACACATACAGACATTTGTTTGTTTGTTTTGGAATTTCGCACAAAGCTACTCGAGGACTATCTGTGCTAGCCGTCCCTAATTTAGCAGTGTAAGACTAGAGGGAAGGCAGCTAGTCATCACCACCCACCGCCAACTCTTGGGCTACTCTTTTACCAACGAATAGTGGGATTGACCGTCACATTATAACGTCCCCACGGCTGGGAGGGCGAGCATGTTTGGCGCGACGCGGGCGCGAACCCGCGACCCTCGGATTACGAGTCGCACGTCTTACGCGCTTGGCCATGCCAGGCCCAGACATTTGTATAATAATATATAAAGGTTGGCGTTCTCATTCAGTGTACAGAGAAGACATAGAAGGGTCAAATCCAAAAGCCGACCAAGCTGTGTCACTCCCAAAGAGACCCTAAGGGTATATGCCGGTTTTGGTGAGAATCAGTCCAATGGTTTGCCAGCTGCAAACGGACACAGTGCACAAGGAAGATATTATGGCTCCAAGAAGTGAGTTTCCTCGAGGGGGTCATACGAGAATATAACAGGTTGTGTGACAATTGTTCCAATAGTTCGCCATTTATTAACGGACACACACATAGATTTTTTGTCAAATATTGGTTTAGATCAGTGGTAAAATTCTGCTGGTACCCACTGGTACTTAGCATCGAAATTTATTTTTAAGACGGTACTACTGCCGGGACTTATATGAACTGCTTTGTCGTTTTGTATGTTTACACTTAGTTTTTTTTTTCGTTTTTCCAAAACAGGTCTACTTCACCTAGTTGGGTACCTCTATTTTTTGAGAAATTTCACCAATGATTTATATATATATATATGTAAGGAAAATGTTTCACCTACATTATTTTTTCTAGGGGGTTAGTGTTTTATACAGTTGGAGTTCTTCTGTTGTCACACTTTAATTTAGGTTTTTGACTGGAAAATTCGTAAATTAATCATACTTTTTCGGTCTCTCATAGTAAGTGAAATATAAAACTTACACGTTATATTATTATATTTCTTGTTGTGCTTTTCGTGATAAGCATAAATCCTTGTATAAATCCATGTATAAAATTACGTTGCTTTTCTTATCCATAGCTGTTTGTTCGTGTAAAGAATTACGAAAGTGATGGGTCAGCTGGTTAAAATGAGGGCTTAACAGTCTATATCCTATAATAAACGATTTAGCAATTTTTCCTGTACATTATAACGTCATCCTTCCCTAATTAATAAACAAAAGAGTCTGAAAAGACTACTATAACAATTAAGGTGCGCTCCAGCCAGACCTCCCTGTTTATGCAAACCACAAATTAAACATCGTTAAAATGGAGTCTTCCTCGCTCCTATTGTGTTGGTTTACCCTTGTACATCAGCACCTCGGGTACCGGTATACTAAAGCTATCGCACGTGTAACAATTTAAATGGAAATAAACATAACCCAAAGTAAAACACACGTTTGGAACGAATCACTCAACAAACTAAAATATGAAAATGAAAATAAATAGAATTTTATTCAGGCTCAAGAAGCACCACAAAGTTCTGCAGAAACTAACTCTTTCTATACGAATTAGATCTTTGAAAATAGCTTATAAGTAATTTGTACTTATAGCGTTTTGATACACATTTAAAAGAGGTTACTTCAATTAGACGTATGTTTTAACAGAGTTATCTGGAACACTTTTCACACTTTCTGCTTTAATAATATAAGAGTTTTCGATCATTTCCAAAAACTCGAGAAATTATGAAAAATACCTGCAACAGGAAACAGTCGATGCTAAGATTAAAAGATTGCAAATTCGTAATATTTTAATTTACTTATTCAGAATTTTTCTCCAAAATTTTGTATCAGTTGTAATATTAAAATGCGTTTCAGTGTTTATTTTTCTACAAGTTACACCGTCTGGTAAAAGTTTGCTAAAATACCGAGTTTCCTTTCCATAAGCAGAACATTTTAAATCATATTTAGTTATTTGTATTGTATCGTAATTCGTATATTTAGATAAGATAAATGGGGGAAAGACACCAGTTAGAAATATTTTATTCGCTTTTTTTTTTTTTTATAATCACAATCACACAGTTTAAATACGTTGCTGATTTTTGTTATGAAACACAGACAGTAACAATACCCTCCACGTCTGTTGTTGTACAATTTCTCTCAGATAATTGGAACATTTTCCCTTATTTATGGCATCTTACTCCCACTTACTCTACATAATTATTATTATATATTAAATCTCAGCATGTAAAGCCGAATATAAACAGTGTATAAGATAATTATATCCAGGGGTTGTGACTGTAATTTGTATCATACAATGTAAAATCAAACGTCAACAATGTGTAAAATAAAAAAACGTAGATCGATGTGTTGTTATAATATAAATATTTATGAAACGTAAAATCAAATTCCAAGAATGTATAAAGCAAACGGCAAAATACAGAAGCTATTCTGTGTATTACATCACAAAATGTTTGGCTAGAAGTAACATTTGCTGGTAATTACCAGAACTCAGCATCACTTCTTTTTTTAAATTCCAAGTGAAATACCACTTTTTTATTGGAAGTTGGTAGCGTCTTCTTTTTTTTATTGTTTTTCTTGACAATTCAATTTGAATAATGCATGGAGATGTACCGATAACATACAGAAACTTAGTATTCCATACACTGTGAGGGTAGGTTTATGGCAAAGGTGAGTACCTATACTTTAAAGTGAATTTTAACAACGTTCAAAGCCAAACGTAAACAATGTGTAAAGTAAAGAATGTGAAACCATGCGATGTCAATGAAGCTTATAACACAAACAAAAAGCCTAATGTCAACAATGTTATTACTGTGTTATATCATAAAATGAAAGACTCATTTTCAACGGTTTATGAAGTGTAAAACGTGAATTTATATGGTATCACCGAAGATTCAATCAAAGAATTAAAGGCTAAATAATAACAATTTATAGGTAAAGAATGTACAAAGAAATAACATTGCTGTGTATTATATCATAAAATAACATTACTGTATATTATATCATAAAACAACATTACCGAGTATTACATCGTAAAATATTACTGTGTATTATATCATAAAAAGAAAGGCTGGTTATCAACAGTCTATATGTATTGTTTGTTTTTGAATTTCGCACAAAGCTACTCGAGGGCTATCTGTGCTAGCTGTCCCTAATTTAGCAGTGTAAGACTAGAGGGAAGACAGCTAGTCATCACCACCCACCGCCAACTCTTGGGCTACTCTTTTACCAACGAATAGTGGGATTGGCCGTCACATTATAACGCCCCCACGGCTGAAAGGGCGAGCATGTTTGGCGAGACGGGGATGCGAACCCGCAATCCTCAGATTACGAGTCGCACGCCTTAACACGCTTGGCCATGCTGGGCCAGTCTACAAGTAGAAAAACCTAGATCAAAATACTGTTGCTGTGTGTCGTATCACGAAATGTCAGTAACGACTAGGATGAAGGACGTTACGGCTTTATTGAATCATGAAACATAAACAATGTATACTGACAATATAAAATAACTCTAGAAATATTAATATTTTAAATAATGCTAGTTAATTTACTTTATTACAACTTACATTACCTTAAGGCAAAAATGAAAAGAATCAGTTTTTTGTTTGAAATGTTGTTGAGGTTTTGAAAATAGAGTAATAAAATGGAATTTCAACATAAATGTTAACATTGTAATGAGCCCTCGAAGTTCTTTAGCATTTTAGTATTCTGGAAATATTATTTCTATAATTTTACCCTATTTTACTTTAAGGAAGCTTCATAGAGACAATATCTTCAAAATGGATTTATATTCATATTTCTTATCACTCATAAGCGTTTTAAAACAATGTACAAACTAAATTTCTACAACAAACAAAAAATAAGTGTTAATGTTTCCCAAACAATCTACAATGCTAGTTTCAGAGCTTAATATAAACGAAATTAGTTCTTGCAATCATGAATAAAAATAGTCCACTTTTTACTTATTATTTTCATATTTAGTTAAGCTAAGTTCTTTATAACTGTTTAGAAAACATTTTCTATGACTATGTAAATGTTTAACATCTGATGGCATGTAAATAGTAGTTACAAAAGGTAAACAATAATTTACAAGTACTCCATACGGGTTTACAATGTTTTATGTAAGATTTACTTTAAGCTCCCTCATGGCATGAACACTTAGGCGTGCATTACGACTATAGTATTTGGAAAATTTTGAATTTCAACAGTTCTGATAAGATTAAAACGTTTACAAGTCTATATATATTCTAAAAATGCACCAGCACACACAATCGAACTTATACCCGCCAAAAGCCAAAAGTTTGTATTTTAGTATTCACAAACATAAACCTTTTTGTTTCACTACAGATGCATTCAACAAAAGATTACTAGCACCCACAGTTTGCCCTCCTAGCACCCAACCTATTTGGCGCCCCGACCGAGACGTACTTACAAATCGATATATCTCTTGGCTTAGTTTGTTATGTCTTGAATCGCAAAGTTTGTCCATAAAATGATATAAGACTGAACTCTGGCATGCGTAATAATTCTCTACAGAGATAAATCTTCTAATAGGAGGGTGTCTTCCAAGGAACTGCAATAATATTATGACAGTCAGAAAGAACGACATAGTTTTATTTACTGTTGTCTACACTGTAAGCATATAAGTAGCGTAGCAGGAAAACACAGGACTAATATGTAACCAAACATTTCAAAAGAAAATCTAAATAATAACAGTTACACTGTGATTATTAAGCAATAAAATACGAATATAAATATCAAGTCCTAGTGTAAGTGGTGAGTTTACATGAATTGAAAAATGCAACTAACTCTAAGCAACATTTAGTGCATAACCATTAACTATTGTGCTTCATTACGAATCAAACAGCGATACTGTAGAAAGTTTTTTGACCAAGATATTATATCATATAACTATAAATAATATTATCTTATACAACTATGAATAATATTCTTTACAAATCAATTGTCAGGGTTCGAATTCCTGTCGCACCAAAGATGTTCGCCCTTTCAGCCGTGGGGGCATTATAATGTGTGGTCAGCCCCACTATTCGTTGGTAAAAGAGTAGCCCAAGAGTTGGCGGTGAGTGGTGATGACTAAGCTGCCTTTCCTCTAGTCTTATACTGCTAAATTAGAGACAACTAACGCAGGTAGCCCTTGAGTAGCTTTGGGCGAAATTCAAAACAATCAAAACTTTCTCACAATTTCATTATATTTTTAAAAGAACTATTCAATTATTTATTTTTATTTCACACAATGTGTGTTTTAGTCGTTATTCGATCGTTTCCAGTAATCTGTTCGTGTTATTTCTGTATCCGATGTACACTAAAATTATGAAAAAGAAAAATGTAGTAACTCTTGTTTCTTTTTTTTCCGGATGTTCGCGTAAAACAACTCAAAGGCCATTTATGCTACCCGTCTCTAATTTTGAAATGATATACAAAGTAAAAGGCAGATAATCAACAATACCCACTCGCGGGGTACTTTTAACTGACTAAATAATTGAATTTGTCTGTCACCCTTATAATGCGCAAAAGACCCTAAAGTGTCGCGTGATATTTTTAGTTTGTTTGGTAGCGGAATGTGAAGAAGAAATGAGTCCGCTCGACATGTAAAAGTTTGAGAAAAGGTGAAATTACCAGTTAATTCATACAAAATAGAGATAAGATCGTTATTCAAAGTTTTTGACAATAATTTTTATCAATTGAACAAATAAATAGTAATTTAGCCCATTGAGTGCTGTTTGTTTCCTTTGTTGAATTTCGAGCGAGCAGAATTACTAGAGGGCTATCTGCGCTAACCGTTCCTAGTTTTGAAGTAATAAACTACACGGATGGCTCTACTCTTAGGCTGCTCTTTATCAATTAACAGCGGACTAACAGTGAAATTATAACGCTTCCACGACTGAAAGGGCGAGTATGTTGAATAACGGGTTTTGTTCCCGCAACACACAACTCTAAGTAGATTGGGTTAGAACAAGGGATCTCAATACCTATATTTGCTGAGGGATACATTGATATTTTTATATGTGCAGGAAAATCTCAACGAACACGGTGGGCACCAAGAAATCATAATCTTATGAGCCATACGTTTAGTTCAATGAGCAAATAAAAAATAAAATAACTGTAGTTATTACAAGGTGTTTACGATTAAAACGCAAACTTAAACTTAGAATAAGTCATTATCAATTGAACTTCAAGGTTCAGCAGAATTTTAGTCCTTTAAACTACACGTACAAACTCGTTTCTAGCGACAGCTAGAAGTAACAATATAATTTATTTTTGACCAATCGTTAAACATGAGCATGCACGAAAAATCGTATTATGTGGATATGTATATGTGTGTATAATGTGTATGTGGTGTGAAAGAGACAATGAAATATGACAACGTATAACGTCGGATATGATGTCGTGGAATCAAAATTAATAGTTAAGTTCAAGAACAGCTCCTTCTTACAAACGTAATATTGTAGAACAAGTTTACTGGTACCTGTGGTAATACTTTTAAATGTGTGTTCTACCTGACTTTTGACAACGTACAGTGAAATAAGCTTTCCATGAAAAGACGCTTGCTCTGGTTGTTTTCAGAAAATGCTGTAGTGACTTACTACTCTAATTGAAAAACGTTTCCTTAAATTACAAATCTACAAAGAATCATCTTCCTATTTCATTGGATAAGAAACCATTACCTGCACCTTGGTAACGTTTATAGTATTTGTACCAAAATGATGGGTTGTACTGTGTAAACGTGGGAACAACAGAAGAAGCAACAATTACATAATATCACGTGTAGTGACAGATGGTTATAGTTTTATGGAACAAGATCATAAAACATAAGTTATGACATCCTTGAACTAATATCATAAAATTACTATGGCAGCAGGAAGTAGTTCTTTGTTTAATGATGGTATGATTATTCAGGGTCTGAAGTTCATGCTAATGTTATTCACATTTTGAGACCGATGTTAAACTGAACATGCTGGAGTACAAAGAGGTGATGTATTCAGTAGAGATAAAAAAAAAAACAGCATACAGCATAGGAGGCAGAGGTTTGTGTGCAGAATTCCCGCAGAGAACGTTATGCTCTTTCTTTCATAGATTAAAATACCAGCAAAGGCACTTTTTAAATGCTTTATGGTAACGTTGTAAAGTTTCCTCTTCGTTTGTGACTCCTCGAAATACCACTTTTCTAGCAGCGGATCCCCTACAGAGTTAGATACAAAGGCTTTTTCTTTATATTACTCCTCCCCCGGCTCCGATTAGTAGCTAAGTAACAAGTTGCATCATACTAAACGTGACTATACTCGTCGGTTTAAAACATCTATCAAAGAGAGCATTTATTGAGGATGGGCCATGCCCTGCTAGGTACCATGAGACCCGACAGAGGTGAGAACACTTAAGATGGTCCTTGTTAGCAGTTCATGTAAGAAGGAAATCCATTTGTTAATCTCGTCACAATTTGTCGGGCGGCAGCTTAAAGCCTGCTGAAGAAGCAATCGTCACGACACGAATATGACTTTAAGTCTTGAATGAACATACATACCTATATAGTTCCTGCATTGTTTTCTTATCATGCTGTTCGCTTTTAATCAAACTACAATTTACAGTAGGACGCAGTGAATACACCTTCATTCCTCGTGGATCTGACTAAAATGTTATAAAATATTTGCAAGGCGAGGTGCAAATGTGTATTCTGAACTCACTTCGTTGAGTCACGGTGCAATTTTATAAATTAGATGACTCTTTGTTTCTATACATAGTGCCCTCTCCTCCGTAACTCTCGTGAAAATTTTAAATGAGCTATTTTATAGACTTATACCAAAACCATTCTTAAACTGAATGGTTGCTTGTTCACTCTGACATGTTTGAAGTTAACCGGTGGTTGACCATATATATAATATCTAAAGTAACACATAGAAGAAATGAACCTGCACACTACTTTATATAATATTATTGCTTTCGCAGTGGAAAAAATGTGTGTTCAACACTCTTATTTCAAAACTATCCATCTCTGCGTATGGTAAACTGTACGAATTAAGCTGTTTTGTTGATTGCATACCTCTTGCTCATATAATTTAACGCTTTAGTTAGCGATCGTTTGAAAACACTATATTTTGTTTCTTTGATATCTCGAGCTCTATTCAAGTATACTTCTGGATGAAATCACAAAGCATGTTTTGAACATTTCCATTTTTACTTTTCTTCTTTCTAATGTTAGCTTATATGCACGATGGAACAATACTTTAAAAATTGCTACTGACAAAATATTGTATAAAGTTTTCAAAATTAACATATAAATCGTCAGTGTGTTTTTCTTATAATAAACCTCATATTCAAATTGTTTATTAGTAGATACCTTAAAAATTACAAATTTTACAGCTCGACTTTAACGTTTTTACAACAATTTAGAAAAGCTCATGTAATTGATGTTTGCGATATTTAACAAGGAATCTGTTTTCTTAAGCTGATTTGTTACAGGATTATCATGACAGTATTTGTCAGTTACACAAATATGCTATAAAAAACATCAGAGCTACGAGTTAGGGACTTCTGTATAAATATTTAAACATTTCCTCTAGTAAAAGAATTTTTAAATTACATTTAACAAACTGTATAAAGTAATCTCTAAATACATAAAATACTCACTGTGGTAGTCATAATAGATTCATAGCTGGGAAGAACCTTAGAAGTAAAATCAGTCTTGAAATTAGATAGACCAGTGTTTTAAGTATATTCCCACAAATGCAGTAGAGACGGCCTAACAAACTTAACAATCACCGACAAGGGGAATAAATTTAGGGGTCCAATTACATAGGCCCAGCATGGCCAGGTGGTTAAGGCCCTCGACTCGTAAACCGAGGGCCGAGGGTTGTGGGTTCGAATCCCCGTCACACCAAGCATGCACATCCTTTCAGCCGTGGGGGCGTTATAAAGTTTCGATCAATCCCACTATTCGTTGTAAAACAGTAGCTCAAGAGTTGGTGATAGGTGGTGCTGACTAGTTGTCTTCCCTCTAGTCGTACACTGCTATACTAGGGATGGCTAGCGCAAATAACCCTAGTGCAGCTTTGCGCGAAATTCAAAACAAACCAATTACATTTTATTCAGGAGGAGCAAATTTTGTAGTTACGTCACCGAAAAAGATTGTATACCACATATATATTATGGACTCAAATTCAATTGTAGCAATATTAACAACCTCTCTGTTTTGTGTTTAATTTTAGACACGTGAATGTAGTGAAGGAATGGAATCGCTCAAAAGGTCTTTAAATCTAAAAACTTCCATCTCCTAAACTAAAACAATCACGTACCTTAAAAGTTCCTCCGATACAATACCAGTTTAATACTTCAAACTGTATTATTTCTGAGTTACTTCCACCTTTAACCACTTATTTTATAGGTAATCGAATATCGTTATCAGTTAGACAGTGCAAATACATTATATAATATACATTTATTAATAACCCTTATTATTAAAACAAGAACAATGTGAAAACTACCCCTTATGTATTTGTTTGAAAATTCAGGTTTAAGCGAAATACTAATATGATCAAAGGCTAGTGATATATATTTAGTTGAGAACTGAAATAATTGCCGGTAATGTTGAAGGCTTATTACCAAAAAATTGGATTTCGATGTGTGCAGTAGGCAGAGCACAAACAGCCCATTATGTACCTAAAATAACTTAAATGCCATGACTCAACTCTTATAATGTTTACTTGCGTTTCCCGAAGGTTTGAAAGCCAGTTTAGTAAAAGTACCAATACGATTACCTACTAGTAATTTCTTAATTTAGAACCTATAAGCAATACTACAGGTTATTCGTAATATTTACTTTAGGCACAGTGTAACCCGACATCAGTTTCCTTCGAATTGTACCTTCTTTTTTTTTTCTTTCTGTTCAGAAGTTTTCTTACTGTATGGCAGAAATTTAGTATTGGTTGAAGAGAACTGATAAAATCGCCTTATTAAGAGGTTTTTATGAAGATTTTATCTTTAGAATTCAAGAGCAAAAGCTTTTCAAGAACTTTTGTTACTCGAGTTGTTACTTAATTTTAATGAGATTATCACGAAAAGTAGTAACTGAAGTAACGTAAACGTTATTCTAATTAAACGTAGTTATACACAGGGTTTCCACATAACTAGGCTTCACAACATGTATTTATTTTTATTTCAAAACTTCTCATACATGGATGAAAAAGTAGGCGTAAACGAAAGTCATGACAATTTTATGAACACATGAAACGTGTGTGAACCTTTTCCCATTGGAATTGGAATCTAGACTTGATATCCATATTAATTTCATTTATTGGTCTCAAGTTAGTTTCACTCAAAAAACTAAAAATGTACTCCTTTGATGATTTTAGAAGAAAAATGCAATGTAGTCTGTTAAATCACTTGTTGAAACTTTATCGCTTAAAAGGCTGATACTTATCGCCAACACACAAGTTTGATAACTCTTGTGTACTTCAAACTTATGATTATTTCAAAAATTATTAACAATTATATATATCGCTTTGACAAAATGGTCACTCTTTGAGAACAAGGAATACAAGACACGAATGTAACACAGTTTGTTGTAATCGATTTAAGGTGTTACTTACTATAGAAAACTTCAGTTTAGAGTGAATTTTTATGTGTAAAAAATTAAACAACATAAAATACGATATCACAACGACCTATATATTGACCAGACTGAGCATTTCATATACTTGGAATTTAACTATATGGATTTCATGGCCTGTGGAGTACAGATAAGGCAAAGTTTTTAGTTTTTCAAAATATCAAACATTTAGAAAATTCTTTTCATTTTCTCTGAAGTTACTCGAAGAGTGTTACTATATAAAGAAAAATAAATTTGAATATTTTTTTTTACATTTTCATGTTTTATTATGAACACACTAGTCAACATGTTGGAGTTGAAAAATACAAAGAAAAAACAATCAACAAAATATATAAATTCATAAGCTTTATTACGATAACTCTCGTGTTTTTTGTACTTAGGTATTAAAAGCATTAATAACTCAAATCTCTTGCCACAAAGTTATTAAAAAATGGCTGTACGAGTTTACTTATCCAGAAGTTTAAGACTCTGCGTTAATAAACTATCATAACTACATTTTTCTAACAGCGGCAGATCATATCCTTTAAGAGTGATAATGAAAAGTGTCAGTGCAACGTAACTGACAAACAACCCTGGTTGCAAGGCAGTAAACTTAACTGTTTCAGGTATTAGACGGTGTTGGGCTATATGTACGTCAAAAAGTGTACTAAAATGGTAATCACCAGTGGCGCCACTTCAGTAAAATCTTAAGGGGGAGGCAAAGCTGAACCCTACTTTTTACAAATTACATGAACTGTTGATGACCTAGAACTCTTCGAAGTTCAAACATCAATAGTAATAATTATGTAAGAACTACACGGTTATGACGAACAACAACAAGAAAGGAAAAAAACATGGACATTATGTTGCCCCTCCAGCCTCCAAGTGGCACCTTTGATAATCATATAGAGATATAGCATAATTTCGAGATACACGTGCATTCAGATCGTTAATCAACGTTTTTAGTTCTATTGCATGTATAAATTATTGGTAACAGTACTCTCAGGGTGCATCAGCTTGAATCATTTCAGTAGAATTTGATCAGCCAATAGTTACAAAGAACATCTGGCTAACTTAGACAATTCCTCTTTGTGAATTCACCCCACCTCGAATGAACGAAGGGTAATTTAAAAGTATTCGGTATTTTACCCTCTCATGTAATAATACCTTTCTACAAATGTGAGGCAGTTTTGATGATTCATTCAAAAATGCAGGATTATCCAAAATTATTAGCGTTTTTCTCCCCTGGTTATTGACCTTCTACAGAAATAAGTGCCTTCGTAGTTGATGTAATCAAGCTGATTCGCCGAACCGAGTAAGGGTGATTCACTAATTTATAGAATTCTTATTTTAGACCTTAGTGTGTTTAATAAACACTATTAAATGTATTAATATTGTTCTACACAAAATAAGTTCAAGCAATTCCTAGGATTCTCTAATGACATCTATATAAAATTGTAAAGTAAAAATGTTTTTGTCAATTCTTATACTTAAAGTTGATTTTTTAAAGAATTACCAAAGAGACAGAGTCTCGTGTTTGTTTCTATTTCTATTATTTCCAGTTGGAGCAACAAGAAAGCTAATTGTATATCATTCTAATAATTATGAATTACAAACCCCATAACCCAAGCGCTTTCGAAAAGTGGGCCTTTCTTCTTCAGGGGCAAACTAATAGTAATTCAGTCTTACCTTTGTTCGCAAAGTCTCAGTTACTTTTAATTAATTTGATATTATGCTGTTAACGCTCTCTGAGTAACATAAACCTTAAAAATTTTATCCTGGCAGAGAATAAATGATAAATTAAATTAGTGAGATGGCTGAAAGCACCGTTGCATTTCTTTAATAAGAACAAAAAATCCGTTTGTTTAACTGATGTCTCTAATGTTGTGTAAAATCTTTTTCACGGAGTCGATGTCGCTAATATCAAATTTACAAGTTAGTTTTTGTTACCTGTAACAGTTTTTGTGTCAAAAAAATAGATTCCATTAAAATTAAAAAGAAATTAGTTGAAGAAGTGGTGAATAATTACATCAGTTGTGAAATTTTAACCTTTTTCCTTCAGTGACGTCTTCTGGTGTCAAATATATATATGTGTGTGTGTGTAAAACGTTAATGACCAGTTGATACAACCCTTCACTGAAAGCTTGAACACAACCAAAAAACCGTATATGTGAACCAATAAGTCCAAATGTTAATTTTAAATAGCAGGTGAACTCTGCATCATATGGAAATTTGAAACATGAATATAAAAGTAAGTTACTGTTTTACAATTTGCCTAATATGGTTACGGATATACTATAGTTTCTTCAAATGACGTTTTTAAAGTTTGTTTTATAGCCAATATTAAAAGTATGTATTGCATCAGTAGAAGCTTCACGAAAGAAATATGATGTTTAAAAGAACATTATTCTCTACTGAGGACATTATTTAATAATGTTCTAAAAATTCGTTTCTTAATTAAGTATGTATACATAGAATCATAGAATTTTGATTCATACTTGAAAACGCACTAAACTGAACCTGTCTTGCTTAGATTATCATAATAATATTTTAATTGGAATTATACAAAAATTCCACTAATTCACCTTCGAAGCAAGTTCCATAATAGGAATATTGTATCTTCATAAATTTGTACTCTTATAAGTTATTTCGCCAAAAGTTACTTATAGCTCTGTTTATTGAAACTCAGATAGTTGCACTCGATTATACTTACAGGATTTTGAGCCGATGGAGACCTCGAAAATCTTCTGCTCTCACAGTAGAGATGTTGTTGTGATCAAGATCTCTACAAAAGAAGAAAACCGACATTACGAATCACGACATGTCTACTTTTAACATTTTAAAATTACCTATAAAACAATAAAATTATTATTTCATGAAAGAATAAACAAAGGGTAATCCTCAATAGCCGCGTCACTTGAAATCTTTTTAAGCAAGATTAGAGTCAATTGATGTATGATAACTTTTTTTTTTTTGCTTTTCACCATTTTATTATTAATAGCTATATTTTTGTGCGTCAGCAATAACAAGCGTGGGGCGCGCGCATATCAGATTAGGTTTTATTACTCATCATGATCTTTACAAGCCTACCCTTTAATTGAAATTATATTAGGCAGGATTAGAGTAAATTAATCTAAGAGATCTTGGGCGTGTTCAAATACATCGATCGAAAGGGTCTAATCGCTTGAGTAAAAAAATTGTAATTAGATTTTAAATACACTTAGAGATGACGGAACAATGGACTAAAAGTTTGTAAATAAAAACAAAAAAACTCAGAGCTAATCTATGAGTCGTTATACCACAGCTAAAAGTGAAGTTTTGAAGAAAAAAAGAATTTGTTCTGGAACTATAGTTATTATTGTTCTAAATCATTAAACATTAGAAAACAAAAAGAAAAGTTTTAAGCATTAGTGTCACCAGGTGGTTTAATCGTTTAGTTTTATTACTGAAGTGTAGTATAATATTTCAATTTTATGTGTGTATGATCTAAACGCGTTTTATTTAGAATTATTTTATTGAATTAGAATATAATTAAAGTTCTCCCTCTGTGTGTGTATCAAAATATTCAGTCGTTATGATTTTACATGAAGTCTAACTGCCAGGTCACTCCACGAACTTATGGTGTTACTAACACTTGAAAACTGCAATGATTACACTAATCGTAATCTAACCGTTATTTGACAAATGCCTCTGTGTATGTTCACTTATACTGGTGACTGACTGGACCGATTGTTACTAAACCTAGCATGTACCTTAAGGGCCACCCGGAGAAGGACGTGTTGAATTTCGGAGTTGAAGGGATACGTCAACTAATAGACTGTATAATATTACTAATACATGAATTGTAACAACCTTAATAAGTTTGTGGTGTTTGAGTGCTCAACTTAAAATCTCTGGGACATGGGTTCTAATCCCATCACCGACGAACATGGTCTTTCGGCAGTAAGAGCATTATAATGTACATGGTAATTCTACTTTTTGTTGGGAAAATAGAAGCCTCAAAGTTGGCGGTGGGTGATGTTGACTAGCTATTTTCCCTCTACTTATCGCTCCTAAATTAGAGACGGTCAGCGCAGATAGATCTCTAGTAGCTTTGCGCAAACGATATCAGATAAACACTGCATTAAGACTCATATTTTATAAAACAACGATTATTTTTCTCACAATTCTAAAAATGAGAATGTTTCCAATTTCAAAATTAAAAGAAAATTACTGTAAAGGGTAAAAAATACAAACCCGAAAAGATAGAAAACTCTCTTGCACACTCTTTCAACAACTAACACTTTTAATGAGGTGTAAAGGAAGTAAGAAAACACCACAGTTTATACGGATGGACTGCAACATAGGAAATAAGAAAGTGGAATATCAATTTAAGTTAAGTAAACATAAAATATTGAATATTGTGATTCGACAATAAAGAAACAACATAGCCGAGAAGGAAAAAAAAAAGAGAGCATATTTATTGTAATTGTCTCTGTCTAATGAATATTGATTGGAGACTGGACGAAATGAGAAAGGAAGTCATGGATATCTACACAGAAAATTTGCTAGATGTAAAATTAAGTTAGGCAAAAAACAAACTAACTAATTTATAAGTTCCCATGTAAGAAAAAAAAACTGTTAGTAGTTATTTAGAAGATTGCTGACGAGTAATTTATCATGAAAATCATTATTTCGAGGACTTTATTGCTGTTTAGGTTTAAATGAACAAGATCATAGAAACTGTGTTTGTTTGTTTGTTTTTGAATTTCGCGCAAAACTACGCGAGGGCTATCTGCGCTAACCGTCCCTAATTTTGCAGTGTGTAAGACTAAAGGGAAGACAACTAGTTATCACCACCCACCGCCAACTTTTGGGCTTCTCTGTTACCAACGAATAGTGGGATTGATCGTCACATTATAAAGCCCCCACAGCTGAAAAGGCGAACATGTTTGGTGCGACAGGGATTGAAATCCGCGACCCTCAGATTACGGGTCGAGTGCCTTAACCACCTGACCATGCCGGGCCTAATGTTGAAAGAAGATTCGTATAAGAACATAAAAGTTAATCCTACAAATAAACTTCACACAATTGTTAAAGAAAAAATTAAGAAATATATCATTTTAACACCTTATGAAAAACAAAGTTTAATGTCAATTAATTTTATTTTACTTAAGACTAAAATTCGTAAGATTGGGAACAATTTTGAACCTATTGTATCTAATATGAAGAGATAAACTTATAGTGAAATTTATATCTAAAAATACTCTTTTTTTTTTTACGGATAAAAATAAACACAAAGTTAAGAATTCCTTTAAATATATGGAAATAATTGACCATATTTTTGTTTGTTGAGAATTAAGCAGAAAGCTACACAATGGACTCTGCTCTCTGCCCAACACGAGTATCGCAACGCGATTTCTTTCGTTGTAATTCAGCAGAAATCCCGCTACACCACTAGGGGTAATTGAATATATAATTTTAAATGAAAAATATATTTTGGTTTCTCTTCGTGTTAGGCCTGGCATGGCCTAGCGCGTAAGGCGTGCGACTCGTAATCCGCGGGTTCGCGCCCGCGTCGCGCTAAATATGCTCGCCCTCCCAGCCGTGGGGGTGTATAATGTGACGGCCAATCCCACTATTCGTTGGTAAAAGAGTAGCCCAAGAGTTGGCGGTGGGTGGTTATGACTAGCTGCCTTCCCTCTAGTCTTACACTGCTAAATTAGGGACGGCTAGCACAGATAGCCCTCGAGTAGCTTTGTGCGAAATTCCAAACAAACAAAACTCTTCGTGTTGTGTCGGTTTTCACCAAAGTACCTTTGACAAAAATATTGCATGTTTTGAGAAAAAACAATAAAGAAAATAATAATTTGGTCTTAGAAATAATATATATGATTAACTTAATAAAAGTATATATTGAAAACTCATTTTATTCTTTTCAACTTAGCAGAAAAGTTTATAAATGGAGCGAATGTATAATTATGGGTTATCTTTTATCTTCGTTATTATATGACTTATTTATGGATGGCTTTGAAACTGGAGCGTTAGAAAACCAGATAAGAAACTAAATAATGAAACAACTTAAGAAACAAATAAATATTTTTGCGATATATAAATCGACAAACAAAGCCAAAATTTTTAATACTATTAATGATAAAAATGATTTCATGTGAAAAGAATTTATATAGGGCAAACTAACAGAAATTTAAAATTCATAATAACTGAACACAAAAAATTATAAAAGCAATAATATTACTATTTCACCTTTAGCAGAACATATTAATGAAACTAAACACAATTCAATGGGGAAAAATGTTATTTCAGCACAACCTGAAAACTGTATTAGAATGGTGATTTTGTAATGATATAAATAAGTGTTATTGTCGCATAATTACATCACGGAGGACGATTCAGTAAAGTGCATTGAATGTGTGACACTGTTTCCAGTCTTATCGGGTTTTTGTTTTTTACCCTCTACTTTATTTGTATTTTATTGTAATTTTGAGGCTGTAAGTAGACTCATCTTTAGAATTGTGTAAGAAATAATCGTTGTTTTATAATGTGCGAATATTTTTAATATTGCACATGCGGCAATGAGTTTTAATAGTTTAAAGACCATACGTGAAATTAACACGCGCTTAATGGTTTATCATTTGAAGTGACAATGGCACTATACGGTTTATTGTTAAGACAGGTCTAATCGTGAGTTTTATATGGTAATAGCGCCATACATTATCAAGTTTGAATATGTTTGATTATTACATATTTTACTTGACCAAAATACAAAAAGAGCATTTTAGGATATTTCCAGTTATTAAAATTTACGTAGTTGTTACACCGTAAAGTTAATTAGATTATGTCCAGTCAAAGTTTGGCATGATAACAAACTTGAACAGTTTATTTAAAATGAATTAAAACATGTCCATTTGTTACAGTATACTTGTAGCATTCATTCGTTAGAGCTATGTATGGTAGTACCACCACACACATTATATTAATGCCTTGTTGTTACAGTTTAAAGGGTGATGCCATGCTTTTTTCTCCACCGTACAATTAAATTAAGATTTATTTTGTAATAGTTTATTGAATATTTCAATCGCATAATAATATACAGCCAATAAATTTCATTAGCATATTTTGCTGTAACTTAATAAGAGCACACAATGTGAACAACAAAACTAGAAAACATAATTTTAATAATGATTTATGAGGCAAACCATTCATCAAGCTAAGAACGATTTTGACATGGTTTTATACGTAGTTGTCTTATAATAAAATAATAAACCAATCAATAATTTGCTAATATTAATTTGTAAATACTTTTAGTAAGCGATGACTCATATTATGTTAATATAAAGTCTTGTATCATTACATGAGGCATTTCCTATTTTTATTATGAATGACAAAATAAAACAAACTAATAAAAATCATAAACACTCTGACTATCTGAGGACGTTGAAACTACCGATCAAAGGATAATATTCTGTGTTAAGCGGATTAAGCCTAACCCAACAAGTAGTAACTACTGTAATAAAATACCTGTCTACTCCTATCATCACGATTGAAATTAAATATTTCTTTTACAAAGGTGATAGATAACCTTTTCATCGTGTCATTTACTACACTAAAGACTGTACGTATGGAAATAAGCATGAAGAACATAGTTGTTGGAAAGGTGAAACTGCTGTTGGAATCTGAAACGAAATCTAATAGAACTATACGTCAGGTAGCGCTCATTAACAAAACTACTGAAGTACGGTGCCACCGTGCATAATTGTATCTTATAATTCTTGGATTATGTTGTGAAGTTGAACACCTGTACTTTTTGATCCGATTTACTAAAACTTCTTACTTTTATAGTAATGGCGCCAGGGGTCTTCGGTAAACTAAAGAAACTTGAAAGGAGGGATTAGAGCACGTGTGAAGGAAAGGGGAGGTAGCTCAGGTGTTTGCCACTGTTTTACTTCCCTATCGGCAAGTTGCTTCACTAGAACCGTCAATAACGACCTCATAGTAATACTCAACAAGCACATGTTTGGATGCTATTCAGACCTTCAACATTTTATAAGAACAATTCCCTAAAACTGAATGTCCTTCTTTAAAGTAAAGACACACAAACTTTAGTAGTAAGTAAAAGTATTAGACCTGAATACTTATTTGTTGTCTACCCCTTTCTAACGTGTGTATGCAAGTTATGTGTTACAATACTTTGCATCTTTAACGTAGCAATTTCTAAATAATGCAGCTTTCTAGTGGTGCATAAAACAACATTTGTTACAACTTCCTTCGAAGATAGATTTTACAATTTTCCGGACAAAAAATAAATGTTAGCTGTGGAGCTATTATTTAAATTCAATTTCCTACCTCACTTAATCTTTACTATCTGTTTGTTTGTTTACCGACAAATATTCATTAGTTACAAAAGCACAAAACTGGTTATTATTAGAAATCAGATCATATCACGTTGCGGGTTTGAATCCCCGTCACACCAAACATGCTCGCCCTTTAAGCAGTGAGGGCGTTATAATGTATGATCAATTCCAGTAACCCAAGAATGGCGATAGGTGGTGATGACTAGTTATTTTCACTCTAATCTTACACTGCTAAATTAGGGACGGCTAACGCAGATAGCCCTCGTGTAGTTTGGAGCGAAACTCAAAAAACAAACATACGAAACAAACAGACGTTTTGGGTTAACGTTTATTTTCAGACGTAATGGGAAGCTGTTATTTGTTTCTTGTTCAGCATTTGTTTCTAAATGAACTGGAAATTAATGCAACGCTAATGACTTTGCAATCCAAAGCCAAACCTTTTAAACATATATCTCATTTTAAGTAAGTTTTAAAGACCACACATATTATTACAGACAATTCTCATTGTTGTTTCTTTAAACAGAAGATACTTGACAAAAAATAAACTGTAGTATTTTTGCTCTCTCGGAAAATGTATAGATAGTTACAAGTTTTTATTATACACTGCTGGCCAAAATCTTAAGGTCAATGAACATAAAGAAAAAATATGTATTTTGCGTTGTTAGACTCAACCACTTATTTGAGAAGAGCTTCGAAAGATGAAAATAAGAAAAGGGAAAATAAAAATAAAACAATTTTTAGCATTTAATAGGGAAAATGTGAACACTATGAAATTAGCCTAAATACTACCTGGTCAAAAGTTTAAGACCATACCAAAAAGAAGTTCTAAACAGGGTAGGAAATGCACAACAAGAGGTCTCAGTAGTGGGTTGCACGGCCGTCATTGCGGATAACTGCAAACATTCGCTTTGATATGGTCGATATAAGTGTTTGCAGAAGGCTGGCTGGAATGTTATTCCAAGTGGTGAAGATGGCTTCACGAAGATCATGCACTGTTTGGAATTGACGTCCATTTCTATAGACTTCCCTTGCCATCCACCCTCAAACATTTTCAATGGGGTTCAGTTCAGGCGAACACACTGGATGGTCTAAAAGAATCACGTTATTTGCCATATAAAAGTCCTTTGTCTTGCGCATTGTGGTTTGCAGCGTTGTCCTGCTGAAAGATCCAGTCATTTCCACACAAGCGAGGGCCTTCAGTCAATAAGGATGCTCTCTCCAAGATGCCAATGTAGCCAGCTGCTGTTTGGCGCCTCTGTATAACCTGAAGCTCCATTGTTCAATGGAAGGAGAAAGCACCCCAGAACCTCCTCCACAGTATCGTGTAGAAAATGTCTCCGGTGGGATATTCTTATCGTGCCAGTAACTTTGGAAGCCATCTGGACCATCCAGGTTAAATTTTTTATCATCAGAGAACAAAATCTTTTTCCACTTTTTTACGTCCCATGTTTGATGCTTCTCATCAAAGTTTAACTGAGATGTTTCTTGGTGTGGAAGGAGGCATGGCCTTTGAAGACGTTTACGGTTTTAAAGCCTTTCTCACGTAGTTGTCGTCTTATTGTTCTTGAGCCTCATTATTCGTCTGTAAAGGCCTTAATCTGGTTCGACGATCGGCTGGCGTCTTGCCGAACAACCCGTCGAATCCTCCTGCTCAACGCCGGCGAAATTTTCTTGGGCCGACCACTTGAAATTCTCGTTCCGTATCCTTCAGGGTCTTTTAAGAAATTTGCAACAGCAGTTTTACTACGCCCAATCTCACCAGCGATGGCACGTTGAGAGAGACCTTGGTTTTTCAGCTCGACAATTCTGCTACGTTCAAACTCTGTCAACGTTTTAGCCTTTGCCCTGTTTTTACCCAATGTAACATAGTAGATGTCAGTGGGAGATGTTGATAACGATAACGCTTGAACACAAATAACTAAATTTCATTACTTGTTACCGATTAACGCTTCGTTTCAGTATGGCCTTAAACTTTTGACCAGCTAGTATTTAGGCTAATTTCATAGTGTTCACATTTTCCCTGTTAAATGCTAAAAAAGTTTTTATTTTTATTTTCCCTTTTCTTATTTTCATCTTTCGAAGCTCCACTCAAATAAGTGGTTGAGTCTAACAACGCAAAATACATATTTTTTCTTTATGTTCATTGGCCTTAAGATTTTGGCCAGCAGTGTATGTATATATTTGTATTTTTTGTGTAGAGTCTGATTTATAATTCCCTTTTTCTCTATTTTGAGAAGAAATATGCTGCAGTATGAAAACTACTTACTGAGACATCTCTTACTATGCTTATGGCCCGGCATGGGCAAGCGTGTTAAGGCGTTCGACTCGTAATCTAAGGGTCGCGGGTTCGAATCCCGGTCGCACCAAACATGCTCGCCCTTTCAGCCGTGTGGGCGTTATAATGTTACGATCAATCCCACTATTCGTTGGTAAAAGAGTAGCCCAAGAGTTGGCGGTGGGTGGTAATGAATAGTTGCCTTCCCTCTTGTCTTACACTCCTAAATTAGGGACGGCTAGCACAAATAGTGCTCGAGAAGCTTTGCGCGAAATTAAAAAAAAACTTACTATGCCTAGTTAACAGTTGTAATTTATACATATGTAAGTGCTCTTTTTATTGAAAGTTGATCTTGTATTCATAATCAGGATTTTCTCATTGAAACACGTTATGTAACCTGCCATTTATAAAAAGATACATTTTCAAGAAAAGCGCAGATATACCTAATGAAACATTTAAAATGCCTTAACATTCTTTCCCCCTTTCAACTGTGAATACACCGCCTTTTTTTCCCCTCTCGAAATTAATCAGTATTCTGATGTGATCTGTAAATGTTCCTATTCAAACTCAATAAAGTGATTAGTTCGGTTAACTGATAATTTGTAAGATAAAAACAGCAAGTTTATAAAAGAAAGAAACAATTTAGTTTTTACTTTGTTTCAGAGCATTTGATTTTTATGAGAAGCAGATTTGTTATTTTTACCTTTGACATTCATTGGTGTTTAAAGGTTTTAATTTTCAGTCACATGAAAAATAAAACTCTTACCTTACACGATCAGTAGATAATATCAAACCTTACTTTTGCATACATGGTTAATAAGATTTATCTTACACCATCAAGAGATGATTTCAATCCTTTTTATTTTCGCACACGTGGCTATTAAGATTTATCTCACACCATCAAGAGATGATTTCAATCCTTTTTATTTTTGTAGGTAAGAGATTCCAGCTTACACGATGGTTACGAGATTATTTCAAATTTGTTTAATTTTGCTCACGTGGGTAAAAGCCCCTCAGAGCATGGCTTTTTACGTTAGTGATATGAATTTTAGTCAAAGGATGACGTTTAAAAACTTACACATTCATTCATACAAAATAAAGTTATAAGTATATATTTTTATGAAAACTGTAAGAGAGGAATGCAAACCTGGCTAAAATGAACCAATGGCAACGATTTCTATTTTGTTGTATTAAATTTACATAACCACTTGTATGCTATAATTAACACCTTTAGCTTACAGGAAACCCTTGGGTTACATAACTATACATTTAAGTGATCTTACTATTTTAATCATTCTCGTTACAAAAAAAACTTCGTGTTTTACTTGATCTGATGCTTATGAACGATATTTAAATCTACATAACCGATGATATCTTCTCATCTTTCCAAAGGATGTGGTTAAGAACCTGAAAGATTGTAACAATGGCGCCTTTTCCATCTGTTGTTTTTTTTCAGGAACAAATGGGGTGAGATTGTTATAATATTATGAAAAGTCGATTTCCAGTTATATAATGTTTGGGTGCATTTAAAAAAATTTCAACAGTGTCACAATAAATGTTATTGCAGTGCTGCCATTTATATCAAGTTTGCCGCTGGCGTTAGGGTTTTATTTATGTATATATATATATATTTGTACACCTATTCTTTTTCCTACCGATAATTACTGGTTTCTTGTTAATTTCTTTTACACCTTTTTTCCTATATATATCCCATCAAACTAATATTAAGTATGAAATTAATTAAAAATTATATTTATAGATTTAAACATTAAGTTGAAACATTTATTTACAAAAACAAACAAACACGAACATGCACATTAGAGAAATTAGTGAAAAAACTTATAAATTTAATGACAACAGATCAGTGCGAAATTCTTTATTACTTGCACCAACTTACTGAACACTTTTAACGGTATTCTTTATTCCAAAATAAATCTTAGATTCTATTCCTTTGTATTCCTTATCTTTCAAAATTTGTTGTGCTTATTGGAGGGTGGCCCGGTGTGGTCAGGTAGTTAAGGTACTCGACTCATAATTCCTGTCACACCAAACATGCTCTCCCTTTCAGCCGTGGGGGCGTTATAATTTGACGGACAGTCTCGCTATTCGTTGGTAAAAGAGTAGCCCAATAGTTGGCGGTGGGAAGTAATGACTAGCTACCTTCCTTCTAGTCTTACACTACTAAATTACGGACGACTAGCGCAGATAGCTCTCGTATAGCTTTGCGCGAAATAAAATATAAAAACAATACTGGAGGCATGCATACATTTAATTTTGTTAATATAATGAAAATATGACGTTTATGTACTGTTGTTTGTATTTCAGGTTCGTACATGAAAAACTTAACTTAATACAAAAGTCGATATTTATCTTACGTATTCGTGAAGAAAAATAAGCCAAATTAATCTCGCGTGCACTTTTTCAGGAAAATGAAATATAGATTAGACACGCCCTTTAAAAGTTATTACTTCGATATCAATTATTGGTAATTATTGTCAATAATTGCTTGCAACGGGTAGGATGTGACTTATTATATATGTTTAAAATTGGGCCCGGCATGGCCAGGTGGTTAAGGCACTCGACTCGTAATCTGAGGGTAGCTGGTTCGAATATCCCTCACATCAAACATGCTCGCCCTTTTAGCCGTGGGGGCGTTATAATGTGACGGTCAGTCTCATTATTCGTTGGTAAAAGAATAGCCCAAGAGTTGGCGGTGATGACTAGCTGCCTTCCCTCTAGTCTTACATTGCCTTCCCTCTAGTCTTAGCTTTGCGCGAAATTCAAAACAAACCAAAACAAATTAATGTTTAAAATTGTGGGAAACTAGTAGCTTTTCAGCGAAATTCAAAACAAATTCAGGATCCAAAATCAAATAAACTACCAGTGTCTTCATTCAGGATCATTGTATATAAACTACCAGTACTCTTCATTCAGGATCAGTTGTATATAAACTACCAGTACTCTTCATTCAGGATCAGTTGTATATAAACTACCAGTACTCTTCATTCAGGATCAGTTGTATATAAACTACCAGTACTCTTCATTCAGGATCAGTTGTATATCAGTTCGGAAGAAAAAATATTTTAGTGCAAAAGAAAGTCTGAGAGCTATCAAATACGTGTTTGTAGTAAATAATCAAGATGAAAAATATAACAAACAGCAAGAATCATCACCCCTCACTAAAATAAAATTTTACGCGAATAAATAACTAATCGTATTTTAACTAAAATAGACTTCTTTATTATTGTCATTGTATAATATTTTGTTTGTCTGTTTAGTTTAAATTTCGCGAAAACTACTCTAGGGCTATTTGCGTTAACCGTCCCTAATTTACCAGTGACAGACTACAGGAAAGAATTAGTAAACGTCACCCACCGTCAACTCTTTAACTACTCTTTTTACAAATAAATAGTGTGACCACCGTCACTTTAATAACGTGGAAAGGATGAGCATATTCGGTGACAGATATTTGAATCTTCAAGCAGTAGATTAGGAGAAAAGCGCCCTAAGCACCAGGTTAGATAACATAATAATTTAATAAATCATCATGCATCATTAATACATACAACAGCCTAACATTTTAATTTGTCTGTTTAGATTGTCATGCATCATTAAAGAAAAGTATATATGTGCATACAGTAACGTATACGGGATTACCAAAGGAAAGTGTATGTTCAGATGTTCAAATCTTCGTGGCTTCAGAACATAAAGTGCTACTTGTACGTGACCAAATAGAGATTTAAAGAGGGGTATTAATATAAATATTATAGGAAATTGAAAAACAAACAAACAAATAAATCATCTTCTCCAGTACTTCAAAAAAAAGATGAACTTCAAAATAGTATTTTAATGGGATTTTGGTAATGAAGTGTTAAAACTTGAGACCAGTATTTAAGAATGTACTGTACACTACTGTCAAATAGAAAAATAAAAAATGTAGGTGAGGTATGAGTAATCAGACCTCCCATTAAACCACTACTGTATATTCATTTAGCTATTCAAATATTCCTCGATTCATTAACACAAGTACATTTATTAGTGTAGTATCAACAGCAGTATTTATTGTGCTACGAAACACATTTCCTTGTCTTAATTGTAGAAAATGAGAACAACAGTTTAAAACTTTATCAGCTCTATTCAAATCAAATTAAAAAAAACAAAACATGAGCACACAATAAATGTAGGCAGCCTCGAGCACTTTTCTGGTTCAAAAATGTGGAAAGAATGTGAGTAAACAAAAAATACTTGCGCCGTGAAGAGTAGAAAAAACAAAACAAAATCACTTGCATCATGAAAGTAGAAAAATGCGTAAAGAAAAAATAAAAACACCTATACCAGAATTGAGCGTGTCTACTTAGAACAGGGGTTCCCAACCTTTTGGCACTCGCGACCCCTTACCTAAAAGTTTGAAACCCATGTGACCCCCTACTTAGGGCTTACTATCAGCAGCTTAATTTTTCTTTTATTTTCTGTGAAAGAGAGTGAAAGAAACATCTAAAAAAATATATTTAAAAATTCTGTAATTATTTATTAGCAAATTAAATCACATTAGTCCAACCTGAATTCACAAAAAGAACATATATTTCTTAAAATAATATTAACTTAGGTTTGAACAGCTATCTAACCCAGCTAGTGAGATGCCTGATGTTGCATTTCAGCAGCAAGCTTTGAAATTCGTGGCCGAGCGTTTGTTAGAGCCAGTCTCATGTCATCTCCAACATCCAATCTGTTCCTATTCTTTGTTTTTGTATTGACAAGAGTGGAAAATCCTGCCTCACACAAGTAGGTAGAAGCAAATGGAACAAGGACATGTAAAGCTATCATGCTGACTTTGGAGTATGACTGATACATAGCGCACCAGAACTGAGTCACGGATTTCACCTTGAAGAGATCACGAGCTGAAGAGTCGTTCCTTAGATCCAGAAGTTCATCTTGGATATCGTCTGGGATGCTGGATACATCAAGTTCAGTACAAAATGGGTTCCTTACCAGGGCCTCCTGTTTCTGTGATAGCTCAGGGAAGTAACGCTCGACTTCCTTTTCTAGAGACTGAAGATGTTCGGTAATCTCATCCTTGAGGAACTGATCCAGTTGGATCTGAGACTCATCCGTCACTCCACAAAGTTTTTAAAACATAGCGATGTTTCCAAGATTGGTTTTCCGACGCCAGTTCTGCAGTTTGGAAACAAAGGCCCGAAGACTATCTTAAAAAGGAGAACATGTGTTTCCCTTCCTTGAAGCTTCAAATTGAGCTTGTTCAGCTGGTCAAAAATGTCGGCTAGGTACGCAACCCTTTTATTCCATGCTTCATCTTCGAAGTGAGCTACAAGATCTTTCCTTTCTTGAGTCTCCAGGAATAGCTTTATTTCATCTTTCATTTCAAAGACACGATTAATAACGTTTCCTTTCGACAACCAACGTACTGCTGTGTAGAATAGAAGGATTTCGTGGTCAGCATTCATGTCTTTGCATAGTTCTTTGAATAGGCGAGTGTTGAGTGCTTGAGGCTTCACATAATTTACAATTTTGATTACAGATTCAAGCACTTCCTGCAGAGAGGCAGGGAGAGTCTAAATGGCGAGAGCATATCGGTGAATCATGCAATGGATGCCCTTTGCTTGAGGTGCTAGCTTCTTCACTCTCGACTGGAATCCTGATTTCGATCCCAGCATAGCCGGTGCCCCATCCGTACAAACCCCACACACGTTTTTCCATTGAAGATCTTCGTCTTGAAAAAAAGTTGAATCTTTTTCCATGACATCATCAGCTTTTGTTGTGGTTTCAAGTGCACTGCAGAATAAGAATTCGTCTTTGATGTCACCTGAATTAACGTATCTCACGAAGACAAGCAACTGAGAACATGAACTTACATCTGTTGACTCGTCGAGCTGAAAGGAGAACAAAGGGGAACCCTTGATTTCAGTCAAAACCTGTTCCTTCACATCCATAAACATTTTAGAAATGCGCCTCTGTATAGTATTATTTGATAGGGATACTTGCTACATCTTCTTTGCAGTGGCTTCTCCAACAATAAGATTTACTGCTTTCATCATGCAGGGTTTAAGAAGTGTTTCTCCAATTGTGTGAGGCTTTTTTTGTTTAGCAATTTCGAATGCAATCTCATATGAAGCTTCCACGACGGCTGCACTCTGCTGCTTAAACGACCCACTTCTATCGATTCTTTGGCTTTTAAGACACCGTTCATGCCGTTTGAAGAAATCCAAACCCTTCTTTGCGTGTTCTGGATGTTTCGTCTCGAGATGACGCTTGAGTTTTGATGGTTTCATTGACTCTGCACTCAGGACAGCATGGCACAAAACACACTGTGGTTTCTCGATGCCGTCGTTGGCGAGCACAGTGGTGAAGCCAATGTTGAGGTAGCATCTGAGTATCTGCGACGTTTAGCCATGGACACAACTCACCTCTACTGCTTACTTATCTCCTTGTTAAAATAAAATAAAAATGTTGAATAATGAACGCTTTGGCAGCTGTAGATCTTACACTGACTACTTGTGGGGGTGCAGGTAGAGTAATGATGGGGTAAGTATTGGGAGGGAAGGGAGCGTGGCCAGTCGCGTGATTTGTCATCCACCAATCAGCAACGGGCATGTGACTCACGTGTCGACAGCGAGCACACACACGCTTAATCACAGCTAAACAGACACACAAGCATACGTACATGCGCGTGCACTCACATACTCGCTACTCACTAGTACACACATACATACAGTTCCAGACACATACACATTCACACAGGCATATTCACTCACAGGCACGCATACATACACCCATAATATCACCTAATGACATTGAACTAACGTAGCACACGTTTTGCTTTGCACCGAAACAAAAAAAATGTAATAGCATGAAAATGTAATTGATGAAATAAAATTAATGTTATCCCAAGCTACTTCTAACAAGGCTACGCGACTCCCCTGCCAAGGCTTCGCAACCCCCTGTGGGGTCGCGACCCACCGGTTGGGAGCCCCTGACTTAGAAATAAGTGCAAGTTATTACTATATGGAGTAATCATAACGGATTGTATAATGTACTAATAAAATGGACTTTAGCATCGCGTATACAATTAATGATAATAAAAATGTATCAAATGTACCATTGCATTCCTCGGGAACATGCCCTACAATTGTTGAACTCAACATATTTCAAGACGTTATAGGGTTTTTATTCATTTCTATCAAGACTTCTTGAATCTAAGTGCTTTTCTAACATCATGAACTTACCACCATGTGAGGAGCATGAACCTAATTCAGGTAAGCACACTGTTTTATATCCTAACATAGGCATTTTAGGTGATCAGTGTTTAAGTACGTACATGAATACTTAACATTTATTAATCGAAACCCAGTCCTGTCAAAATCCATCACCGGAGCTAAAATAAACTATGCCATAGATATAACCACTTCTCTTCCCGAATCAACATACCAAGACGTTAGTGTAAAATATAAAAACCGAAACATATACCTCCAACTATCGCATTAAAAGCACCGTTAACAATAGGAGCACATGATCAGAACTTTTGTAACAAATGTCAACAGATTCTTGAAAAGACCTCCTTAAAACTCACGAATACCACTAAAACATTCTGTCGTTATCCTAGATAAAGAAGTTTCCTGCTATTATTACCTGTACAACCCTTTGCTGGAAGAAAAAGAACAGCACATCATTTTTTGTCATAAAGGAGCTACTCTAACTTTCCAGTCTACTAGAAACTATTAAAATCCCTTTATCCCACAATTAATAACCTAAAAAAACTTTTAAAAACACTTCATCCTCTAATACGCATAAGCTTTCTCAAACTAACATATCTGTTGAAAATAACAGTGATCTTACAAATAACGATGAACACTTTCGACATATCTCTAACATGTCTTTTTATATCTTTCAGAATAAATCTCTGAAGCAAAACTCAGTTTCTTTAGTAAATGTCTAAATTTCTGAACCAAATAACAGCTATTTTAATGAGCTCGAACTTCTTTCTGACTTGCATAAAGTCTCCAGAAAACTAAGGCTTCGCGAATTTTTTCACAACAAATCCCATCCAACTGAAAATCAACATGCACCGAACGTTAAAGAAAAGTCTTTATGGACACCTCAATCAAACAGAGAACCATATTTAGAGAGTTATATTAAAGCTGTAGAAAATGGCATAATACAGACCTTAACATATTCCAAATAATGTTTTAATAATATTAACCAAGTGTAAGAAGTGCTTTAAATAATCTAAAATCGAACAACAGTATCATAATAAAACTAGCAGACAAGGGTGGAGCTATTGTTATTCTTAACAAAGATGATTATATCACGGAACCTAGCTAGAAAACATTAGTTTATATATATAAAAAAAAAAACACTTTCATATGATCCTACGACTTCTTAAGTCCATAACTGATAGGCATGAAGACCTCTTCCAAAAGAATAACATTAACAAAGAGACCTTCAGTATCTGATACCCAGACGAGCTTTTTCTGGTAGGTTTTTATCTGTTACCCAAAATACACCAACCAAACAATCCTGGCCGACCCATAATTTCTAATATAAACATGGTTACTGAATAGCTGTTCGCTTTTGTTGACCAACACATAAGATCTATTCTCTGAACCATACCCCTTTTACATAAAGGATACTACCCACTTTCTTAACACTATAGAAAATATCAATACTGACGGACAGTTAACATCCAATAGTCTTCTTTGCACGATGGATGTTTCTTCCCTTTACATCAATATTCCACATGACAAAGGACTAGAAACTCAAGTCCACATTAAATCTTTATAACCCAGAATTTCAAACAGTAACTGATCTTGCCATCCTGGTTTTAACTCTGAACAAGTCCGAATTCAAAAATGAGCATTATATTCAGGTTAATGGTGCTGCAATAGGTACCAAAATGGCTCCCAATTATGCCAACATGTTTGTGGGTCATATTGAAAACCATCTTTTATAACTAATCCCTATAAAAGCTCATGCATGGAAATGTTACATAGACGACTTATTTTTCATTTGAACAGCCGGTCTTAAATCATTAAAAGAATTTATCTCACATGCAAACACCTTTCAGAAAATAATAAAGTTTACCTTTGATTACTTATCTACCCAGATTAACTTTCTTGACGTCATGTCTAAAAAACGGAATTTACACACTGAGTTGAACTAAAAACCTAAAGACAAACTAAAAATATTTTCACTATAAAAGTTGTCATTCCTCTTACGCTAAATGAAACATTACCTGCAGTCAAGCTCTTATAATAAAGAAAATATGCTCAGATGAAACAGACAACATAAAACACACCAAGGATCTAAAATAAACCACGTTACAAAGGCACCGAAAACGACAGACAAAGTGAAAAGGCTAACAACACTCAGCGGAAAAACATTATACGTCAGAGCAGAGCAATACTAAACTTTCAAATATAATTCCTCTTATTATAACCCGCCACTTTAAACTCAGAAACGTTACACGAATTCTGAAATAAAAAACATATTCATCTCCTATAACTCAACGATCGTCTTAAACAGGTATTTCCTGAAGTTCCCGTTGTATTCTGAAAAAGCAGAACTCTAAAAGATATCCTTATCCACACAAAAGTGAATCCCATCTCATTCAAAAAAATGGTTATCGTTTCATACAATAAAGCCCGTTGTTAAACTTGCAAGTTCATGAAAACTAGTGACTCATTTTCTGAGAAGCACAATCAAAGAAACTTTAAAATATCCAGAGAAATCATTTGTGAAAAAAAACACCATTTACCTTATACAGTGTAAAAAATGCAATCACTAATATGTAGGGTATACACAAACAACTTGATGAGAACATTTTAACAACCATAGGTCTTCTATTAACACCAGAAAAGATTTCCCTGTTGCTCAACACTTTAACCAACCAGATCATTCCATTAACGATGTTACTCTCATCAGCACTGAAACATAATTCAAAGCTAAAGCAGGTAGAGAAATAAAATAAGCTTATCGGATTGCTAACATAAACACTGTTCAACCTTTCGGAATTAATCTAGATCCTGGAATCATTGATATTCGTTCACTAATTCCATCTCTGTCAGAAAAATAATGTTTTGTGATGATGAGAAACCCACTTGATGTAACAATGTATCTCAAGACGGTTGGTATGGGTATTGAAACTTTTATTACAATAAAGTAGAGAACAATGTTTCGACCTTCTCAGGTCATTTTCAGATTATTCTTTATAATGTGAAAGCTGAATTACCTAAAACTTACTGTTCGTATAAAATAATTTCTCATATCTGTTTTTATAAATTAATTTGTATAAAATATCTTTTTCAATCAGTTTCCAGGCGTCATCTTTATTTTACTTAAACACCTAAGTATAGTTTAAAATATACATATAATTAGCTGTTTCTAAGTAAAATACCCCTGACACCTTTTGACATACATTGGAAAAGCGGATGACCTTCATGACATCACTAAACTCTATTTATATATACCACTCATTCGATAATACATCTCACAGTTTGCCCTCGAAGAAAAAGATCTACCTTTTGAAAGCCCTGGAGTTATAGGGTTTTCATTCATTTCTTTCAAGACTTCTTGAACCTACGTGTTTTTCCAACATAATGCATGTTTCAAGATGTAATGTAATATCTTAGCGTAAATTTCCTAAACATGTATAAATTTTCCGTTGAGTATTTAAGTAATACTATACAAGTTAATTAACTCACGATCTATCTCATCAGCCAGGAGACACTTTATTTTATTTGTTTATTACAATAAAGTTCTATGTAGGAATATAATAAAACATAAGCTAAATTTGATCAACATCAGTTGAATGGCTGTTTAACATACATACTTTACAATTCCAGTAGACAACACAGCAACAAAATAAAGCACACTTATTAAAGTTTCAAACTTGTGAAATTAAATATATAATCATGTTTCATATATGGTAATGTGACTAATATGATACATCGTCGAATTTGGAATTACTTTAAGAATAATGGTACAGATCATGATATAACTAAAGTAATACATCGCGGTCACTTAAAATCCTCCGAGAATGATCTGATTAGGATGAGCCAATACAAGACCTAATATTATCATTTATTCGTAATAAACTGTATTCAAAGTCGATGAAGCATAAAGCAGATTAAACATTTTTTTTCTGTTGCTTTTCACACTAATAATCTATTTCGAACCTTATTAAGATGGACCAAATATAGCCTAATGGCTAGTGTACCCGAACTGTGAATCCAAAGGTTAACGGTACGAAACCCGTTGTAGCACAAACACACTTTATACTTCGGGCCCGTGAATGCGCTACATGAGTGACATTCAAGTCCCATTCTTCGGACAAACAAGTTTAGCCAAACAATTGACAATAGATGCTGTTGACTAGCTTTCTTCTCTCTACTATATCAATTCAAAATTAGGAAAGGGTATTCGCAGATAGTCCTTTTGTAGCTTTGCGTGAAATTCTGAAACAAACTTATCAAAATATGTTTGACCACTTGAATGGGGGAATTTTATAATGTTTCAAGAAGTTTGACATTGTAACAAATGATTAACTTCATATAATATGATTTAACCTGCCTATCTCATTAAACTGGTCATCTTAATAAGTTACCTGCAAATTCAATTATAGCTATAAATAATCCGTATTATTATGTATGCAGTTTTACTACAGTGATACTGCATTTAACACCGAAGAACTTTCATACTTTTAAATTTTTGAGATCAAGTAAGTAATTTTAATAAACTTCTGCTTATATGTCAAGCTGAGGTATCAGATTAGCCACAGAGATGGGTTATTTCTCACTAACTGTATGTGACAACCATCGTGCATAACTACATAATCGCACAGAGCGAGCTATCTTTAAAATCGAAATCAGCTTTAAAAGAATATTAAGGTGTCAAACGTTTCCACGTTCTCTTCTGTATGAACGTGAGGAACTAGCAACTGAGGCTGCAAAGCGACACCTTAAATATGGCCTGGTACTCAAAGTCGTTTGAAGATAAACTGGGCCGCTTGAAACGTGAAACCTCAAGTAAATGAGAAGAGAAACAGTCAGGCTTCACAACTCACTATGGGAAGTGTTTCTACTCTTAATTGGGTAAAAAGAGGGGAAAATGGAGCTCGTGGGATATCTAAGATTAGTTGGTGCTGTCACTTGCATTTTTAAAGGATTATATCAGTATCTTATTAAACACACTGATATTCTGGGATAAAGCCTCGGTTTTTTTTTATCAGCCAAGTTGTCTGAATGGTTTCAATCATGTTCGGTATCAAAGTATCTTATTTTTTCACACAGTTTTGCATTTTAATTTATTTTATTATTTGAAGTGAGAAAAATTTAACATAAGTATAATGATAAAGCAGTATGTACAGTAAAAGCTATGAAATACAAATTATGCTACGGAATCATATGCAGTATTAGTGTCGTTAAAAACTGAACTATTATACATATATATAGTTGTACATATATACATTGTAAAGTAGTTATAACAACAAGATACTTCTTGCACCTATTTCACTGCATTAGACAAATCATACATTAACTTAGTATCATTCTGGTTTCAAAAATAATGGAAACATTAAAAGCAGAAAAACATGAAAATATTTATATGTGTATTTTTGTATACATTTGTGAACATAATCTTATGGCTAGAAGTTTCAATACACCCTGCTCTTTAGTGGAAGCGTTTAAAAATAAACTATAATGAAGTTTTGTATACTCTTATAAGACAATTTCTCTCGCTTTGAAGGTAATAATTTTAATCAGTAGTTCTTTTTAGTTCATTATGAGTAAGTCTAATGATTTCCAACTTGGGGTTTGCTTCCCATCAGTAGACTTACTGCTGTTCCAGTGAAGTTCTAATTTAATTAAAAAACAATAAATAATGAGCTATCTGCCGCTATCAATATTATTCAATGTTTAAAAGTAGTCAAAGGCTAGAATAGATTGTAAAGAATGATAAGGAATTTATAAAATTGTAATTGAACCTTAACATTACGCAATGTTGTAAACACCGAAGATCATATTTAAAAAATGGACTTAAGATGAATAAGAAAGATAAACTTTCCTCAAATTAATCAGTTATTTTTCTGACTCTTTCCACATAATTTCGAAGCTTGATTCTCAACTGTTTTAGACAAAATCAACAACAACAAATAACGTTTTAGTCTAGTATGTTTATAGACTCCGTTGGGTAGGGTGCGAATGATAAAACTTTTTTTTTTACATTTTTACAACTAAGGCTGAAAAGTGAACAAATAATTCGTCATCAAAGTAAGGCTAAGAAAAAATATATTGGACATTGTGATATCTTCTACTGATCTATTCTTCCTCAACTTGTTACACACACTCCAGGTGTTGTTCGCTGAATGTCGGAAATGTAGGAGGAACAGAAACAAGCCGAACTAGACTCAGTAAACATTTATCAGGCTTAATCCAGCTTAGGAGCTGCTAGGAAACAAGTAACAAATTTTATTTCACTACAAATTTATTATCCATGTCACTTGCTGAAAAAGGAAATTCTTTGAAGCTCTTGAAAATAAATAACAATTTTAACAGAGTAGAGGAGTCTCACTATAAGACGAAAGTATTAATGAAATAAAATCATTTTATAAAATGTTCGCAGGTTCCAACACTTACATTACTGAAGCTTTAAAAAGATAAATATTATCTTACTCTGATAAAGAAGAAAACACTTGACCGAATAGTCGGTAATAAATTGAAATTTTATCGTTGAAAAAGCGGCGCTGTTATTGTAAACATGCCAAAAACTATTCTACGTAGCTTGAGTGACGTAAATACAATATATTAATTTGCTTGGAAAACAACAACAACATTAACTGAATGTGAGATAAAAGAAGACATTTAATGAAAACGAGAGGATTTTCGTCTTACTTTCTCTCCCCACCCAAAAAACAACAAAAAACAACTTGTATTAAAAGTCCAATATGCAGCTAGCATCATCTCTTATAAAACGACCATAACAGTATCGAAGAGGTAAGGGTAATCAATGTCACTCCGAGTATGGATAAATGTATTTTCCTTTTAATTTATAACTCACACATTACAATTAATGGAATACGACCTTGCCTCTGGGCGATGTAAGTAAAGTAATTATCTAGCACATAAGCCTATTTACCTTACGGTTAATGCATTGAAACATGTATTTTATCTCATTTTTGTGACGTCGCCCAACATGACAGATTATGTTCTTCATTTTATCTTTATTTTATTCACTTTATAAACCTACGCTCTTACCTGATCATCAACGTATCAGTAGATTTTTTTAACTTGTGTATTTTGAACAGTACTTAAGAGAAATTGAGTTGGGCTTGCCATAATGGATGGTCAATACTAAACCGATTAATCAGATTTAGTTAGAATAATTGGAATAAGTGAATACCCCCCTGATATTTTGGTAACTTGATTTAAACCGTTAACACAAGCTCACAGTTTAGCGCTATACCCGTCCTGGTTTCTTTTCAAGTATCCAGGTTATGTTTTCCATGTTATGTTTTATTTCCAAAGTTTCAAGTTACTTTATATATTCTAGTTTATTTGCAAATTGTTAAGTTACGTTATACCTGTCTGGCTTATCAGAAAGTTGCCAAGTTGCACTATACATATCCTAGTTTATTTGAAAAGTGTCAAGTTTGAGACAACCTGTTTAAACAGACTGAACCGAAATACGGTTCAATGATGTGAAATATTTCATTTTTTAGATCTATCTGTTTCATATTCCCACCATTTAGTTGTGCAGTGGTACTTTAGTTTCTAATATATAAAGGTGTTTTGTTACGCTCTCTGCAAATTAACAATAATCAGTCAAATTACAGAAATGTAAGTTCTTCGAATGACATATAGTGAAAATGAATCAAAACACTGTAAAAACGTTGATGACAGAGCAAAGATTACTAGACATTGTTAAAACAAATGATCGCCTGGGGACGCTCCCTGACCCAATGATTTCTACGCGAAAAAAACAAACCAAAACATGACCCAGATAAATTTATTTGCAGTAATTTTTCAATTTTTGTTTTTACAAAAACGTTGCTTGTATATATCTTCAGGTGGGTACGTTTGCTTCTTTTTTAACATCCATATAACGTGAGCACGTTTGTTTTCTCTGTTACATAATAAAAAGTTTAAAGCATTAGTTCTTATATTTTAAAATTAACTTAAAAATCAATATTACATTTTAGAGAAGTAGATTATTCATACTAGGACAGTTTAAAATATTTTCCTTCTCTTCGGAAGCCTCATATGTGAAGACGAATTACAGACATTAGGAGTATTAGTACTAAAGCCCTCAAAGTTATCGCTCTAAAACCTACCATTTTTCGTCAGCAGCCAATTGTGGGAAGAAACTTGCTCTTAATGGCACAGAATAATAATAATAAACATACTAGAACAGGAGGAAATTAAAACTTATCTCCTGAAGCTGACATTTCTTTGGCTTCATAATGATGAATTAAAATTTTTAGGTCTAACTATCAGATGTTTCGATTCACAAGCACCGTCAATAACATGTGGGTATGTATTATGTATTTATATAGCCACATGACAAAACCAACGAAACAAAACTCTTAATCTAATGCAGCTGGCTAGGTTTACGGTAACAACTTAAAGATTAAGGCCGGTAAATGCCATTAGAATACATTTTTGTAAATAAATATCCTCTGTAATTGATTGGAAACAAATACAAAAAAACAAACAACATTTTTCACAAATTTTCTTATCTGCCAAGTATGCTCGAGGGCAATCTGCTGAAATATAAACTACTGGTATTAATTAGTTTGTCGAAGACAAGATAAACCTGGTATTAACCAGACAACTAGACTGCAAGGAGCACAACTATCATTCGTACATAAAAAGCTATCCTTCAATTCTAGGACAAAGTATAATCAGAATAGGTGAGAAAGCACGCAGGGTCTACTTGAAATAAAGCATATGACAGTGTTTCCTAGAACATTTTTGTAGAAATAATATGCGCACACTTAGAGATGGTAAGAATTTTTACCACAGAGTGTTATAATTATATTGCGCTGTCTGTGTTTGAATGTTCACAAAACATAGCTTCCTCAAACTAATTACAACATATACATTATTGGTCCGTTATTGGTACATGGTTGACTATCATTATAGAACTTATTAAACTTCATAAAATAGTATTCTAATTAACTAGTTGTTCCGTCTCTTGTGATCGAGAAAGCTGCATGTATGTACTCTTGTTACATGTTCTCCCACTTCAACAGCCAGTCAAATACTTCCGTAATACCTATATTTGTCTCCCACTCAACCAACCACCGTCTAGTGGCACAGCGATATTTGTACGGACTTACAACGCTACAAACCTGGTTTCGATACGTGTGGTGGGCAAAGCACAGATATCCCATTGTGTACTTTTGTGCTTGATTACAATCAAACAACTCTATAATTATCTCATCAACATCAAGTCCAATGAAAGCCGAAACTCTACTACGCCATTTGCTTTGTACCAAAAACCCCAAAATACATTTTTTTATTGAATCACTTCGCACGACATCACATCAAGTAAAAGCCAATATTATAAGTCTTATAACATCTTTGCTTATTTAATTCACAAATCGTATATATTGTAATTACTAGTGATTTTGCACAACGCTTCATATTAACCTTTACTTTTTCTTTATGAATACTTGTTTCGTATTTAGAAAACAAACCAGCGTTTAATCATATATGCTTTCGTTTAGGTTAATTATGTAATTATAGTGTTATATTAGTGTATTATGCTTTTAAAAATGTTGGTTATTACCTAATTGTAAATTAGAAATAGTATCCAGTGACTAATTATGTTGTTACAAATGTTATTTATTAATTACGTAATTACACTTCGTTATATAGTCAAAAGCGTTAAAGGTATTGTTTGCTGACTGATTACGTAATTACACGTATTGTTTACTGACGTGTTACACATATTGATAAGTATTGTTTACTGAACAGCTATTTAATTATATATATTTATAATTTATTCTCTAGTTATTTAATTAATTGTCTTTATAGTTTCTACACCTTTTAAAAGGTGTAGAATATCCTCAGGTATTGTCAAATTACACCCTACACCCTTTTTATTGAAATTTATATGATCTTTTTACGAGTGGATATGCTGTCGGACTCCCCAGTATAGCTTAACCTCTTATTTCATTTTTCATCTGAAAGTATCCCCCTCTCCTCTGTTTATAAATTTATGCTTACGTACCTGTGTAATTATATATTTAAAAACGGCTGGTATGGGTAGAGAAAGCACTAGCAGAGGCCCATACCAGTCGTTTTTAAATATATAATTTTCTATACAAGTGGCTTTTCTCGTCATCACGGGTACCCGTGTAATATTTAAGAGTAATATAGGTATTGTTTGGTTATTGAATTCCGCGCAAAGCTCCACGAGGATATTTGTTCTAGCGGTCCATAAATTTGGACAGAGGGAAGACAGCAGCCAGCTTTTGGGCTATTATTATAAAACCGAACAGTGAATTCGACCGTTACTTTTATCACGCACACACCATCCCAATGTACAAAACGCCATTCTTTTCTTTTGTGCAGGAACGCAATGTGAGCCAAAGAACCCCGGATCTACAGTTTAACACAATAATTAGTGAGGCGCGCTCGGCCCAATATAGATATTAAATTAACTGAAACAGCAGGCCCCCAAGCTAACAGGTACACTTCCGTTTTTATCTCTCACCTTCGCTACCATGCCCAGAATGTAGCTATAACTATCATACATAATATACAAGAAAAAATTTGGTATACTTATTTAAGAATGATTTTTGTCTTTATACATATATAAGTAAAACACAACATCCTAACGAAGGCAAAATATTATAACACACTGGAAAACAGCAAGCACTAACCTATGATACATGCGCTGTAATATATGTTTTAAAACCGATTTTTTATTATTTCAAACGCCTTGAAGAGGCCTCATAATCACATATATTACATACAAAACAAATACAAAGATCTAATACACAGCTATATACAGTTGAATGCACCTAATACTAACTGTAATAGCTCATGTCAAAGGACACACAATAACGTAACGTTGTGAACAAGGAATCGCTTTAATATTTAGGTCGTTAGTATTTTTATGCATACCAAAGGCCGAAAATATTAAGACTCATATTGAAAGTTTAATTTAAGCGTGTTGTAATTGTTAAATATATGTTTGTAACTCCTTAAGTTTTATTAACTATCAGTTACAGAATACGTATCTTTTACTAACAGTTATTTATTTCAAATTAAATTATTATTTTTATTTCTGTTTATTTTGCTTTTAAACAATGTTAAACAAGAATGTTTAGTCTTATAAAAAACAATATACCTTCATGCAAGACCTACGAAATAGGGTTATGTAAGCCTAGACGAAACATGTATTGAGTAGTCCGAAGATAATTTTTATGTACAATTATGTATTATCCCCTCCTGTTTCTTTTCCAGTCTGAAACGATACTGAATACTCCAATTATCTTATTAAGTATGAGTGATTAATAAAGTGTATACAACTTTGGTAAAGGATTTCAACCAAATTTCTTAATATTTTTACTGACTTACGTAATAAATTTCAAACTACGGTAGGCTACTTCTAGAGTGAAATTTTTGTACTTACAGTCATTCAATGAAACATATATTTTGTAGTTGTATCAGTGTTGTCCAGATCAACATTGCTGAATTTATCTTTAGATACATTTACTCTTTTTTATACTTTTTATTTTGCAATTAAACCCGGAAAAACAATTCGTTAAAAAAATGTCTATAAAATATATGTTACCACGTAAATTACTCCTTTTCTTATTGCCCTCTGATGGCTCAGGGATAAGCTTGAGATTTTATATTGTTGAAAATTTGGGATCAACACTCATGGTGATCAAAGCGCTTTATCATACACAAACTATTATATTCGTGATTACATTACAGTATTTATAAAATATAAGAATTAAAACATGGATAGTCCAACAATACTCGGGCTTGAACTTTTTGTCTTCACCGATGTTTTTAAATCTATTATATTGAAATTAAAAACACTTTCATGTAAAAAGTGTTCAGAGCAAGCAAGTATAATCTATACAAAATAGTCTGTAAATGTGCTTTTTAGTCGGTAGTTTCAACAACGTTTTTAAAACAAAAAAGTGTTTATGAAATGAGTGCTTTTCATTTTAGTTCTTTCTCAACAAAAATTGAAATAAACTACGAAAAACTTTATGAAAATAAAATAGTGATATTCACAAAATATGATTTGAAATTAAATTTATGTTTGCAGTTGAGTACTATTACACGAAATTAGAGTTTATTGCTTTACTACTCTCTTAACGTTTAATGAATTTCTTAGTTTACCGAAACTACTACAGGGCTAACACGAATAAATACTGACTATTGCTATTGTGCATATCGAGATGTTATTATTGTACCTGTTACTTTCGAAAGAAAAGGGCTAGAAAATCGAAATTGTAAAGTGTTAAGAAATTGCTTCGTTGTTTTCACAGTATTACGATGGTTACGGCGCTTGACTCCCAATCGGATAAGGCGGGTTCGAATCCCTGTCCCACCAAACATGCTCGTCCTTTCAGCTATGGGAGCATTATATTGTGATATTTAATTCCACTATTTGCTGGTGAAACAGTAGCTTATAAGTTGGTGGAGGGTGTGTTTACTAGATGCCTTCCCTCTAGTCTTTCAATGGTAAATTAAAGAAGGCTAGCCTAGATAGCCCTCGTATAACTTTGCATGAAATTCAACCTGAACCTCATCGTAGTATTACTTCGTTTCATGTATTGAAAATAAGTAAATGATTTTTATAACATTATATTATAAAAAACACTTATTATTTCCTAAAAATCTACATATTTTATACGTTTATTTGCTCAACCTTTTGTTTATTAGCCTTCCAGACATTTATACTATCAACAAGTACTTGATAAGTAAAACATGATATCAACATCTAGACATCTATACGTTTCTTATTCGTGGACGACTTTGTGTCAATGATTCCAAATATGAACACAGATTTTAAGATTAAACATGTAGGAAGGCATGTGAAAGAAATGAAATGTTAGTTTCAAATTTATGTCTTATTTTCATCATGTTTAAGGAAGTAACGGCTTATGTTCGCAAAATGTCATACTCTACAATGATTAAGCAATATGTACACGTATAATACTTAAAGTTACTGCTATATTTCTTACAATAACTGGCGATATGCAATTTTTTAAATACACGATAATTCATGTGATTAAAGTAAACTACAGCTACTGCTGGTTTGTTATTATTGCATTGTATTTGTTATGTCAGAAATATGTAATAGTTTTACAATGATAGCTGCTTTAAGGGCGACTAACCTACCATATGCAATTGTCATAAGTTCAGAATACCAGAAAGTCAATGGAGAGAAAGAAATATGTGGTTTGTCAAGTGCTGGTAAAAATATAATTTTAGAATCGACTGAACTTTGTAAGCACATGTTTTCAGAAACGTAGTTGACGTGACATGCAAGTTTATTTTATTGTTAGAGATATCATAAATGCGTTATTTTGAGTAAATGCGATTTAACATGAGACTGTTTGGTATAAACAATATCCACGGCACTTTACGTGCACATGGGATAAATAGCTAGGTCAGAAACCCCTAGGGTTTGGGCATAGTGCTGTTTCTAAATTCCAACTATTGATCTGAGGGAAAGCAGCCTATCTCAAACAAAGAGACTGATCTGACTGTCACTCACGACTGAAACTGCAAGACTTTTTCTGCGGCATCGTGGCGCAAACATTGGATCTTTCCACCCCTAGCACAGAATACTAACTAAATAGGCCACGGCTCTTTTTAAGTCAGACGTTAAACAAGTAAGATATTAACTACCAATTCAACCACTAATCTGTCTTCACGCAAACGACTACAATCCTTGATAACGGCTCTCCACTTGAAAATTGAAGCGCTCTCATAGAGACACGATAAGACTACTAGTAGTAATCGCCTAATAAGGGTATAATACTCATATTATATGAGTTCAAACTCAAATTACAAAAGCAAAAACAAAGTGAATCAGTAAAAGAAAAATTGTACTTCGTATACATTTAAAATTAATGATATATAGGGCACAAATACCAGAAAGATTTAGATACTGGAATTAGAACTACTATGTTTAATTCTCAATACCGTACGGGAACACATAAAAGAACGCAATAAACATCAGTTGTTCATCAATGCTCCTTTGATGTACTTATGTTTTGTCTTCTCACTGGTTAGCCACGACAGTAAAGAAAAAATATTACCATTGACTCGTCAAAGTGTGTAACGTACGTTTCACGCAACCCACGAATCAATCTTGAGTTTGGCTACACAAGTTACGTGATCTGTCAAGTTGGACAAGGAGTATAATCCCAAACGAGTTTTTTTTAATAACCCGAAATATTACCTTTCGCACAAGAGGCCACCTATAATGGATGGGTGAAAGGAATGTGAAATCTGCGAATAAAAGTATTTATATGAAAAATGATACCTCTTCTATAATAATAATATCAACAAAACAGGTTCATATATTTTGTCGGAAAAGAAATATAGTAATTTATGTATGTTTTTATTTTAAACTTGTTCGAACAAGACAAGCTATTTGGCTGGAAAACCAGCATCAGTGATAAAGTTCCGATAAAAGTGCTTAATTTATTTATCTTTTTTTGATCACCCAGGAATTAAAAATGACGAAATAAACTTTTCAAGAAAGGTTTTTTGTTTTGTTTTTTTGCCAGGAGGGCGGGCGAGTTGAGTATTTCCTGTGTTGAAGGAATGTAAAACATTATGTATTGAACTGTAATGAAATTAATTTCGACAAGTAAGTTTGTGTTCGCTAGTCGTGAGAAAGTAATTTATTGCAACGGAACAGGCTGTGTGTGTGTGAGTTGAAAGATTGATTTTGTTACTTGCATTTTAACACTAATAAAGCAACAATAACTAGTGTTCATATCATAAAGAAATGTAATCTAGTAAATACTTGTGAACTTGTAACAACATGTTTTGGTTTAAAATACACTTTTCAAGTGTTATAAATTAAATATGTTATAGTAAAAATATAGAGACAAAACAAAGAAAACTATCAAATTTAGATGTAGAAATGTCAGAACACAGCAAGCAAATGTAACAAAAAATATATTTTTCCATATTTAGGTTGGGGGAAGGCTCCATACACAGACATATTTTATGTTTCACAACTATCTTAACCATGTCTTTCTTATTAAAAATAAACATTCAAACACTCTAATCACACTATTTATTACAACCCAAAATTATTTTTGTTTCATTCGTACATGTATGCCTCAACTTAAAAATACTTTTTTGTAATCTTCTGAAATTTATTTACTTATCTGTTTTTACCGTTATCATTGTTTTAATGTAGTTATTGTTGTTAACTGTTGGACGAGATTGTTTAAATGTATATATATAACAATCAACAAATACATTAAAAGATTTTACTGATAGTACAATCCTATCGTTAATGTTTAAGTTAATCATGATAATTAAATACTATTTTTAGTCCTATGAATGTATGTGAATTTTCTTTCAAAGGCTTAGGCTATAATGTTGACACCAAATCTAAGAGAAAATTAGCCCGACTTTTTTAAAATTGTAAATCATCTAAGAGGAAAATAAGTTCCGACCGATGTAAACACTAAACCACATGAAATGATAATTTGTTGTTTTCGAAACTCTACACAAAAATTATTTCAGAAGTTACCAAAAATATTTTATTGCGTAAACCTATCATCCATCAATCATTGAACTGATTTATAAAATTTATATGTTACGTAAGATTACATGGTGAAGACTATTCAGCTGAACCAGCATTTATTTTTGTTTAACAGATGTTTAACGTGTGAATTTTTATATATAATATCATAGCTTCTAGTCTGTGTGAAATAATAAAGACTCATTTCATACTCTGTATGTAATTCGATAAGTTCTATATATATAATATCATAGCTTCTAGTCTATGTGAAATAATAAAGACTCATTTCATACTCTGTATGTAATTCGATAAGTTCTATATTATATAATATCATAGCTTCTAATCCATGTGACATAATGAAGACTCACTTCATATGTATGTATGTAATCCGATAAGTTCTATATTATATAATATCATAGTTTCTAGTCTATGTGACACAATAAAAACTCACTTCATACTCCGTATGTAATCCGATAAGTTCTATATTATAAATTCTTTTTCATGAATATAAAAGAAAAAAGCTAGATATATGAAAATTTTGAGTCTTATACTCAAAAAGTACATAAAAATGACCCCAACCCACGTTTTATGACATAACTATATACTATTATACAACATACGACAGAATTTTAGTTATAAAGTAAAAACACAATTATAATTATGACTTTGAGATGAAACTTGTATACATTCAACAGTGAGAGATTATAAAACCTTCTGAATGTATAGTAAATAGCATAATGAATGGTATTATAGTTCTAGAGGTCTTGATGAAAGGTTTAAGAATGTGTCAAAATGTCCAAATAGAATTCTCTCAATTAATATTTCAGGCTAGATATATACTCTTCTAGTTTAATGGAACCTTTAAAGTTGTTGTTTGAATTTGTTTGTTTTCCATCATTGAAAAGTCCATGACGAGTGAATCAGTGTTGGAAATATGAAATCTCTCTAGAATGCGATTAACAATAATTAGCAATGTGGGAAATTCCTCCAGATATTTTATTAGGAAGGATTCTGACACACGTTACTTTCAATACAAGTATTGCTTCACGCACGGTGATTAAAAGTTATCCGACTGTTATTGTAACAGACCTCTTATGGTTTGTAAAACTTATCGCTATGTTCAATTTATTGACTTGGATAAATGTTTGTATGTTTGTTTCGAATATTCACGGAAAGACGCACAAGAAATATTTACGCTTGCCGTTCCTAATATAAAATTGATAGACTAGGGTTAAGGCAGTGAGTCAAGAGTAACAATCGTCAACATTGTGAGGCTGATCTAATGTGGTTTAACCTTCACTCTCATAATACACCTATGGCCTCAAAAAACAGAGTGCGACTTTGAAGCAAAGGGACGCAAACCGAGGATCCTAAGATTCATACACCAGCATGCTAACTTCTTTGTCACGTCCTGCCTCAGATGAGAGTGAGAACTAATTTTAGTGAACCTTATTTTTCAATTCTATGTTACTTAAATTTTATAATTATAATTAAAAAGCTCAGATAATAGTTTAACAACATTAGCCAATCTGGTTGTGCATTTCAAACACAGTGTAGAAATACTGATATTATATATTGTATATATAGAAAAGCTCTACTAAAATATAATATTACTATCAAATATTATGACTTGTCAAGCACTATAGGTTCTTTATAATAAAAACAATACATGGTTCTCACGTTCTACAGTGCTACGTAAATTGAATGTTCATGATAAGATAAAAAATAAACTGAATAAAATAGCACACTAGAATATTTAATTGTAATAATAATAATAAAAATATTTCGTTCCTTCCATAAAAACAGTTAAAGTAAAACATAACGTTTACTATTTTTCACTGACTTATTTTATTCTGCCTAAAGACATAAAGTAAGAATATAAAATTTCTTCTTCAGAAGTAAAGGTCCACCTTTCAAAAGCGCTCGGGTTATAAGGTTTTTTATTGTTTCATATTAAGACTTCTTGAACTTACGTGTTTATCTGATTACATAAAGCGAGAGATATTTTTAGCAATAGTTTACGTTTCTTTAGGGGAAAAACCATCGACATACATACCAGAAATCCAACATATATACATCAACTCTGTTCAGTTCTTTGAACCTAACCTTAACCAAGCAGTTTAGTAACTAACATCAGTCTGGGTTATTAACGAATTAAAACTGGGAGAGTAAAGACTCATTACTGTAATAGTTGAAGAAGAATTCATAGAAAAACGAAAGCACAACAAGTAATCATATATATAACGTTCTCTGCTATTCCTGTACACAGTTTTTATTTGTTTAACCCAAACTAGAAATAAACGTTTTTCACAATTTCGATCACGAACACTTGCCAACTGTAATTTACGATTTTATTTCTTACCCTTTCTTTTCAACCCTTTTATGTAAACAGAGTTAAAAAAACAAACTTTCTTTATATATTAAATTTCCATTAGCAACAACGAATAAAACTAACGATTCGAGCAAGTTTAGAGAGTGGTCCCTTTCTTCATTGGAATGAAGAAAGTCACACTCTTTATAATGACTCAAACATTTAAGGCAGTTTTAATATTTTATTTTGGTTGCTTTTAACACTGCTTTGCAATTTTGTATTGAAAATAGGAAGGAATAAACAAAGTATTATTTACATTATCAGTTTATTTTGAGAATTTTGAGAATAAATCTGAAATTATGTTTCTAGTTTCAAATAAATTTAAAAATATACATTGCACTAACACTTGACAAAGTCTTAAATGGGCCTAAACTAACTCAATTAAAGTAGAATTAATGTCAAATGGCTGGCGATTAGAGAATAAAAAATAATGGTAAATTTCCAAATCTACATAAAGCAAAAATATGCGGTAGAAATTTCTTTGTTCAAAAAATATATATTTATATAAAAAAGGGCCCGGCATGGCAAGGTGGTTAGGGCGCTCAATTCGCAATCTTAGGGTCTTGGGTTCGAATTTCCGTCACATCAAACATGCTCGCCTTTTCAGCCGTGGGGGTGTTATAAGGTGATGGTCAATCCGACTATTCGTTGGTAAAAGAGTAGTCCAAGAGTTGGCGGTGAGTAGTAATGACTAGTTGCCTTCCCCCTAGTCTTACGGCCCGGCATGACCAGGTGGTTAAGGCACTCGACTCGTAATCTGAGTGTTGCGAGTTCGAATCCCCGTCATATCAAACATGCTCGCCCTTTCAGCCGTGGGGGCGTTATAAGGTTATGATCAATCCCACTATTCGTTGGTAAAAAAGTAGCCCAAGAGTTCGCAGTGGGTGGTGATGGCTAGCTGCCTTCCCTCTAGTCTTACACTGCAAAATTAGGGACAGCTAGCGCAGAGAGCCCTCGAATAGCTTTGCACCAAATTAAAAAATAAACGAACCCTCTAGTCTTACACTGCTACATTGGGGACGGCTAGCGCAGATAGCTCTCATAGTTTTGCGCGAAATTAAAAACAAAACAAAAGTACTAAAAAAATACGAAATTGCGTAAGGTGAAGAAAATGTTTACATGATATCAGAACAAAAAATACACTGTGTTCGTGAAATACCTTTTATTATAATATATACGTACCGAATATTGTACCTGGTTCCTGTCTACTGATTTAAACACTTAGTAGTCTAAAAACGTTATTTATCAAAGACCAGTCTGGAGGCCGTCTATACGTATACTTTGTTAAACCCTTTATTATCCATATACTAAATGCCATGAATTATATAAATTATCTTCCTGAAAATTACAGCTACACTACGTGTATTAGGGACAAGTCAATATTCAATTATCCTACAACAATAAGCTTACGGGAATGTTTTCTATTTTGTTCATCAACCTGGAACGAATGAACGGACGTGTTTCGTCGTACAGTTGTACAATACTCGAAAACACCGATACCTGTCGGAGATGAAACTACGTGTTGCGACTCGAGAAGAAACAGCTGTTGAAAATGTAGATTTATAGCTGCGTTCCTTAACAATAATGACTACCTTTATATTCCATAGTAGATTCTTTTAAAATATTTACGTTCCACAATATACTTCTATGACGTTTATTTTTAAATAGAGTAGTTCATAATCCTTGAGCAAAGATCAGTTAATTGTTGAACTTGACGTCAAATAATAACTGTAACAAAAAATATTACTCATTCTTTTAAACCGATATTACGAAGCTAATGACCACTAACTTCAAACTGCCGCCCACTGGTATAACTATTTTCTTTGTGAACAGTTAGCAAAACATAACCTGTTTAGTATAAGTAGTTTGTTTGTATCTTGGAACATTTATTGTTCATTTACTGTTTATCCCGTTCGAGGTGCAATAATTTGTTTCAATCGATATTTAAGTTGTTAAAGTGTAGCTATCGATAAAAATGTGCGAAAGAAAACAGGAAAAGGTTTCTGTTCTTTGAGGTAACTCTGAAACTTTGAACTTTATCGGAAACATTTAACTTTAATGAGACTATGCTGTGTTTTAGAAAATTGAATCTATTTTTCTTGTACTTACATTCGTTTGACTTCGGGTGGCAAATACCTCGGCACAAACTGTAACCCGCGATTACTGCAGTCTATTGTTCTGCTGCGGCACTCACACTCTACTGGACACTGTGACAGTCGTTTAGCTCGGCCAGGCGCGAGACACTGGAAAACAAGTAGCAACAGGACCACGTGCAGCACGGCCAGGGGAAGCAGCAGCCGACGGGCCATGATGTACAAAGGACAGCACGGCACTACGTCGGCATAGGCTGCCGTCCAGATACTCCTCTGAAAACGGCGTATACGGCCAAATGTCTGGTCGAGTTTCAGCCTAGGGCCTGAATGACGAGTTTCTGAGCCCACTTCGACTGAGGCCAACGTAGCGGTCAAAAACGCACTTGGTCCACAAAAAATATATTCGGCTACAGAGGCCTTGGTACTAACATTTAAGTAATTTGTTCCTTTTCTTCACACCACTTTTGTTTTACACAACTTTCAATTGGCTACAGTGACCAACAGGGGTAAAATTACTCTGTCGTTTACCTGGTTCTTATACGGTCAGTCCAGAGAACGCATAGTGTCCACTAGTAGAAATGAATTATTATAACTGGTTGAAAAACAGAGAAAGAGGTGTTTAGCAATTGCCTAATGAATTTTTTTAATAAGACGATTAAATGGGACGATTAACTTTGAATTGTTTTCACGAAATCAAAACGTACTTGTAGTTGTCAATGGAGCTGTTGTCAATAGCTAGTTTTAATTCCTACTCACTCCCTTCCTACGCCAGTTGCGGCGAGAGATTTTATACCAGTCACACACACACACTACCGTACTTAGCAGAACAAGGAACTGTAGTGCGGAACAGCAAACACACGCATACAGACAGACCAAGGGACCGCCTCGGGAACCCAAGATTTCTGTAATTTCTACGAAGGACAGACGGGAAAGGCGCATGAGCAAACTTCATAATCGAGAGCGTGCTGGGCGGGTCCCTTCACTAATTCGGGCTTAACCAGGAGAGAATTAGTTTTAGTATCCACCTCACCTTATTGAAGAGCTAAGTCGTACAGAAACATAGGATCCAATCCGACCTTTCATTTCTCGAAGCGAAACTGTCTAATCAGAGAAATAAACTCAATAAAACTTGAGTTCTTCCATGATTTTTCTGGCCAGTACGATTTGTGCGTGCGGCAGCATTTCTTTACTTTATAACGAACACTGTGTACTCCTGGAGTACGTGAGACGATTCAAACACTGACAGAACTACCACTAGAATTCCTCTTTCTAAGTAACTGAAGAAAGAAAATAAAAGGAGTTTATTTCTTATTGATATGATGCTTTCTTAGTTTTCTCCACAGAAATTCACCAGTGATTTTTTCAGAGCAACAGAGATAATTATATTACGGTTTCTTAGCGTAGCTTTATAAATATCGCTAAATTATTTTAATTATGTATAATTCATAAACATGCAAGTTGTACTATATATATTTCAAAAGACAGTCCGAACGTTCGTAAATAAATAAGAAAATAAAAAGGATTTTGTATTTTATTCAAGTTTGAAGATAAAAATTAATAGTACTCCACCAGGGTCATTCGACTGCTTCTCAGTTTCTTGCAGTGCATATTTCTTTCAATACGCCCTTATCATTCCTTACAACATTCCTATTTTTGGGTAAATTAACAAGTGAATGAGAGTGTCATTACACTACAAGGACAACAAGCCTCTATTCATTTTTCAAGTGAGCAATAATATATATATATATGTTCTCGTCTATCCTTTAATGTACAAAAAGTGTGGTTTATAAATTAAGAGCTTGTGATATAAACGAGCATCACATTACCTTTCGCATTGAATTATATCGATAAATTAATAAATCACATTCTTATAGCACGTGAAGTTCACCGGATACGTGAAGGATGAACCAAGAACTATCTCTTACTTCAAAAAAACAACAACAATTTGTTTGTTTTGGAATTTCGCACAAAGCTACTCGAGGGCTATCTGTGCTAGCCGTCCCTAATTTAGCAGTGTAAGACTAGAGGGAAGGCAGCTCTAGTCATCACCACCCACCGCCAACTCTTGGGCTACTCTTTTATCAACGAAAAGTGGGATTGACCGTCACATTATAACGCCCCCACGGCTGTGAGGGCAAGCATGTTTAGAGCGACGCGGGCGCGAACCCGCCATCCTCGGATTACGAGTCGCACGCCTTACGTGCTGGACCATGCCAGGCCCAAACAACAACAACCAAACATTGTTTGGCTTCCTTATCGCTACACTAATTAGTTAGCTCTTACTTTAAGAACAAAAACCTTCAGATGTGACCATGTCGTGTGAGTAGGATTGATGCTATAAGTTATCCGTGTGTGTGTTATCTTGCAAATATGACGACTCAGGAAATAAGTTGTATCATAAAATATATCTGCTAAAACACGGGACATAATACAGTAATCACCAAAAATGTTTATCTTCATGAAGTTTATTTTGTTCTCCGTAAATGTTAAAGCGAACCCGTAATCTGAGGGTTGCGGGTTCGAATCCCCGTCGCACCAACCATGCTTGTCCTTTCAAACGTGGAGCGTTATAATGTGACGGTCAATCCCACTATTCGTTTTTAAAAGAGTAGCTCAAGAGTTGACGGTGGGTAGTGATGACTATCTGCCTTCCCTCTAGTCTTACACTGCTAAATTAGGGACAGCTAGCGCAGATGGTCCTCGTCTAGATTTGCGCGAAATTCAAAAACAAACAAACTTTGTGAATTGAACTCTCCAGTTTGCGCTGCTAACTTTAAACTCGCATAACCAAATCTCCCTAATTTACCTGTAAATATTATTCATTATTTTTAACGCAGAACACCTTTTTAAGGTATTCTATTTACGTAAAGTTAATCTATTATCTTGGCGTATTGAAGAAGTAATCTTTTATAGAATTATTTACTTATTTAATCAATACTTCAATATTGTTTTAATATATATATAAAACAATACTCACAGGTCATAAAACAAATTAATTATATGTTTATGCTGCGTGATAAATGTTTTCACTAATGTTCATATTTCTATCTCGAAACTTCTGTGTTTGAAAGCCATTAGCTTTACTTACGATTCTTTCTGTTAGATGTTTAGTGCGTTAGGCTTATTTCATGATTAGGAATTTTTTGTATAGTACTTTAAGAATTGTTACCTGATTAATTCATATTTTATAATCTTAAACCTTTTAAAGCAAGACTTAAATACCCTTGTTTATAGCTAATTATAAGATATTTTTGATGTTAAAATGTACTACAAAATGTTGTCATGGATATGCTGTGTTGAAATTTTCGCCTTGTTTTCTGTTAAAAACTTTGATATATATACGTTTAAAGAACATGTTTCACACAACGTATACTCATCCACATGTAACCCTTGCTAGTTACTAACTTATTGAATCTTCAATAGAATAGTACCTCAAAATGTTGTTGATATATGTTTGTTTTGAATTTCGCGCAAAGTTACTCGAGGGTTATCTACGCTAGCTGTTCCCAATTTAGCAGTGTAAGACTAGAGAGAAGGCAGCTAGTCATCACCACCAACTCGTGGGTTACTCTTTTACCAACGAATAATAGGATTGACCGTTACATTATAACGTCCCCACGGCTGAAAGGGCGAGCATAGTTGGTGTGACGGAGATTTGAATCCGCGACCCTCAGATTACGAGTCTAGTGCCTTATCCACCTGGCCATACCGGGCTGTTGATACGTATAAGTTGATATTTTGATAAAGTCAGCACACTATTTGTAAGCATAGATTCAAGAATATCATTAGAAAGTCTTTGTTATACTTACAACCTGGACAACATGCTATAACAGGTAGAGTTGCCTTGTTTTGTTTTTTGTGTTACCTTTCTTGTAAACAAGATATATTTAAAACGTTTTAAGGTTCTTAAATGTTTGTTCCTTTTCTGTAATACAAGGTTTTGGTAGCTTTTTTTTTAAAATAATATATTTTTTACAATACATTCATACGCATATGACGCAGTTCATTAACTTCTATTATTAGACTATGTGACAAAAACAAACACAGTACATGTAGTAATATTCATAAAACTCTCAACAAGCTAAAGTGTTCGACATGAAAAATATGTATCTTAAATCGTTACGCTTTATTAGATATTAGTACACGTTAGCCGTAAAGCCTCATAGAAGGTAGAAATACTTTAATATTTTATCCCTATATTGTAAAACTCGTTTTTGACAAATTTGTTCTCGTACTTCCCCAGGGATTTATATTTCACTTATTTTAGTTTCCTCTCTTCATTTTGATAAAATTAGTACATCAAAAACTCTCATTAGATAATATAAAACATTGGTTAAGTTTGGAACCTGAATAAATCTTCTAATCAGTGTAGTTGTTAATGTTCGTTCGTGTGCTTTCTTTTTCGTTTTCAAAAACATTGTTTAAAACGTTTGGAAGTAAACGCACCTGGTATTTACCTCTATAAGCATTTTAGATTTAGCACCATCTAGTGGAAAGTATGATAGTGTAGAGAATTAAAGTTGAGAGTGAGTTACAATTTTAACTAGCAAACAGCTTTAATTGATGATTGTGCTCTGATGAAAATGTGAGATTTTGTTGTTTACACTGTAAAGACCAGTTATAACACTAACTAGTAATTTTAGTAATACAACTTGTTGCATGTTCGCATGTAATGTATAAAAAAATCTCTTAATCTTTCTTTGCTGGATTAAATTTTCATTTAACTTAAATCCGCAATAGTAAATGTGAACACTTGGAAAGTAACAAAACAATATAATACCTAACATAATAGCTTATGAAGTGAAAAACGTAACATTTACGGAAATAATAGTACTTTAATTTCAGATAAATAAATTTCAACAGGAAATATTGCGAAAATTATAAAACATCAAGAGTTATATTTTAACTATTAAATATTTGAAAAAATAAATTATTCATTTTATATTTAATATTACAATAATAATTTTTAAATTACATCCCCCTCCAGAAATTACTTTTGTATAAATCACAAGGAAAGCAGCGTTACTGTGTTGTTAACAGAACTAAAAAATTATACAAATTAATAGTAGAAAGCATTTATTATTAATCCTAGCCAATCGATGTTCATCAAGTTCCACAGGGAGTGAAAAAGTAAGACAAGAGTTAGATACAAAATTATTCGCTCCCCGCAAGTAAACACACCCAAAATTATTTATCGGTTTTATTTCTTTTAGTTTTTATTTGTGTTTTTTATTTTTAAAGATAGAAATACTTACTGCGTTATTAAAGAAAACAATTACTTGAAAAGTATATTTCAAGCTGTTAAGATGTCGATATCAAATAATATGAGTTTGATTCATGTTGTTGAGTAATTATAACTTTACAGTAAACTGGAGAAAAACAATGATTGTATACATATATGTTTGTGCCGGTATATATTTCTGTGTGTAAGATAACAAATATTTTCACATTTTAGTTCATACGTATACCATCTTAATATATATGAAGGATAAACAAATATGTGTGGCTGTCTGTTTATTCGTTATAGAACTACTGCTAGATCGCTGGACCAATCTCAAAAAAAAAAAAATCTGGAATGATAGTTAGGAACAAGGGACACGTTACTGAAGGATCCGCACCCTCTACACCTCTATTATTGTTGTGACTGAGCATTTGTTATCTATAACTTAACGTTAAATACATTCATAGATGGCGCCACATCCACACACACACGAAAACTGTATTAAATTTTCTACGACACAATATACAAACAGTGTAAGGGAGATCAGACAAATATCTAGTATATCTCAGATAGTGCGCTAGCACTCTATATGGAGGAATTCAACGAAAAGAGATTGCCATTGCTATTGCTATAATACATAAACTTAGTTGAAGTTTCTGCTCCAACAACCACAATAAGGACAGTGTGAAAAGCCCGTTTCTTGAGTTATAACCAATTCTTACTTTGACCCGTGACATTTCAGCTTTAGCCCGTAAGACACTTCTGCGGCCTATGACCGTAAGTTAATTAATCATATGGAACACTTTGGAAGAACATTACTAAATAGGTGTTGAAAACGCGTAACAGAAAGCACTACTCTTTCCAATTTTTTGTCCGCTACCTATTCCTACAAAATCATACTAACCTTCGCACAATTTATACACATATTTAAATACATACACATTGAGTTTTTAAAGCTCATACAAAACCTTGAGGAGGTAATAATGAATACTGTAATATCATGTTGTGTTATAGTTAAATTGCGCGAAAGTTAGAATTTTTGTCTTATTTATCATAACAGTGCCCAGCATAGTCAGGTGCTTAGGGCGTTCGACTCGTAATCTGAGGGTTGCAAGTGCTAATCCCAGTCACATCAAACATGCTCGCCTTTTCAAGTATGGGGTGTTACAATGTTCGGTCAACCCCACTATTTGTTTGTAAAAGAGTAGCCCAAGAATTAGTGGTGATGACTAGCTGCTTTCCCTCTATCTTACACTATTAAATTAGGGACGGCTAACGCAGATAGTCTTCGTGTAGTTTTGCGCGGAATTAAAAACAGACAATTATTACAACATCCACCCCACACTTTTTTAGTTCATAACCCTGATAAAAGACGAGTGCCTTAGTGTGTTCATAGTAAAGACAAAAACGTCAAATTCTTAAACAGAGATAAGATCTATCTTTCTATATATTATGGTTATAATATAGTCATTCAGAAGTGGGGATTTGTTGTTTTTAACGTAGTGTTTCCTCATTTGGCTTCATTTGGGTGTAATTATTTAATTTCACTAAAATATATATGTACTGATATACACATACGTAAATACAGCCACAAGCAATACTTTACCTTCATCGTGAAAAAAAATGTCCTTTTTGTGTTTTATATTCTTAATACAGTAACACAATGTGCTTGAAAAGAAATTATAAATCTATCAATTTTTTAAAATGTTGGTTATGTAGTTTATGTTTTCATTGGATCTTCAACCAAATACGTTTCTGTGTGATTAAACTTTTCAGACGTTTATCAAGTGCATTTATATCTTTAAGCACTTTTGAGCTATAAGGAAAGTAAATAGTAATAAGATAAAATAAAAAAAATATACTTTATTATCAAGTTGCTTTAAACTGCCTTTATATACAAAACGTGTAATTTTTTAAAATAATAATTGGCTCTTATAATAAGAATAATTTACCTTGCAGTACTTGCTCTGTACGTATTTGTACTCTGTAAGTACCAATAAATACCACAAGAAATCTGTACTTAAGTGAGAGAAATGTCAGTCGTAACCAGTTTGTCTTCAAAGAACGAATAACTATTTTTAAGCTATTCAATTTCCAACAAATTTGCATTAATCATAAGGTCTGAAAATGGTTTCTGCCATGCCGCTCGGAACCATCAAAGTTAATCGAGATGTATAATTTTAGTTAAACAAAATCCCATTAGCAATTGTGCCGGATTTAATAACTTGGACCAAATTTCTTTCAGGTTTACAAATTATCTTATTCTGCCTGCTTATAAAAACTCAAATATCGACGTAGGCTTATGCTTTAACCCTAAATGTTAACCTAATTTTGTCAAGTGTGATTTATCATCATTCGTACTATCACAATCATAAGAGTTGTTATTAAATTAAATCATTATTAATATTTATAATAAATAAAGCATGAGACGTGCAGGTAAATTATGAAGTTACACAATAATTACTTTCCATACATACGTATCTGTGTATATAGATACACCGTATCTAGATACAAAGTATCTACCTCTCGAAGCGCGTTTCATACTTTTACTGCCCTCCAGTGGCACAATGACATATCTATAGGCAATTACTACTAGAGAGTGGGTTTCAATACTCGTGGTATGGAGAGCACAGATGGTTGTTTAGCTTTGCGCTTAATAACAAAAAAGAATATATTTTAATAATAACAAAAGTAAGTTATAACTGTTTCTCAAAATATTTAACAGTAAAAAATAATAACCGTTGTTTTTATTATCAGTGTTGTGCTAGAAATCCTTTTAAGCATTTTTCTTTGAATAACTATAGTTTAATCGCGTATACTTTAAAAATATACAGAAAATATATGTACATTGTATATAGAGAGTCTAATACTATAATTTGATTACTGCAACTATTTGAAATGCCTTTACTACAGAAACGTTGTTTTTATCCTAAACCTAAATGTTTAATTTTGTTTACTTATAATATTAAAGAAACATATACGAAATAAAATTCGGGCCAAAAAGTTTGTGTGACAATACAAAATAAAGTGGTCGTATTACTGGTATCAACAGAGAGCGCTGCTGTAATACAGCTAATTATTTAGTGTCAAGACATTGGTAACAGATCTCACTTTAGCCGAGAGAGATTCTCTAGCTAAACAATCCTGTGTTAGTTACTTTGTCTTGCCAGTGAACTATTTAATTAATTTAATCTGCAACAACACCAAGACTTGTATATTCTTCGTCATTTTTTTGTTAAGAATAAAAATGTGGAAATATAGTTTAGTAGTCTTTATTAACCAGCTGTTTCTTAGTCTTTCAAAATTAGACGTGAAAACTGTGACATGACATGAATGTCCAACTGTGATGTCTAATGAAGGTCATATAAAGAAACTTAAGGCTAAGAGCGGGTCGTGTGCCTATAGTCAAGCTCATGATGTAAACTTGCCTAGTAATATATCAAATTTAATTGCGTGTTAAGAATTATTTTTCGAGTCAGTTTTTCTTCGTAGCTGTATCACCCATGTTTCCGCCTACTTTTAAAAAAATTCATATCCCATGCTTCATGCACTTTAAAGCACGCAAACATTCTAACAAAACGAACATTTTTGTCAACTATTAACAAGATTTTATAATAAAAAAGTGTTTTATGTTAGAATTATTCACTAGCAATAAAAAGTAACACTGTGAATTTTTTGCTATTTTACTCACCACACAATGAGAGTTCACTGTGAATTGTCTTACTATTTTTTTTCACCACACAATGAGAGTTCACTGTGAATTGTCTTACTATTTTTTTCACCACACAACGAGAGTTCATTGTGAATTGTCTTACTATTTTTTTCACCACACAATGAGAGTTCACTGTGAATTGTCTTACTATTTTTTTCACCACACAACGAGAGTTCATTGTGAATTGTCTTACTATTTTACTCACCACAATGAGAGTTCACTGTGAATTGTCTTACTATTTTACTCACCACACAATGAGAGTTCTTTGTGAATTGTCTTACTATTTTACTCACCACACAATGAGAGTTTACTGTGAATTGTCTTACTATTTTACTCACCACATTGAGAGTTCACTGTGAATTGTCTTACTATTTTACTCACCACACAATGAGAGTTCTTTGTGAATTGTCTTACTATTTTACTCACCACACAATGAGAGTTTACTGTGAATTGTCTTACTATTTTACTCACCACATTGAGAGTTTACTGTGAATTGTCTTACTATTTTACTCACCACACAATGAGAGTTCACTGTGAATTGTCTTACTATTTTACTCACCACACAATGAGAATTCACTGTGAATTGTCTTACTATTTTACTCACCACAATAAGAGTTTACTGTGAATTGTCTTACTATTTTACTCACCACAATGAGAGTTCACTGTGAATTGTCTTACTATTTTGCTCACCACAATGAGAGTTTAAATCCCGATAATCCAGATCACCATGCTTTTGTTTCCTAATCTGATGACGTTCTTCTAGGTGAGAGAAAATAAAGCCCACATTGCTCTTGAAACAAGTTCCAAATAGCTCCATGGACACTATGCCATACTGAACATCAGAAACTGAAAACAGATGTTTTATACTTTTCTTACAAACAAACACAGGCTGACTTTTTTAATTCTCAAGGAACTCGATTGCTGATAGGAAACACGTGACTGTGATCTTATGTTTCTTCTCTTTACTCTGCTGGGCATGCTACGAGTCAAAGTACGAGAGGAACAATTTATTTTCGTATATAATAAAAAATAAGTAAAATGCTATAAGTTTAGCTGCTTTAAATATGTTTTCCAACGTTTTCAGCAATAAATCCATTTCAGGAATAATATGTTCATTATAACACAGACTGTTGCGTTAAGAGAACAGTCAACACTGATCACCTGCATAAACGTTGTAATCCACCGACTGATAATTATATTCAATTATGAAACTACCTAAAATTGTGTTAAAAGAACTAAAATAGGTTAATCTCTATTTTATTATTATATTTGTTATTTTCAAACAACACAGCAAAAAAATAACCAATAATAAAAGAAAAATATTTTGCCTTATGTTTATATACAATTCATATATTATGTAGTATAAAGAAACCACACATTTTATACGTTTCATATCACTCACTTTTTCCCCTAAACTCTAATCCGAAACATGATGAATCTAATGTTTCATGGATTAAGTGTATTGTATCCTACATCATCTTGTGTATGTGATATTGCTGTACGAGTACCACATAGAGTAGAAGTGACTAGTAATCCAGTTTTGTGATTGGTCAGTTACAGAGAGCATGCGCACCGTCACAGTAGCTTCAGTGCTTTTAGCCATATTTGTTTTTATCACTGAGAGAGCTAATCCTCCATTGTGTATACTTTATTTTAGTGAACCGGTCAAACAGTCTTTTGTTTATTCTCCCATCTTTCCTTATTAAATACAGATTTTATTATTTGCAAGCCATTGAGATACAGTTAATTCATGTTTTGCTATAGCCAGTTTATTCGACCTCATATCCAACAATGCAATGCTCGCCACCACTAAACAGATGATCAGTATATTCCCAGTGTATCCAACCTATCCAATTTCATATAGTGTATTGTCTCTTTCTCTCCATCTGTGGTAAATCACCACGAAATACTTGAACATTTCTTTCTCGCAAAGATCAGGACAACACAAGCATGGTGTTTGTTCTAAATTTTGAAATACTACAAGCTATTTCTCTCGAGACAAAGTTATGTTGCTGTTGACCAGAAGTGGTATTTAATTTGTGTTCCAGCTTATCCAAAGCTTACATTCTTTCTTGTACTTTTTGTGAGTTACCATGGGATAATTTATGAAAAAAACACGATAAGCGATTTTATTGGTGGTGTATTTTAAATTTTATATATTATGTTGCTTAAAATTTTGTACTTTTTAGGGACGGCTAGCCCACATAGCCCTCGTGTAGCTTTGCGTGAAATTCAAACCAAAGCAAACTCTTTCAACGGTATAGACAGCTTGGTTAATATAACATTAAAAAAAAGATATGTTGCAATTTTAAACTTGTAATCAAATTTATCATACATATAAAATAGCTTCCTCATTTGATATTTTAATTTCAATACTTCTTTTAAGTGATTTTTACGTAATTTAGATTTTTTTCTTTACATGCAAAAATTTGAACAACTGCATTGAATATTTTGTCCATTATTTACTGTATTGTGCTGCTATCTATGGATATTTATAACAAACATTAAGGGCAGAAAAAGTAAAGGATTTAATCAATCTGGAAAGCCCCCCACTAGTACAGCGGTATGTCTCCGGATTTACAACGCTAAAATCAGGGGTTCGATTCTCCTCGGTGAGCTCAGCAGATAGCCCGATGTGACTTTGCTGTAAGAAAACACACACAATTTGGGAAAAAACTGAAAGGATTTAATCAGTAAATTAGTACTCTCACTTTGAGCATCTTCCTAATGGACATCACAGTTAGCGCATTATACAATCACTCAAGACTTCAACGCTATTCTGCCGAGTTATATTTCTTCTTTGTATGGGCACGACAAATTTCTGTTATGCAGGCTTATCGCTTGGTGAATCTAGTCCTCACTGCATATTCACTGAATGACTTATATGCACGTTATTTCCATCAGAGAGCACGATTATACCCATTTATTACATTCAATACAATTACAAACTCTCCATAACACCTCTATAAATATTAGTATAAAATATTCAACGGTTCTAAGATTCTCAAGTGTTGTATTACCATGCCAGTTACTTATGTTTGGATTCTCTAAATATCACCATGTAACGTTTTACGAGAAAAACACAAAATAACTGAGACACGTTTTATTAATAAATTCCACCTGATAATTCAAGAAATAAAGAGAATGACTCTGTTTGGTTTAAAATCAACTGTCAAACTTTCATTTACAATGACTCAAAGGTTTATAGTGTTTTGCTGTGGTTAGGGAGAATGAGAATGTTAGTCGTTCACTGGTGGATACCTATCTTCTTAGTCATTGTAATTACAGAAAAATCAATATCCTTCACTCTTTCTAAATCTGAAAGATCACACTAGTAGTTTCAACTAATTCATCCTCTGTTTTATGTTCAAACCAGTGTTAAGAAGTCATGGACAAACTATTTCAACATATCAGTATATTCTACAAACTTTTGCATAATAAGAAATTGCCGAGCTTCTTTTCTGGCGGATTGAATTTCTATAGCTGTACATGAATGGTTTGTATACTGGTGGCGTGAACCGTAACCACATTCACCTTTTTTGCCTGAATTGGTGTTCTTTTTCTCTTAGATACCTTACCCACCTTCTCAAACTTATGTGCACGAATCAATGTGAATCAAAACCAATCCTGGAAACATTACAGCGAATCTACATTAGACCTATTGGAAGTGTAACTTTTATTCCAAACATTAGCATATTTAGATAACAACTGAAATTCTTCTGTTCTCTTGAATCGTCGTCATACGTGACAAATGATCATCCCAATAAGTCTTATCTGAGCTCATAAACTTAGAAGCATATATCTGAAACATGGACGATCTTCTTATCCAAGCCGTCAGACAGAGGAAAAGGTAAGATATAAACATCACTACAACATTACCATTTAGCACTTGGTTAAGTATAGATTGATCAGTACGAGTCAATACGAAACTCTGTCATAAAAGGCTCATGACTGTAGAGTAATTATATTTTAAGTATTTCATACTAACAAGCCCTGAACCATTCAAACCAAATAACATATAATAAATTATTTAGCCCTAGGTCCAGTTACAAGTGGCAACCAGACAAAAACGATGAAAGATAAAATCTATATTTTTCTTCTCTAAAATTCTGAAAGAGGAAATCATAGTATGTATCATCATCTCACTTCTTTGTATTGACCAAAGCAAGTATCCGACATCTATCCCATTTGGCATATATGACTGCCGAGCCAGTGTCTCTAGTGGCCAGAATTACTTTTAATATTCACTTAAGTCATGCATCGCCATGTTAAAAGCACCATTGTGCAAAAGATGTTCGAGTGTGTAGCTCGTGCTGTGGCATAATATCAACACTTTTGCTTTTTTCATGAGCTAGTTCTTACCTAACGCAATGCTCAAAATGTAACCACTCTGTTTTGTGGCCAGTGGAACTGGTTTAATAAAAGTTAAACACCCTATGCAGGTTATCTACAGAAGCCATTGCAGAGTGTATCCTGGGTGGTACCATTGGATTATTGGATGCCAATACACAAGCCGCTCTAGGAGTTTCAGTATGGTCATTATTATTATTATTATTTATCCCTTCGTGATTGCTTTCCACAAAACCTAATTCAGCTCACTTGATTTTTATTAATATCAGCTAAGTAACAACATCTATTGGGTGACACTGTTATTTATATAGATGATATTATTCTGCAAATTTTTATTTTAACCTAGAATTATTTCGGTGCATTTTATTTTCTCTTTTAAAATTCTACACATACACACACACATTTATATAAATGAGTAAACCTTAATTTTGTTATTTTTATTCTACATTCTCTATGTTTTACACTCTATAATGTGTATTAAAGGAATGTTCCTGTCTGTTATTTTCAGTATTTAAATGACTGGATTATGTACTCAAAACAACTGCAGAGGTTTTTTGTTGTTTTTTGTTTTTTTAAAACAAATACTAATAAATTAGCTTAAACGATCAGCAAAACAACCATGGCTGAAAATTAACATTGAAATAACTTGTCATCTTTGTTAATATAATAATAAGTATATTGTATTATTATTATTATACCACGTACCATAAAGATAGATATAAATATATAGATGTGTATGAACATGTAGTATATATGTGTATGTATGTGTTCATAATATTTTGACAATTACTTGAAATATGTTTTATTTATTGGTAAGAATACACATATAACTTTATATTTACTCATTTCTTCTGCTCTATAACGAACTGTGGCTTTCAGGTACATAATATATATGCTGTGTATCAACTCAGCACACAGTTTTTTAATCACCGGATAACTAGACATTCGTAGACCTAGTATACAGGAATGTTGTGATATGTTGTAAGTGCAAAGAAAGAGATTAAATACGGTATGAAATGTAATTAAAAATAAACATCTTATTTAATGAACATTGAAGAACAGCTGATCAGGACTATTGTATTGTGGACTGAAGATGGAAGAAGATATATTGGAACGAGAATCAAATAAAAAAGTTTTATATTTAAACAAACTTTACTTGAAATGAAGACATTTTCACAATTAATCAGCAGGCAATAAAACAACAAAAAATTTTACTGGTTAGTTTCACTTTCATAAAAATAAATTTGTTTGTAAATACCTGTAAATTCACATTGTTTCAGTAGTCAACCAATCATGAAATTGGATCACAAGCATCTGCAAGTACTCCATGTTATAGTCGTAGAAGAGTTCTACCAATACAATGTAAAATACGATACAACAAAACTATGCTATGAACTAGTCAATAGTTTCCATGATCAATTCCTGTACTATAAAGTAACACATACGTCTTGATCCTGAATTTAACCTCAACTACATTAAGCGTGTTCCAAATCATGACTGTAGAAATTTCTTAAATATGAAACTTATACAACATTAAAGTGAAATATGTGATATTTAAATGTCATAACTCCTTCTTTCTCCTTAAGGTGGGTTCCTGTATGTGGTGAGGAGACCTCCTGGAGAAGGTTCTGTACCTTCAGTTTACCTCCTCTTGTATCTGAATATCCACCCACGTGTTTGCTTTGCGTGGCAACAGGTGTAGGAAAAGAGAAGATCCTGGTGGTTGAGGGGTCCAACCCTAACACACCGAGTACCAGTGTTGGACGTTCTCAACGGGTATTGGGGACATTATGTCTGATGCCAGTGTTTATATAGAGTGCTCACGAAAGCATATAGTTGCTGCAATGTCCTTCTTTTGCGCTGTATTGCGTCCCCTCGTAGGGCTCCATGGTAAGGAGATATTTGATTCTGAAATGCATTTTGTTTGTTATGAATTCCACAATCCATTAAAAAAAAAATCAATGAAACTTAAAAAAGCAGATTATCAAAAAACGACGACTTTGTGAAACAGTCCCATCACAGTCAGACTCGACACCTCAATTTCTCATTCTGCATTTATTATCTGAGAAATCCTCAGGACAAATATCTCCCTTTTTTATTCAAAAGGGATTAGAAGGGCTTGATGACTATTCCAAGTCAGTGAAGAATTTGAGCTCTGAAAACGTTTTGGCGGAAATATCTATATCAAAACACACCAAACTGGAGTCCATTGGGATATACCCATCCAGGTTACTCCCCACGCGACTTTGAACTTCTCAAAAGGCGTTATTGTTGAGAGGGTTTCTCCAACAATGGCGTTTCTGCGGTGCGCCGTATCTCCACTCATAAGGACGGAATAATGCTGCCTACCAATGTTCTTATTCTGAAATTTACATTGCCACGTTCACCTGCTACTGTCAAGGCAGGTTACCTAAACTGTGAGGTACAGCCATATATTCAAAACCCTCTCCAATGTTTCTAGTGTCAGCGGTACAGTGATTCAAAAACGTCTTGTCATCGTTTCTTGACGTGTGCTCGTTGTGGTGACATAGACCACGATGCCTACAAATATGAACTGGAACCACAGTGTTTTAACTGTAATGGTTCACACTCCTCGTATTTTCGTTCTTGCTCTAAATGGGTGGAAGAAAAATAGGTTCAACGTTTAAATACTGTGAACAATGTTTCGTATCCCGAGGCTTGGAAGTTATTGTTAACAACTCCATCTCGGACATATGCTGCTGCGCTCTGTTCCACTACTACAGTGGGAGTGCAAACAGATACTTCCGTGCATCCAACAGAGTCGTTCTCCAACCATGTGAAGAGTATTTTATCCTTCGTGGTTAAGAGAGTTAACGATTCAACGTGTACGCCAATCTCTATTTCCACTAATCCTTCCAGTGGCTGCTAGGATTCACTTCCTTTTATCCCAGCCTCTTACGTCTGCTTAGATCCATTTTTTCGACCCTGAGGTGTCGAACGATTATTCATTTTTGACCTCAGTCGCTGAACCCTATATCTACTGAAAGAGACTTGTCCACTTGTTCCAGGGCAGAATCCATGGAGGTAAAAAAAAAATCCCTTCTAATAATGGTTTACGACCATGTCGTAAACCAAAGGGATCTCCATATACTTTCTCTTTAAATAAAATTAGCCACATTGATACATTTGAACTGTCGAGGTTTCCGTTCTAATATGCACGACATTACGGATTTGATTGACTCTTATCACCCTGTTTGTTTCACTTTACAGGAAACGTTTTTCGATACCCTCTGCACCACCTCTCTTGCTATTCTTTTCGTTATTTTTAACCAAATCTGTTAGGAGAGTAGTTTTCCTGGTAGTTGGCGCCAGGCTATTGTCCTTCCTTTTTCTAAGCCAGGGAAGGATACCAAGAATCAAACAACCTCTTCTCGCCTACCCAGTGTGGGTTCCGATGGCACTACCACCTGATTCGACACAAAACGTCAGAGAAACTATTCTCAAGTGACAAAATTTTGTGTCTGTATTCTTTTACCTTGAAAAGACTTATGATACCGCATGCAGGTGTGGCATTTTGTGAGACTTCCACTCATATGAGTTGCATGGCCATTTACCTCGTGTTATCCAAAATTGTTTAATGGACCCATAATTTCAAGTCCATGTGGGATCGGTGTTTTCCCATTCTTTTCCACAGGAACTTAGAGTCCCTCAGGGCTGTATCTTGAATGTTACATTTTTCAGTGTGAAAATTGATGCCATAACTGCACAACTTTCTTCTAATATTGCTGAATAACTCTATGTTAACGACCTCCACATCTTGCATTAGTCATTGAGTATGAACTTTTTAAGCAGCAGTTTCAAACTACTCTCAGTCATTTACTGAGGTGTACCACAACAAACGATTTTATTCTTCTTTCTGTAAAACTGTTTGCATGTATTTTTAATGCCATTGGGGTATGAAACCCAACCCAGAGCTCTGTCTTGGTGATGTTGTTCTCCCTGTAGTCCCTGAAGCAAAGTTCTTGGAGTGTACCTTTAACCATAAGCTGATTTTCATTTCATACATTAAGCAACTACGTGTCAAGTGTACCAGGGCATTGAACATCCTCCATACCATCTCTTCCACCTCTTGGGGAGTGAGTTGATATTCTATACTGAAGATCTATCGTGCCCTTATTCAACTGAAACTGGATTATGAGTCTTTGGTATCTGGTTCTGTTAGGGCCTCGGCCTTGAAGATGTTGGATCCCGTTAACCACTAAGGGTTTTAGCAGTTCTGCACGATGGATTTCTGCACTTTTCCAGCCCAGAGTTTGCACACCAAGCCTCACGAACCTACTCTACACCTTCCCCGTTTGCAACTTTCTTTACTGTGTGCTTCAAAGCTTTGGTCCTTACCACAGCATCTCACCTGGGGTTATGTCTTCCTTCCACAGTGAGCCATGTCTTTTCAAAATAGACGGTCTGTCATTGTTCCTTTTGACCTTCATATGCAAGCATAGCTGGCTGAATTTGGTCTATTTCTGGATGATATTGCTGTCTCCTCTGGTCATCCCATTCCATCGTGACTTATTAGCATCCCCACCTGTGATTATTCTTTCAGTCATCTGAGGAAGGCGATTCGAAGCATTGTCTTCTATTTGCCAAATATCTTTCAAACCATCCTTCCATTCCCATTTATACAGATGGTTCGAAATCAATGTGGGCTCTGACATGGTCTGTTGTTGTTCAATGGTTGCACACAGGATCCCCTCTACACTACTGAATTGTATGCTATTTCTCTTGCCTTGAATTACGTAGAAGCTATGCAGTACGTGAACTGTACTATTTATACCGACTCGCTTAGCTCTCTACTGACCCTGAAATCGTTTCACGTTAGTTTTCATGCTGTTCTTGTTGATATTCAAAACTCTGTTGCCCATTTCTCTTTATGTTCCATTTCTATCCAGTTCTTCTGGATAGAAAACCACGGTTGGTATTCGCGGGAACAAGCTCGCTGGCATTGCAGCTACTTCCGTCTGATGTGGTGTTATCATTGCCGTGTCTGTGCCATACATAGACTACGGTTCTGTATTCAAGAATCGGCTCCGCGCCAGTTGGCAGTCTACTTGGAGTGAACAACGTGACAACAAACTTTTCTAGCTAAAACCTTCTGTTGCTCTTTGGCTGTCTTGTTACGTAAGGATAAAAAAGAGGAAGTTATCCTGGTCACAGTTTTTTAACTTATCATTTTATTTTATCTGAGAATGATGCACCAATGTTACAATAGCACACGTTTTAGTGTCGTGCTGTCCTTACGACTCTGAACGACAGCACCTTTTATTTCTTCTGTGGATTACTTTATAAACTTTAATAATATTAAATATTAATTTTCTTTTTGCATGAGTAAATAAGTTGAGAGGTCTTAACCTATTTGGGTAAGACAACCCTTCCGTCCTTGGAAACATCTTAATAGCTCTTCTTTGAACCCTTTTCCATAAGTCAATATCCTTTCATAAACACAGAGGACAAAAGAATGCATGGTATTCCAATTAAGTCTTCATTACTGGTTTTAAATAAAGATAATTATCTAGTTTAATATATATATCTTTAAATACCTCTGAATATTCTGTCCTTTCCAAATATCAAAAGAATGCTGTTTTGATGACCCTGACTTATTTATCATTAGGTCAAGATCCCTTTCTTTAGCCATCACAATGAGTTGGTGGGAAACCATCTAAACTTAATGCGTGATCCAAACCGTGACAACAAAAACGAATTACCTTGCGCTCACAATAATTAAGGTCATTTGAAACATATTTGTCGAACTTACCAACCGAACCAAATCATTCTTTCGTACTTCATCGTCCTTAAAGCTAGCAATACCCAATAGTTAATTGCCATTAGAATTCTTTACTAATTTGCTAATTATGCCGCTATCAACATAGTTATTAGTTTTAGTTATCACCATTAGATTCCATCAAGGAACATAGGGCCGCAATCGCTTGCGGATTCTTCAACAGGTATTTAAGTGAGTAGGTTGTTAGCCCGCTGCACCGAGCCGTCCTTAATTTAGTAGTGTAAGACTAGAGAGAAGGCAGCTAGTCATCACCACCCACCGCCAACTCTTGGGCTACTCTTTTACCAACGAATAGTGGGATTGACCGTCACATTATAACGCCCCCACTGCTGGGAGGGCAAGCATGTTTAGCGCGACGCGGGCGCGAACCCGCGACACTCGGATTACGAGTCGCACGCCTTACGCGCTTGGCCATGCCAGGCCACGCTATCAACATAATTTATGTAAAAATGAAAAACCGAGGCCCAATTACTGAGCCCTGAAGCATTCCACTAGAAAGAAGGATCCAATTTGACTACAATTCTTAATAATAACGTTTTTATTTCATCCAACCACCCTACAATACAACTGAATAGTCTTTCTCCAATCAGTACTGTTGTGATTTACTTAGCTAATATTCTATATAGCTCTTTATCACACATTGTTTGAAAATCTAAGTAAATACATTTTCTCTCATTCAGATAACAAATAGAATAATCAACAAGGTTAACAGTTTAGTAAGCAAGATTTCCCTTCTGTCGATCCATCTTATCTTTTTTTTTTCTCTTTAATGGTATTGTTGATATAGATAGTAGCCAATGCAATCACCTGAGTCTAATTATTAATTTGATATTGGTTTATTTTTATTACTAATACATAATTACTAACTAGTTTATACACTGTGTTTCGACTATGGATCTGCTGCTTTCTTCAATGTGGTTCCGAGAACAATTACATTTACAGTGGTTGTTGACAGAATATAATCTCGAGTCTCCTTGGTACAAATAATCTTCTTGGTTAGGGCACTCCACTCGCAATTTGTGAATCGTATGTACGGATCCCATCATTGGATATGCTCACCGCTTCAGTATTGGAGCGTTATAATGTTACAGTCAATCCTACTAATCGTTGGTGTGCTATCCATTCATCTAGGATTTACCCGATTAGAACTTGAATCAACTAACCATTTAACTGATTTCAAGAAGAAAATACGAACTCAGCAAACTTCTATGTTAGTTTAACCGGATGCATTATGTGACGAATTTACTATGATATATCTTTTTAATATCGATGTTTGTTTAAGTTAAATTTATATTTAGAAATATACATAGCTTATACTGTTAAATCTGTATTGCAAAATTCCCGCCTATTCTTTAAAATTATAGAAAATTCTCGTGTCTAAGAATCAACAATATATGAGGCCCGGCAAGGTCAGGTGGTTAGTGATCGACTCTTAATCTCCGTCATACCAAACATGCTTGCTCTTTCAGCCGTGAGGGCGTTATAACGTTATATGTAATCCCACTATTCGTTGGTAAAAAAAATAGCCCAAGAGTTGACGGTGGGTGGTGATGACTACTTGCCTTCTTTCTGGTCTTATATTGCTACATTAGGGACGGTTAGCGCAGATAACCCTTGAGTAGCTTTGCGCGAAATCTAAAACAAAGAAACAAACTGTTCACACTGAAACTTTTATCCTCTTATCTTATTATCATAATAATTCTGTCTTTAAGTAAACTTCCCAAATCTCGTTGATGGAAACTTGAATACTCCTTATAGTTCTGAGACCACTGTGGAACTTCTGGGGCATACAACACATTAAAATGAAGTAGTATTTTAGACCCAAAGATAAGTATGTTTGGAAACCAGTGGGAAGGTCTCTGCGCCATTTCTCCATATCTTATCATCACATATGATGACATGTGTTCATCCTGATTAGTTTTCTTTGAATTCTCTAATACTCATTCTACCAAACCATCAGATTGGTAGTAACAGAAAGATATTTGAGTCTACACCACACCTCACATTTAAAAACGATTCAGTAAACAACGTACTGTTGAAACAAATTCCCTGAACCATTTGTATTTTGTTCAATGTTCTGAACTATGCTATCCATTTGTCTTCCAATACATTAGTGACAGACTGTGTTAAGATATCGACACATTAGTGATAGACTGTGTTAAGATATCAACACATTAGTGATAGACTGTGTTAAGATATCGACAAATATAAAAGTCTTGACTCACTTCATGAAGCAGCTGATAGTAATGAGGTACTGCAAACCCTTGCAATCTACTGTATTTCACTTGTATCTTCCGCTGGATGGCATATGCAATACGGTATTCACACCATTGCTGAACACTTCGGGTCGAATGCAACCATACAAACCATTGTCCAATGCTAGCGCAAGTGTGACGATACTTTTGTGTCCTCCAATCTGTGTGTCTGCAAATCCTGACGAGTTTGTTGCCATAGCATTCTGGAGACCATTAGCTGCAGTACAGTTAAAGAAAGACAGCTTAGTAGTTTATTAAAACTGAACAACTATTTTTCCCACACTTATAACCAGCTATACTTGTGGCAAAGGTTATGTGTGTCTATGTTATGCTTTTCTATTAGCATGGATTGGACTTAACTATGCTACAAGGTAAGGACTGCTCATACTAAATTGGAGTCCCCTTGTTTCTCTTTCCAAAGCTCCTAAAGTATTAATCAATGAGCCCATGTATCAGAGGAATCTTGTACTTTATTGTTTGACAATGCTATGGGAAAAATAACTGTAGTTTGAATTTAAACATGTCTAGGATCAAGAAATTCTATGAACAAAAGGCATCCAAGTATGATAAGATAGTGTGCCTGCACTTCTGTGTTGTGGACCTAGTCAGTATATTATAACAGTCATTTTTTTGTGGTGTTGTTATCTAACATGCTATAACCTGTTTTGGATTTTAAAGTTTATTAGTCAGTTCAACAATGCACGATCCACCTAGACAGTGAACCTTCTACTATACAGTTTTTGACAACGTTGCTTGATAAAGTCTACAACTGCAAACAACTACTTTTCATCATACGATATCAACATTATGGAGTTGCGACTGTATGAGTAGTATATATAATTACAAGTTATACTCAATTATTCAATTATGATATTCTTGCATCAATTCCATTGTTGCTTGTATTAGTGTTGTAAAGGGACTTGCCAAGCCTGTAAATATTCCACCTTTTCCTAAAATATGAACAAGAAATTTCACTTCGGTGTGCATAAGTGAACATTTTATAGTTTCAAACCAACTTTACTTATCCACTGAAATATTATTCTGAGGATCTCGGTGAGAGACTCAAATGTAATAAAACACCAGAACATCATTGGCATAAACTAGACATCTCTCCCATTGCATCCACGTTAATGTTCGCTCCATTAACTTTTCAAAAGTGGCAGACACGTTGCACAGAGCATTGAGATAGCAAACAATTCATACAAGACATCTCACATTCTAAAGATAGTTTTATGTATACTTTTGCTATTCAGTTCAATATGCCAAATTTACTGCTGAACCAACGATAATCTTCTAATGTATCTAATTATTCATCTCTTGATGGAAAAGAGTGAAATCTATGGTTAGACCACCTATGCCAAAGAAACTGCTTCCACTGGAGACAGAATGTATCTCAGATCTATATGGTGCCACATGCTTTATTTATTAACCCCTAGTTGAACATATCAGTGAGTATATCAGTGGAATCTATGAAATACCGTGTTGAAAAACTCTTTGTTTTTTTCACTTTTAATTATAAAAAACTAGTAATAGCTATCACAGCTATGGCATTTTAAAGATATACACTATGGGCTATCAACGAGGTTACGTTTGTTTGTATATAAATAACCTAAATTAAATCTCTTAAGTTGTAAAGGAAGCCAAAGGTTTTGATGATCTCGTCGTTCATCTCCGAACTTTTCTGCACATTGTTTTTCTCCACATAGTTTAATCTTTCAGACAAGTCATTAACAACTTTTTCTAGTCACTGATTGTTTCTTGTCCAGCTTCATCAACTTTGAGATGATATTATCAGTATAAGATGTAACACAACATGTTTTTGAACCCATCTTACTAATCAACAACTCGCATAAAATGTTTGAGGGATAAAAGTCTAAGTTTTCTTTTACTGTTCTCTTATACTCTGATAGTTTTGCCTATTTTACTTCATTTCCATAATTAAATGATGGCACTGACAGAATGCTGTTACCAGATTTTCTACCAATGCAAAGTTGAATGGCTGTGTATATTTGAGAAAGCTTCATTGTGGCACGTTTGAGCTGAGATCATATTGGAATGACTCTGAACGTTGTAAGTAGCTTGTCTTAGTATTGTTAATTTTAAGTCATGACCTGTAATGAACTAATTTGTCATTATATTTTGATCAATGGATAACGCTTTGGTGCTTCGTCAGTATGTCTTGTCAGCCTGAAAGGTTCCTGACTTATTCCTAATTCTGTAATAGCAAGATCCTAATTACTTTGTTAACAATGTAATGAAACGTGTCAAAGCTCGTTCAGCACTGATACCTCGTCTGGTATTATAATTTAAAATATATACAAGTTATATCGTGGAGAAGATAAATTGTAAGAGTCGCTAGAGGGTTACATTATCTTAATTATTTCAGATATACTTGTGTGACATATCAACATATTATCAGCCATTATCATTTCTCCAACGTTGATTCTGATGTAATTAAATTCTTTCAATATTCTTCTTGGTTATGAGTGACCTGAACTAGCACATGGCTATATCTGAGTTCGTTAATAAGATTCTTGATGTCTCATAGAGACTACTTCAGTAAGTCGTAGGGCATTCAGCCTACTCCAAGTCATATTGAGACTTGTGTGCCATCTTATGCTCCTGACCGTGGCAATTAAACATTAAATTTTGTAAAACGTTTCTAGGGAAACTCAGAAAGTAGCCCATTAACCTTAGAGTCTTGAGGATGGATATGGAATGTGGATATATCATTCACCATTGACAACAGAAGTTATAGTTTGACTACAGGGATTAACTTTATCTTTGTCACGTTTTTGGACAGATTTTATACTTCAGTCATAATTTCCTTCTCTCCACTCCACCATAAGCGTTTCGTAGTTCTTAGGAAGCATAATTTCAATATAATAACAAAAAAATCAGTGCCAGTTAGTGAAACGAAACCGAAGTACTTTCAAAATAAAGTGCATTGACAAATAACTTGGTCTTGATGCCAAAATGTTACTTTTGTCTACTCTTTGCTATAAAGTACGTTGACATTCAATACAAAAATTTAAAATATCCACAAAAATCAGATTCAAGATTATTTAAAACCAGAAAATGAGTTATAGTGTAGTATATCACAATTCTAAACTGCATACAGTGTAGTATATCACAATTCTAAACTGCATACAGTGTAGTATATCACAATCCTAAACTGTATATAGTGAAGTATATCACAATTCTAAACTGCATACAGCGTAGTATATCACAATTCTAAACTGTATGTAGTGTAGTATATCACAATTCTAAACTGCATACAGTGTAGTATATCACAATCCTAAACTGTATATAGTGAAGTATATCACAATTCTAAACTGCATACAGCGTAGTATATCACAATTCTAAACTGTATGTAGTGTAGTATATCACAATCCTAAACTGTATATAGTGAAGTATATCACAATTCTAAACTGCATACAGTGTAGTATATCACAATTCTAAACTGCATACAGCGTAGTATATCACAATTCTAAACTGTATGTAGTGTAGTATATCACAATTCTAAACTGCATACAGCGTAGTATATCACAATTCTAAACTGTATGTAGTGTAGTATATCACAATTCTAAACTGCATACAGCGTAGTATATCACAATTCTAAACTGCATACAGTGTAGTATATCACAATTCTAAACTGCATACAGTGTAGTATATCACAATTCTAAACTGCATACAGTGTAGTATATCACAATCCTAAACTGTATATAGTGAAGTATATCACAATTCTAAACTGCATACAGCGTAGTATATCACAATTCTAAACTGTATGTAGTGTAGTATATCACAATTCTAAACTGCATACAGCGTAGTATATCACAATTCTAAACTGTATGTAGTGTAGTATATCACAATTCTAAACTGCATACAGTGTAGTATATCACAATTCTAAACTGCATACAGTGTAGTATATCACAATTCTAAACTGCATACAGTGTAGTATATCACAATTCTAAACTGCATACAGTGTAGTATATCACAATTCTAAACTGTATGTAGTGTAGTATATCACAATTCTAAACTGCATACAGCGTAGTATATCACAATTCTAAACTGTATGTAGTGTAGTATATCACAATTCTAAACTGCATACAGCGTAGTATATCACAATTCTAAACTGCATACAGTGTAGTATATCACAATTCTAAACTGTATGTAGTGTAGTATATCACAATTCTAAACTGCATACAGCGTAGTATATCACAATTCTAAACTGCATACAGCGTAGTATATCACAATCCTAAACTGTATATAGTGAAGTATATCACAATTCTAAACTGTATATGGTGTAGTAAATCACAATTCTAAACTGAAAATAGTGTAGTATATCACAATTCTAAACTGAAAAAAGTGTAGTATATCACAATTCTAAACTATATAGAGTGTAGTATATCACAATTCTAAACTGCATACAGCTTAGAATATCACAATTCTAAACTGTATATAGTGTAGAATATCACAATTCTAAACTGCATACAGCGTAGTATATCACAATCCTAAACTGTGTACAGTGTAGTGTATCACAATCCTAAATTTTATATAGCGTAGTATATCACAATTCTAAACTTTATATAGTGTAGTATATCACAATCCTAAATTGTATATAGCGTAGTATATCACAATCCTACACTTTTTTAGTGTAGTATATTACAATCCTAAACTGAATATACTGTAGTATATCACAATTCCAAACTGTATACAGTGTAGTATAACACAATCCTAAACTGTATAAAGTGTAGTATATCACAATTCTAAACTGTATATAGTGTAGTAAATCACAATTCTAAACTGAAAATAGTGTAGTATATCACAATTCTAAACTTATAGAGTGTAGTGTATCACAATTCTAAACTGCATACAGCGTAGAATATCACAATCCTAAACTGTATATAGTGTAGTATATCACAATCCTAAACTGTATATAGTGAAGTATATCACAATTCTAAACTGTATATAGTGTAGTAAATCACAATTCTAAACTGAAAATAGTGTAGTATATCACAATTCTAAACTTATAGAGTGTAGTATATCACAATTCTAAACTGCATACAGCGTAGAATATCACAATCCTAAACTGTATATAGTGTAGTATATCACAATTCTAAACTGCATACAGCGTAGAATATCACAATCCTAAACTGTATATAGTGTAGTATAACACAATTCTAAACTTATATAGTGTAGTATATCACAATCCTAAATTGTATATAGTTTAGTATATCACAATTCTAAACTGCATACAGTGTAGTATATCACAATCAGAAACTGTATATAGTGTAGTATATCACAATCCTAAAGTGTATATAGTGTAGTATATCACAATTCTAAACTGCATACAGCGTAGTATATCACAATTCTAAACTGCATACAGCGTAGAATATCACAATCCTAAACTGTATATAGTGTAGTATATCACAATTCTAAAGTGCATACAGCGTAGTATATCACAATTCTAAACTGTATATAGTGTAGTAAATCACAATTCTAAACTAAAAATAGTGTAGTATATCACAATTCTAAACTCCATACAACGTAGTATATCACAATCCTAAACTTTTTAGTGTAGTATATTACAATCTTAAACTATATATAGTGTAGTATATCACAATCCTAAACTGTATATAGTGTAGTATATTACAATCCTAAATTGTATAGAGTATAGAATATATCAATTCTAAACTGCATACAGTGTAGTATATCACAATCCTAAACAGTATATAGTGTAGTATATCACAATTCTAAACGGAATACAGCGTAGTATATTACAATCCTAAATTGTATATAGTGTAGTATATCACAATCCTAAACTGTATATAGTGTATCACAATCCTAAACTGTATATAGTGTATCACAATCCTAAACTATATATAGTGTAGAGTATCACAATCCTAAACTGTATATAATGTAGTATATTACAATCCTAAACTGTATATAGTGTTGTATATCACAATTCTAAACTGTATATAGCGTAGTATATCACAATTCTAAACGGCATACAGTGTAGTATATCACAATTCTAAACTGCATACAGCGTAGTATATCACAATAAAAAACTGCATACAGTGTAGTATATCACAATTCTAAACTGCATACAGCGTAGTATATAACAATCCTAAATTGTATATAGTGTAGCAAATCACAATCCTAAACTGTATATAGTGTAATATATCACAATCCTAAACTGTTTAGTGTCGAATATCACAATTCTAAACTGTATATAGCGTAGTATATCACAATTCTAAACGGCATACAGTGTAGTATATCACAATTCTAAACTGCATACAGCGTAGTATATCACAATAATAAACTGCATACAGTGTAGTATATCACAATTCTAAACTGCATACAGCGTAGTATATTACAATCCTAAACTGTATATAGTGTAGTATATCAGAATTCTAAACTGTATATAGTGTAGTATATCACAATTCTTAACGGCATACAGCATAGTATATAACAATCCTAAACTGTATATAGTGTAGTGTATCACAATCCTAAACAGTATATAGTGTAGTATATCACAATTCTAAACTGTATATAGCGTAGTATATCATATTCTAAACTGCATACAGCTTAGTATATCACAATTCTAAACTGTATACAGCGTAGCATATAACAATCCTAAACTGTATATAGTGTAGTATATCACAATCCTAAACTGTATATAGTGTAGTATATTAAAATCCTAAATTGTATATAGTGTAGTATATCACAATCCTAAACTGTATATAGTGTAGTATATTAAAATCCTAAATTGTATATAGTGTAGTATATCACAATCCTAAACTGTATGTAGTGTAGTATATCACAATTCTAAACTGTATATAGTGTGTATATTACAATTCTAAACTGTATATAGTGTAGTATATCACAATCCTAAACTGTATATAGTGTAGTATATCACAATCCTAAACTGCATACAGTGTAGTATATCACAATTCTAAACTGCATACAGCGTAGTATATAACAATCCTAAACTGTATATAGTGTAGCATATCACAATCCTAAACCATTTAGTGTCGAATATCACAATTCTAAACTGTATATAGTGTAGTATATCACAATTATAAACTGTATATAGTGTAGTATAATACAATTCTAAACTGCATACAGTGTAGTATATCACAATTATAAACTGCATATAGTGTAGTATATCACAATCCTAAACTGTATATAGTGTAGTATATTACAATCCTAAACTGTATATAGTGTAGTATATCACAATCCTAAACTGTATATAGTGTAGTATATCACAATCCTAAACTGTATATAGTGTAGTATATCACAATCCTAAACTGCATACAGTGTAGTATATCACAATTCTAAACTGCATACAGCGTAGTATATAACAATCCTAAACTGTATATAGTGTAGTATATCACAATCCTAAACTGTATATAGTGTAATATATCACAATCCTAAACCGTTTAGTGTCGAATATCACAATTCTAAACTGTATATAGTGTAGTATCTCACAATTGTAAACTGTATATAGTGTAGTATATCACAATTCTAAACTGCATACAGTGTAGTATATCACAATTATAAACTGCATACAGCGTAGTATATAACAATCCTAAATTGTATATATGTAGTATATCACAATCCTACACTTTTTTAGTGTAGTATATTACAATCCTAAACTGAATATACTGTAGTATATCACAATTCTAAACTGTATACAGTGTAGTATATCACAATCCTAAACTGTATAAAGTGTAGTATATCACAATTCTAAACTGCATACAGCGTAGTATATCACAATTCTAAACTGTATATAGTGTAGTATATCACAATCCTAAACTGTATATAGTGAAGTATATCACAATTCTAAACTGTATATAGTGTAGTAAAACACAATTCTAAACTGAAAATAGTGTAGTATATCACAATTCTAAACTTATAGAGTGTAGTATATCACAATTCTAAACTTATAGAGTGTAGTATATCACAATTCTAAACTGCATACAGCGTAGTATATCACAATTCTAAACTGCATACAGCGTAGAATTTCACAATCCTAAACTGTATATAGTGTAGTATATCACAATTCTAAACTTATATAGTGTAGTATATCACAATCCTAAACTGTATATAGTTTAGTATATCACAATTCTAAACTGTATATAGTGTAGTATATCACAATCTAAACTGTATAAAGTGTAGTATATCACAATTCTAAAGTGCATACAGCGTAGTATATCACAATTCTAAACTGTATATAGTGTAGTATATCACAATCCTAAACTGTATATAGTGTAGTATATCACAATTCTAAACGGAATACAGCGTAGTATATTACAATCCTAAATTGTATATAGTGTAGTATATCACAATCCTAAACTGTATATAGTGTATCACAATCCTAAACTGTATATAGTGTATCACAATCCTAAACTGTATATAGTGTATCACAATCCTAAACTATATATAGTGTAGAGTATCACAATCCTAAACTGTATATAATGTAGTATATTACAATCCTAAACTGTATATAGTGTTGTATATCACAATTCTAAACTGTATATAGCGTAGTATATCACAATTCTAAACGGCATACAGTGTAGTATATCACAATTCTAAACTGCATACAGCGTAGTATATCACAATAAAAAACTGCATACAGTGTAGTATATCACAATTCTAAACTGCATACAGCGTAGTATATAACAATCCTAAACTGTATATAGTGTAGTAAATCACAATCCTAAACTGTATATAGTGTAATATATCACAATCCTAAACTGTTTAGTGTCGAATATCACAATTCTAAACTGTATATAGCGTAGTATATCACAATTCTAAACGGCATACAGTGTAGTATATCACAATTCTAAACTGCATACAGCGTAGTATATCACAATAATAAACTGCATACAGTGTAGTATATCACAATTCTAAACTGCATACAGCGTAGTATATTACAATCCTAAACTGTATATAGTGTAGTATATCACAATTCTAAACTGTATATAGTGTAGTATATCACAATTCTTAACGGCATACAGCATAGTATATAACAATCCTAAACTGTATATAGTGTAGTATATCACAATCCTAAACTGTATATAGTGTAGTATATCACAATTCTAAACTGTATATAGTGTAGTATATCACAATTCTAAACTGCATACAGCTTAGTATATCACAATTCTAAACTGTATACAGCGTAGTATATAACAATCCTAAACTGTATATAGTGTAGTATATCACAATCCTAAACTGTATATAGTGTAGTATATTAAAATCCTAAACTGTATATAGTGTAGTATATCACAATCCTAAACTGTATATAGTGTAGTATATTACAATCATAAACTGTATATAGTGTAGTATATCGCAATCCTAAACTGTATGTAGTGTACTATATCACAATTCTAAACTGTATATAGTGTGTATATTACAATTCTAAACTGTATATAGTGCAGTATATCACAATCCTAAACTGTATATAGTGTAGTATATCACAATCCTAAACTGCATACAGTGTAGTATATCACAATTCTAAACTGCATACAGCGTAGTATATAACAATCCTAAACTGTATATAGTGTAGCATATCACAATCCTAAACCATTTAGTGTCGAATATCACAATTCTAAACTGTATATAGTGTAGTATATCACAATTTTAAACTGTATATAGTGTAGTATAATACAATTCTAAACTGCATACAGTGTAGTATATCACAATTCTAAACTGCATATAGTGTAGTATATCACAATCCTAAACTGTATATAGTGTAGTATATTACAATCCTAAACTGTATATAGTGTAGTATATCACAATCCTAAACTGTATATAGTGTAGTATATTACAATCCTAAACTGTATATAGTGTAGTATATCACAATCCTAAACTGTATATAGTGTAGTATATCACAATCCTAAACTGCATACAGTGTAGTATATCACAATTCTAAACTGCATACAGCGTAGTATATAACAATCCTAAACTGTATATAGTGTAGCATATCACAATCCTAAACTGTATATAGTGTAATATATCACAATCCTAAACTGTTTAGTGTCGAATATCACAATTCTAAACTGTATATAGTGTAGTATCTCACAATTGTAAACTGTATATAGTGTAGTATATCACAATTCTAAACTGCATACAGTGTAGTATAACAATCTAAACAATGTAGTATATCACAATCCTAAACTGTTTTAGTGTAGTATATTACAATCCTAAACTGTATATAGTGTAGTATATCACAATTCTAAACTGTATAGTGTAGTATATCACAATCCTAAACTGTATATAGTGTAGTATATCACAATTCTAAACTGTATACAGTGTAGTATATCACAATTCTAAACTGTATATAGTGTAGTATATCACAATTCTAAACTGTATATAGTGTAGTATATCACAATTCTAAACTGTATATAGTGTAGTATATCACAATTCTAAACTGTATATAGTGTAGTATATCACAATTCTAAACTAGTGTAGTATATCACAATTCTAAACTTATATAGTGTAGTATATCACAATTCTAAACTTATATAGTGTAGTATATCACAATTCTAAACTGTATATAGTGTAGTATATCACAATTCCTAAACTGTATATAGTGTAGTATATCACAATTCTAAACTGTATATAGTGTAGTATATCACAATCCTAAACTGTATATAGTGTAGTATATCACAATTAGTATAAACTGCTAAACAGTGTAGTATATCACAATCCTAAACTGTATATAGTGTAGTATATCACAATCCTAAACTAAAGTGTAGTATATCACAATACAGTGTAGTATATCACAATCCTAAACTGTATATAGTGTAGTATATCACAATCCTAAACTGTATATATAGTGTATCACAATCCTAAACTGTATATAGTGTATATCACAATCCTAAACTATATATAGTGTAGAGTATCACAATCCTAAACTGTATATAATGTAGTATATTACAATCCTAAACTGTATATAGTGTAGTATATCACAATTCTAAACTGTATATAGTGTAGTATATCACAATTCTAAACTGCATACAGTGTAGTATATCACAATTCTAAACTGCATACAGCGTAGTATATCACAATAAAAAACTGCATACAGTGTAGTATATCACAATTCTAAACTGCATACAGCGTAGTATATAACAATCCTAAACTGTATATAGTGTAGTAAATCACAATCCTAAACTGTATATAGTGTAATATATCACAATCCTAAACTGTTTAGTGTCGAATATCACAATTCTAAACTGTATATAGTGTAGTATATCACAATTCTAAACGGCATACAGTGTAGTATATCACAATTCTAAACTGCATACAGCGTAGTATATCACAATAATAAACTGCATACAGTGTAGTATATCACAATTCTAAACTGCATACAGCGTAGTATATCACAATCCTAAACTGTATATAGTGTAGTATATCACAATTCTAAACTGTATATAGTGTAGTATATCACAATTCTTAACTGCATACAGCATAGTATATAACAATCCTAAACTGTATATAGTGTAGTATATCACAATCCTAAACTGTATATAGTGTAGTATATCACAATTCTAAACTGTATATAGTGTAGTATATCATATTCTAAACTGCATACAGTGTAGTATATCACAATTCTAAACTGTATACAGTGTAGTATATCACAATCCTAAACTGTATATAGTGTAGTATATCACAATCCTAAACTGTATATAGTGTAGTATATTACAATCCTAAACTGTATATAGTGTAGTATATCACAATCCTAAACTGTATATAGTGTAGTATATTAAAATCCTAAACTGTATATAGTGTAGTATATCACAATTCTAAACTGTATATAGTGTAGTATATCACAATTCTAAACTGTATATAGTGTAGTATATCACAATCCTAAACTGTATATAGTGTAGTATATCACAATCCTAAACTGTATACAGTGTAGTATATCACAATTCTAAACTGCATACAGCGTAGTATATCACAATCCTAAACTGTATATAGTGTAGTATATCACAATCCTAAACAATTTAGTGTAGTATATCACAATTCTAAACTGTATATAGTGTAGTATATCACAATTTTAAACTGTATATAGTGTAGTATATACAATTCTAAACTGCATACAGTGTAGTATATCACAATTATAAACTGCATATAGTGTAGTATATCACAATCCTAAACTGTATATAGTGTAGTATATTACAATCCTAAACTGTATATAGTGTAGTATATCACAATCCTAAACTGTATATAGTGTAGTATATTACAATCCTAAACTGTATATAGTGTAGTATATCACAATCCTAAACTGTATATAGTGTAGTATATCACAATCCTAAACTGCATACAGTGTAGTATATCACAATTCTAAACTGCATACAGCGTAGTATATAACAATCCTAAACTGTATATAGTGTAGCATATCACAATCCTAAACTGTATATAGTGTAATATATCACAATCCTAAACTGTTTAGTGTAGTATATCACAATTCTAAACTGTATATAGTGTAGTATATCACAATTGTAAACTGTATATAGTGTAGTATATCACAATTCTAAACTGCATACAGTGTAGTATATCACAATTATAAACTGCATACAGCGTAGTATATAACAATCCTAAACTGTATATAGTGTAGTATATCACAATCCTAAACTGTTTAGTGTAGTATATCACAATCCTAAACTGTATATACTGTAGTATATCACAATTCTAAACTGTATACAGTGTAGTATATCACAATCCTAAACTGTATAAAGTGTAGTATATCACAATTCTAAACTGCATACAGCGTAGTATATCACAATTCTAAACTGTATATAGTGTAGTATATCACAATCCTAAACTGTATATAGTGAAGTATATCACAATTCTAAACTGTATATAGTGTAGTATATCACAATTCTAAACTGAAAATAGTGTAGTATATCACAATTCTAAACTTATAGAGTGTAGTATATCACAATTCTAAACTTATATAGTGTAGTATATCACACTAAACTGCATACAGCGTAGTATCTAAACTGCATACAGCGTAGAATATCACAATCGTAAACTGTATATAGTGTAGTATATCACAATTCTAAACTTATATAGTGTAGTATATCACAATCCTAAACTGTATATAGTTTAGTATATCACAATTCTAAACTGCATACAGTGTAGTATATCACAATCCTAAACTGTATAAAGTGTAGTATATCACAATTCTAAAGTGCATACAGCGTAGTATATCACAATTCTAAACTGTATATAGTGTAGTAAATCACAATTCTAAACTGAAAATAGTGTAGTATATCACAATTCTAAACTGCATACAACGTAGTATATCACAATCCTAAACTTTTTAGTGTAGTATATTACAATCTTAAACTGTATATAGTGTAGTATATCACAATCCTAAACTGTATATAGTGTAGTATATTACAATCCTAAACTGTATAGAGTATAGTATATATCAATTCTAAACTGCATACAGTGTAGTATATCACAATCCTAAACAGTATATATTGTAGTATATCACAATTCTAAACTGAATACAGCGTAGTATATTACAATCCTAAACTGTATATAGTGTAGTATATCACAATCCTAAACTGTATATAGTGTGTATCACAATCCTAAACTGTATATATGTAGTGTATCACAATCCTAAACTATATATAGTGTAGTATATCACAATCCTAAACTGTATATAGTGTAGTATATCACAATCCTAAACTGTATATAGTGTAGTATATCACAATTCTAAACTGTATATAGTGTAGTATATCACAATTCTAAACTGCATACAGTGTAGTATATCACAATTCTAAACTGCATACAGTGTAGTATATCACAATTCTAAACTGCATACAGCGTAGTATATCACAATAATAAACTGCATACAGTGTAGTATATCACAATCCTAAACTGTATATAGTGTAGTATATCACAATCCTAAACTGTATATAGTGTAGTATATCACAATCCTAAACTGTATTAGTGTAGTATATCACAATTCTAAACTGTATATAGTGTAGTATATCACAATTCTAAACTGCATACAGTGTAGTATATCACAATTCTAAACTGCATACAGCGTAGTATATCACAATCCTAAACTGTATATAGTGTAGTATATCACAATTCTAAACTGTATATAGTGTAGTATATCACAATTCTAAACTGCATACAGTGTAGTATATCACAATCCTAAACTGTATATAGTGTAGTATATCACAATCCTAAACTGTATATAGTGTAGTATATCACAATTCTAAACTGTATATAGTGTAGTATATCACAATTCTAAACTGCATACAGTGTAGTATATCACAATTCTAAACTGTATACAGTGTAGTATATCACAATCCTAAACTGTATATAGTGTAGTATATCACAATTCTAAACTGTATATAGTGTAGTATATCACAATCCTAAACTGTATATAGTGTAGTATATCACAATCCTAAACTGTATATAGTGTAGTATATTACAATCATAAACTGTATATAGTGTAGTATATCACAATCCTAAACTGTATATAGTGTAGTATATCACAATTCTAAACTGTATATAGTGTAGTATATCACAATCCTAAACTGTATATAGTGTAGTATATCACAATCCTAAACTGTATATAGTGTAGTATATCACAATCCTAAACTGCATACAGTGTAGTATATCACAATTCTAAACTGTATATAGTGTAGCATATCACAATCCTAAACCATTTAGTGTCGAATATCACAATTCTAAACTGTATATAGTGTAGTATATCACAATTTTAAACTGTATATAGTGTAGTATATACAATTCTAAACTGCATACAGTGTAGTATATCACAATTATAAACTGCATATAGTGTAGTATATCACAATCCTAAACTGTATATAGTGTAGTATATTACAATCCTAAACTGTATATAGTGTAGTATATCACAATCCTAAACTGTATATAGTGTAGTATATTACAATCATAAACTGTATATAGTGTAGTATATCGCAATCCTAAACTGTATATAGTGTAGTATATCACAATCCTAAACTGCATACAGTGTAGTATATCACAATTCTAAACTGCATACAGCGTAGTATATAACAATCCTAAACTGTATATAGTGTAGCATATCACAATCCTAAACTGTATATAGTGTAATATATCACAAAACCCTAAACCGTTTAGTGTCGAATATCACAATTCTAAACTGTATATAGTGTAGTATATCACAATTCTAAACTGTATATAGTGTAGTATATCACAATCCTAAACTGTATATAGTGTAGTATATCACAATCCTAAACTATTTAGTGTAGTATATCACAATCCTAAACTGTATATAGTGTAGTATATCACAATCCTAAACTGTATACAGTGTAGTATATCACAATCCTAAACTGTATAAAGTGTAGTATATCACAATTCTAAACTGCATACAGCGTAGTATATCACAATTCTAAACTGTATATAGTGTAGTATATCACAATCCTAAACTGTATATAGTGTAGTATATCACAATTCTAAACTGTATATAGTGTAGTATATCACAATTCTAAACTGAAAATAGTGTAGTATATCACAATTCTAAACTTATAGAGTGTAGTATATCACAATTCTAAACTTATAGAGTGTAGTATATCACAATTCTAAACTGCATACAGTGTAGTATATCACAATTCTAAACTGCATACAGCGTAGTATATCACAATCCTAAACTGTATATAGTGTAGTATATCACAATTCTAAACTTATATAGTGTAGTATATCACAATCCTAAACTGTATATAGTGTAGTATATCACAATTCTAAACTGTATATACAGTGTAGTATATCACAATCCTAAACTGTATAAAGTGTAGTATATCACAATTCTAAAGTGCATACAGCGTAGTATATCACAATTCTAAACTGTATATAGTGTAGTAAATCACAATTCTAAACTGAAAATAGTGTAGTATATCACAATTCTAAACTGCATACAACGTAGTATATCACAATCCTAAACTTTTTAGTGTAGTATATTACAATCTTAAACTGTATATAGTGTAGTATATCACAATCCTAAACTGTATATAGTGTAGTATATTACAATCCTAAACTGTATAGAGTATAGTATATATCAATTCTAAACTGCATACAGTGTAGTATATCACAATCCTAAACAGTATATAGTGTAGTATATCACAATTCTAAACTGAATACAGCGTAGTAGTATATCACAATCCTAAATTGTATATAGTGTAGTATATCACAATCCTAAACTGTATATAGTGTATCACAATCCTAAACTATATATAGTGTAGAGTATCACAATCCTAAACTATATATAATGTAGTATATTACAATCCTAAACTGTATATAGTGTCGTATATCACAATTCTAAACTGTATATAGCGTAGTATATCACAATTCTAAACGGCATACAGTGTAGTATATCACAATTCTAAACTGCATACAGCGTAGTATATCACAATAATAAACTGCATACAGTGTAGTATATCACAATTCTAAACTGCATACAGCGTAGTATATAACAATCCTAAACTGTATATAGTGTAGTATATCACAATCCTAAACTGTATATAGTGTAGTATATCACAATCCTAAACTGTTTAGTGTAGTATATCACAATTCTAAACTGTATATAGCGTAGTATATCACAATTCTAAACGGCATACAGTGTAGTATATCACAATTCTAAACTGCATACAGTGTAGTATATCACAATTCTAAACTGTATATAGTGTAGTATATCACAATTCTAAACTTATATAGTGTAGTATATCACAATCCTAAACTGTATATAGTTTAGTATATCACAATTCTAAACTGTATATAGTGTAGTATATCACAATTCTAAACTGCATACAGTGTAGTATATCACAATCCTAAACTGTATATAGTGTAGTATATCACAATCCTAAACTGTATATAGTGTAGTATATCACAATTCTAAACTGTATATAGCGTAGTATATCATATTCTAAACTGCATACAGCTTAGTATATCACAATTTTAAACTGCATACAGTGTAGTATATCACAATCCTAAACTGTGTAAGGTCGAATATCACAATTCTAAACTGCATACAGCGTAGCATATAACAATCCTACACTGTATATAGTGTAGTATATCACAATCCTAAACTGTATATAGTGTAGTATATTAAAATCCTAAATTGTATATAGTGTAGTATCTCACAATCCTAAACTGTATGTAGTGTACTATATCACAATCCTAAACTGTATATAGTGTAGTATATTACAATCCTAAACTGTATATAGTGTAGTATATCGCAATCCTAAACTGTATATAGTGTAGTATATCACAATCCTAAACTGCATACAGTGTAGTATATCACAATTCTAAACTGCATACAGCGTAGTATATAACAATCCTAAACTGTATATAGTGTAGCATATCACAATCCTAAACAGTATATAGTGTAATATATCACAATCCTAAACCGTTTAGTGTCGAATATCACAATTCTAAACTGTATATAGTGTAGTATCTCACAATTGTAAACTGTATATAGTGTAGTATATCACAATTCTAAACTGCATACAGTGTAGTATATCACAATTATAAACTGCATACAGCGTAGTATATAACAATCCTATACTGTATATAGCGTAGTATACCACAATTCTCAACTGCATACAACGTAGTATATAACAATCCTAAACTGTATATAGTGTAGTATATTACAATCCTAAACTGTATATAGTGTAGTATATCAGAATTCTAAACTGTATATAGTGTAGTATATCACAATTCTAAACTGCATACAGTGTAGTATATCACAATCCTAAACTGTATATTATGCAGTATATCACAGTCCTAAACTGTATATAGTGTAGTATATCACAATTCTTAACTTTATGCAGCGTAGCATTTCATAATTCTAAACTTATATAGTGTAGTATATCACAATCATAAACTGTATATTTTGTAGTATATTACAATACTAAACTGTATATAGTGTAGTATATCACAATTCTAAACTGTATATAGGGTACTTTATCAGAATTCTAAACTGTATATAGCGTAGCATATCACAATTTTAAACTGTATATAGCGTAGTATATCACAATTCTAAACTGTATACAGCGTAGTATATCACAATTCTAAACTGTATATAGTGTAGTATATCACAAACCTAAACTGTATATAGTGTAGTATATCACAATTCTAAACTGTATATAGTGCAGGATATCACAATCCTAAACTGTATATAGTGTAGTATATCACAATCCTAAGCTATATATACTGTAGTATATCACAATCCTAAACTGTTTAGTGTCGAATATCACAATCCTAAACTGTTTAGTGTCGAATATCACAATTCTAAACTGTATATAGTGTAGTATATCACAATTCTAAACTGTATATAATGTAGTATATCACAATTCTAAACTGCATACAGTGTAGTATATCACAATCCTAAACTGTATATAGCATAGTATATCACAATTCTAAACTGCATACAGCGTAGTATATAACAATCCTAAACTGTATATAGTGTATTATATCACAATTCTAAAGTGCATACAGCGTAGTATGTCACAATCCTAAACTGTATATAGTGTAGTATATTACAATCCTAAACTGTATATAGTGCAGTATATCACAATTCTTAACTGCATACAGCGTAGTACATAACAATCCTAAACTGTATATAGTGTAGTATATCACAATCCTAAACTGTATATAGTGTAGTATATGACAATCCTAAACTGTAAATAGTGTAGTATATCACAATTCTAAACTGTATATAGTGTAGTATATCACAATCCTAAACTGTATAAAGTGCAGTATATCACAATCCTAAACAGTATATAGTTTAGTATATCACAATCCTAAACTGTTTAGTGTCGAATATCACAATTCTAAACTGTATATAGTGTAGTATATCACAATTCTAAACTGTATATAGCGTACTATTTCACAATCCTAAACTGTATATAGTGTAGTATATCACAATTCTAAACTGTCTATAGCGTAGTATACCACAATTCTAAACTGCATACAGAGTAGTATATCACAATCCTAAACTGTATATAGTGTAGTATATTACAATCCTAAACTGCATACAGCATAGTATATCACAATTCTAAACTGTATATAGTGTAGTATATCACAATCCTAAATGGTATAAAGTGTAGTATATTACAATTTTAAACTGTATATAGTGTAGTATATCAGAATTCTATACTATATATAGTGTAGTATATCACAATTTTAAACTGCATACAGTGTAGTATATCACAATCCTAAACTGCATACGGCGTAGTATATAACTATCCTAAACTGTATATAGTGTAGTATATCACAATTATAAACTGTTTAGTGTCGAATATCACAATTCTAAACTGTATATAGTGTAGTATATCACAATTCTAAACAGCATACAGTGTAGTATATCACAATCCTAAACTGTATATAGCGTAGTATTTCACAATCCTAAACTGTATATAGTGTAGTATATCACAATTCTAAACTGTGTATAGCGTAGTATACCACAATTCTAAACTACATACAGCGTAGTATATCACAATCCTAAACTGTAGATAGTGTAGTATATCACAATTCTCAACTGCATACAACGTAGTATATAACAATCCTAAACTGTATATAGTGTAGTATATCACAATTCTCAACTGCATACAACGTAGTATATAACAATCCTAAACTGTATATAGTGTAGTATATCACATTCCTAAACTGTATATATTGTAATATGTGACAATCCTAAACTGTATATAGTGTAGTATATCACAATCCTAAACTGTATATAGTGTAGTACATCACAATCCTAAACTGTATATAGTGTAGTATATCACAATCCTAAACTGTATAAAGTGTAGTATATTTTAATCCTAAACTGTATATAGTGAAGTATATCAGAATTCTAAACTGTATATAGTGTAGTATCTCACAATTCTTAACTGCATACAGTGTAGTATATCACAATCCTAAACTGTATATAATGCAGTATATCACAATCCTAAACTGTATATAGTGTAGTATATCACATTCCTAAACAGCATACGGCGTAGTATATAACTATCCTAAACTGTATATAGTGTAGTATATCACAATTATAAACTGTTTAGTGTCGAATATCACAATTCTAAACTGTATATAGTGTAGTATATGACAATTCTAAACTGCATACAGTGTAGTATATCACAATCCTAAACTGTATATAGCGTAGTATTTCACAATCCTAAACTGTATATAGTGTAGTATATCACATTCTAAACAGCATACGGCGTAGTATATAACAATCCTAAACTGTATATAGTGTAGTATATCACAATTATAAACTGTTTAGTGTAGAATATCACAATTCTAAACTGTATATAGTGTAGTATATCACAATTCTAAACTGCATACAGTGTAGTATATCACAATCCTAAACTGTATATAGCGTAGTATTTCACAATCCTAAACTGTATATAGTGTAGTATATCACAATTCTAAACTGTGTATAGCGTAGTATACCACAATTCTAAACTGCATATAGCGTAGTATATCACAATCCTAAACTGTACATAGTGTATTATATCACAATTCTAAACTGTATATAGTTTAGTATATTACAATTCTAAACTGCATACAGCGTAGTATATCACAATTCTAAACTGTATATTGTGTAGTATATCACAATCCTAAACTGTATATAGTGTAGTATATCACAATTCTAAACTGTATATAGTGTAGTATATCACAATTCTAAACTTATATAGTGTAGTATATCACAATCCTAAACTGTATATAGTTTAGTATATCACAATTCTAAACTGCATACAGTGTAGTATATCACAATCCTAAACTGTATAAAGTGTAGTATATCACAATTCTAAACTGTATAGAGTGTAGTATATCACAATTCTAAACTGCATACAGCGTAGTATATCACAATTCTAAACTGTATATAGTGTAGTATATCACAATTCTAAACTGCATACAACGTAGTATATCACAATTCTAAACTGCATACAGTGTAGTATATCACAATTCTAAACTGCATACAGTGTAGTATATCACAATTCTAAACTGCATAAACGTAGTATATCACAATTCTAAACTGCATACAGTGTAGTATATCACAATCCTAAACTGTATATAGTGTAGTATATCACAATCCTAAACTGTATATAGTGTAGTATATCACAATCCTAAACTGTATATAGTGTAGTATATTACAATCATAAACTGTATATAGTGTAGTATATCGCAATCCTAAACTGTATATAGTGTAGTATATCACAATCCTAAACTGCATACAGTGTAGTATATCACAATTCTAAACTGCATACAGCGTAGTATATAACAATCCTAAACTGTATATAGTGTAGTATATCACAATCCTAAACTGTATATAGTGTAGTATATCACAATCCTAAACTGTTTAGTGTCGTATATCACAATTCTAAACTGTATATAGTGTAGTATATCACAATTCTAAACTGCATACAGTGTAGTATATCACAATCCTAAACTGTATATAGTGTAGTATATCACAATCCTAAACTTTTTAGTGTAGTATATTACAATCCTAAACTGAATATAGTGTAGTATATCACAATTCTAAACTGTATACAGTGTAGTATATCACAATCCTAAACTGTATAAAGTGTAGTATATCACAATTCTAAACTGCATACAGCGTAGTATATCACAATTCTAAACTGTATATAGTGTAGTATATCACAATCCTAAACTGTATATAGTGAAGTATATCACAATTCTAAACTGTATATAGTGTAGTAAAACACAATTCTAAACTGAATATAGTGTAGTATATCACAATTCTAAACTTATATAGTGTAGTATATCACAATTCTAAACTTATAGAGTGTAGTATATCACAATTCTAAACTGCATACAGTGTAGTATATCACAATTCTAAACTGCATACAGTGTAGTATATCACAATCCTAAACTGTATATAGTGTAGTATATCACAATTCTAAACTGTATATAGTGTAGTATATCACAATCCTAAACTGTATATAGTGTAGTATATCACAATTCTAAACTGCATACAGTGTAGTATATCACAATCCTAAACTGTATATAGTGTAGTATATCACAATTCTAAACTGCATACAGCGTAGTATATCACAATTCTAAACTGTATATAGTGTAGTATATCACAATTCTAAACTGAATATAGTGTAGTATATCACAATTCTAAACTGCATACAACGTAGTATATCACAATCCTAAACTGTTTTAGTGTAGTATATTACAATCTTAAACTGTATATAGTGTAGTATATCACAATCCTAAACTGTATATAGTGTAGTATATCACAATCCTAAACTGTATATAGTGTAGTATATATCAATTCTAAACTGCATACAGTGTAGTATATCACAATCCTAAACTGTATATAGTGTAGTATATCACAATTCTAAACTGAATACAGCGTAGTATATTACAATCCTAAACTGTATATAGTGTAGTATATCACAATCCTAAACTGTATATAGTGTATCACAATCCTAAACTATATATAGTGTAGATATCACAATCCTAAACTGTATATAGTGTAGTATATTACAATCCTAAACTGTATATAGTGTAGTATATCACAATTCTAAACTGTATATAGTGTAGTATATCACAATTCTAAACTGCATACAGTGTAGTATATCACAATTCTAAACTGCATACAGCGTAGTATATCACAATCCTAAACTGCATACAGTGTAGTATATCACAATTCTAAACTGCATACAGTGTAGTATATCACAATTCTAAACTGTATATAGTGTAGTATATCACAATCCTAAACTGTATATAGTGTAGTATATCACAATCCTAAACTGTATATAGTGTAGTATATCACAATTCTAAACTGTATATAGTGTAGTATATCACAATTCTAAACTGTATATAGTGTAGTATATCACAATCCTAAACTGTATATAGTGTAGTATATCACAATTCTAAACTGCATATAGTGTAGTATATCACAATCCTAAACTGTATATAGTGTAGTATATCACAATCCTAAACTGCATACAGTGTAGTATATCACAATTCTAAACTGCATACAACGTAGTATATCACAATTCTAAACTGTATACAACGTAGTATATCACAATCCTAAACTGTATATAGTGTAGTATATCACAATCCTAAACTGTATATAGTGTAGTATATCACAATTCTAAACTGTATATAGTGTAGTATATCACAATCCTAAACTGTATATAGTGTAGTATATCACAATTCTAAACTGTATATAGTGTAGTATATCACAATTCTAAACTGTATACAGTGTAGTATATCACAATTCTAAACTGTATATAGTGTAGTATATCACAATTCTAAACTGTATATAGTGTAGTATATCACAATCCTAAACTGTATATAGTGTAGTATATCACAATCCTAAACTGTATATAGTGTAGTATATCACAATCCTAAACTGTATATAGTGTAGTATATCACAATCCTAAACTGTATATAGTGTAGTATATCACAATCCTAAACTGTATATAGTGTAGTATATCACAATTCTAAACTGTATATAGTGTAGTATATCACAATTCTAAACTGCATACAGTGTAGTATATCACAATCCTAAACTGTATATAGTGTAGTATATCACAATTCTAAACTGTATATAGTGTAGTATATCACAATCCTAAACTGTATATAGTGTAGTATATCACAATCCTAAACTGTATATAGTGTAGTATATCTAAACATATCACAATTCTAAACTGTATATAGTGTAGTATATCACAATTCTAAACTGTATATAGTGTAGTATATCACAATTCTAAACTGCATACAGTGTAGTATATCACAATTCTAAACTGTATATAGTGTAGTATATCACAATCCTAAACTGTATATAGTGTAGTATATCACAATCCTAAACTGTATATAGTGTAGTATATCACAATCCTAAACTGTATATAGTGTAGTATATCACAATCCTAAACTGTATATAGTGTAGTATATCACAATCCTAAACTGTATATAGTGTAGTATATCACAATCCTAAACTGTATATAGTGTAGTATATCACAATCCTAAACTGTATATAGTGTAGTATATCACAATCCTAAACTGTATATAGTGTAGTATATCACAATCCTAAACTGTATATAGTGTAGTATATCACAATTCTAAACTGTATATAGTGTAGTATATCACAATTCTAAACTGTATATAGTGTAGTATATCACAATCCTAAACTGTATATAGTGTAGTATATCACAATTCTAAACTGTATATAGTGTAGTATATCACAATTCTAAACTGTATATAGTGTAGTATATCACAATCCTAAACTGTATATAGTGTAGTATATCACAATTCTAAACTGTATATAGTGTAGTATATCACAATCCTAAACTGTATATAGTGTAGTATATCACAATCCTAAACTGTATATAGTGTAGTATATCACAATTCTAAACTGTATATAGTGTAGTATATCACAATCCTAAACTGTATATAGTGTAGTATATCACAATCCTAAACTGTATATAGTGTAGTATATCACAATTCTAAACTGTATATAGTGTAGTATATCACAATCCTAAACTGTATATAGTGTAGTATATCACAATCCTAAACTGTATATAGTGTAGTATATCACAATCCTAAACTGTATATAGTGTAGTATATCACAATTCTAAACTGCATACAGTGTAGTATATCACAATCCTAAACTGTATATAGTGTAGTATATCACAATCCTAAACTGTATATAGTGTAGTATATCACAATTCTAAACTGTATATAGTGTAGTATATCACAATTCTAAACTGTATATAGTGTAGTATATCACAATCCTAAACTGTATATAGTGTAGTATATCACAATCCTAAACTGTATATAGTGTAGTATATCACAATCCTAAACTGTATATAGTGTAGTATATCACAATCCTAAACTGTATATAGTGTAGTATATCACAATCCTAAACTGTATATAGTGTAGTATATCACAATCCTAAACTGTATATAGTGTAGTATATCACAATCCTAAACTGTATATAGTGTAGTATATCACAATCCTAAACTGTATATAGTGTAGTATATCACAATCCTAAACTGTATATAGTGTAGTATATCACAATCCTAAACTGTATATAGTGTAGTATATCACAATTCTAAACTGTATATAGTGTAGTATATCACAATCCTAAACTGTATATAGTGTAGTATATCACAATCCTAAACTGTATATAGTGTAGTATATCACAATCCTAAACTGTATATAGTGTAGTATATCACAATCCTAAACTGTATATAGTGTAGTATATCACAATTCTAAACTGCATATAGTGTAGTATATCACAATCCTAAACTGTATATAGTGTAGTATATCACAATCCTAAACTGTATATAGTGTAGTATATCACAATTCTAAACTGTATATAGTGTAGTATATCACAATTCTAAACTGTATATAGTGTAGTATATCACAATCCTAAACTGTATATAGTGTAGTATATCACAATTCTAAACTGTATATAGTGTAGTATATCACAATTCTAAACTGCATACAGTGTAGTATATCACAATCCTAAACTGTATATAGTGTAGTATATCACAATCCTAAACTGTATATAGTGTAGTATATCACAATCCTAAACTGTATATAGTGTAGTATATCACAATTCTAAACTGTATATAGTGTAGTATATCACAATATCACAATCCTAAACTGTATATAGTGTGTATATCACAATCACTAAACTGTATATAGTGTAGTATATCACAATTCTAAACTGTATATAGTGTAGTATATCACAATTCTAAACTGTATATAGTGTAGTATATCACAATCCTAAACTGTATATAGTGTAGTATATCACAATTCTAAACTGTATATAGTGTAGTATATCACAATCCTAAACTGTATATAGTGTAGTATATCACAATTCTAAACTAAACTATATATAAACTGTATATAGTGTAGTATATCACAATCCTAAACTGTATATAGTGTAGTATATCACAATTCTAAACTGTATATAGTGTAGTATATCACAATTCTAAACTGTATATAGTGTAGTATATCACAATCCTAAACTGTATATAGTGTAGTATATCACAATTCTAAACTGTATACAGTGTAGTATATCACAATCCTAAACTGTATATAGTGTAGTATATCACAATTCTAAACTGTATATAGTGTAGTATATCACAATCCTAAACTGTATATAGTGTAGTATATCACAATCTAAACTGTATATAGTGTAGTATATCACAATCCTAAACTGTATATAGTGTAGTATATCACAATCCTAAACTGTATATAGTGTAGTATATCACAATCCTAAACTGTATATAGTGTAGTATATCACAATTCTAAACTGCATACAGTGTAGTATATCACAATCCTAAACTGTATATAGTGTAGTATATCACAATCCTAAACTGTATATAGTGTAGTATATCACAATCCTAAACTGTATATAGTGTAGTATATCACAATTCTAAACTGTATATAGTGTAGTATATCACAATCCTAAACTGTATATAGTGTAGTATATCACAATCCTAAACTGTATATAGTGTAGTATATCACAATCCTAAACTGTATATAGTGTAGTATATTACAATCCTAAACTGTATATAGTGTAGTATATCACAATTCTAAACTGTATATAGTGTAGTATATCACAATTCTAAACTGTATATAGTGTAGTATATCACAATTCTAAACTGTATATAGTGTAGTATATCACAATCCTAAACTGTATATAGTGTAGTATATCACAATCCTAAACTGTATATAGTGTAGTATATCACAATTCTAAACTGTATATAGTGTAGTATATCACAATTCTAAACTGTATATAGTGTAGTATATCACAATTCTAAACTGTATATAGTGTAGTATATCACAATTCTAAACTGTATATAGTGTAGTATATCACAATCCTAAACTGTATATAGTGTAGTATATCACAATTCTAAACTGTATATAGTGTAGTATATCACAATCCTAAACTGTATATAGTGTAGTATATCACAATTCTAAACTGTATATAGTGTAGTATATCACAATTCTAAACTGTATACAGTGTAGTATATCACAATCCTAAACTGTATATAGTGTAGTATATCACAATTCTAAACTGTATATAGTGTAGTATATCACAATTCTAAACTGTATATAGTGTAGTATATCACAATTCTAAACTGTATATAGTGTAGTATATCACAATCCTAAACTGTATATAGTGTAGTATATCACAATCCTAAACTGTATATAGTGTAGTATATCACAATCCTAAACTGTATATAGTGTAGTATATCACAATTCTAAACTGCATATAGTGTAGTATATCACAATCCTAAACTGCATATAGTGTAGTATATCACAATCCTAAACTGTATATAGTGTAGTATATCACAATTCTAAACTGTAAATATAGTGTAGTATATCACAATCCTAAACTGTATATAGTGTAGTATATCACAATCCTAAACTGTATATAGTGTAGTATATCACAATCCTAAACTGTATATAGTGTAGTATATCACAATTCTAAACTGTATATAGTGTAGTATATCACAATCCTAAACTGTATATAGTGTAGTATATCACAATCCTAAACTGTATATAGTGTAGTATATCACAATCCTAAACTGTATATAGTGTAGTATATCACAATCCTAAACTGTATATAGTGTAGTATATCACAATCCTAAACTGTATATAGTGTAGTATATCACAATCCTAAACTGTATATAGTGTAGTATATCACAATTCTAAACTGTATATAGTGTAGTATATCACAATTCTAAACTGTATATAGTGTAGTATATCACAATCCTAAACTGTATATAGTGTAGTATATCACAATCCTAAACTGTATATAGTGTAGTATATCACAATCCTAAACTGTATATAGTGTAGTATATCACAATCTAAACTGTATATAGTGTAGTATATCACAATCCTAAACTGTATATAGTGTAGTATATCACAATTCTAAACTGTATATAGTGTAGTATATCACAATTCTAAACTGTATATAGTGTAGTATATCACAATTCTAAACTGTATATAGTGTAGTATATCACAATCCTAAACTGTATATAGTGTAGTATATCACAATTCTAAACTGTATATAGTGTAGTATATCACAATTCTAAACTGTATATAGTGTAGTATATCACAATTCTAAACTGTATATATACAGTGTAGTATATCACAATTCTAAACTGTATATAGTGTAGTATATCACAATCCTAAACTGTATATAGTGTAGTATATCACAATCCTAAACTGTATATAGTGTAGTATATCACAATCCTAAACTGCATATAGTGTAGTATATCACAATCCTAAACTGTATATAGTGTAGTATATCACAATCCTAAACTGTATATAGTGTAGTATATAAACTGTATATACAATCACTAAACTGTATATAGTGTAGTATATCACAATTCTAAACTGCATACAGTGTAGTATATCACAATCCTAAACTGTATATAGTGTAGTATATCACAATCCTAAACTGTATATAGTGTAGTATATCACAATTCTAAACTGTATATAGTGTAGTATATCACAATCCTAAACTGTATATAGTGTAGTATATCACAATCCTAAACTGTATATAGTGTAGTATATCACAATCCTAAACTGTATATAGTGTAGTATATCACAATCCTAAACTGTATATAGTGTAGTATATCACAATCCTAAACTGTATATAGTGTAGTATATCACAATCCTAAACTGTATATAGTGTAGTATATCACAATCCTAAACTGTATATAGTGTAGTATATCACAATCCTAAACTGTATATAGTGTAGTATATCACAATCCTAAACTGTATATAGTGTAGTATATCACAATCCTAAACTGTATATAGTGTAGTATATCACAATTCTAAACTGTATATAGTGTAGTATATCACAATTCTAAACTGTATATAGTGTAGTATATCACAATCCTAAACTGTATATAGTGTAGTATATCACAATCCTAAACTGTATATAGTGTAGTATATCACAATCCTAAACTGTATATAGTGTAGTATATCACAATTCTAAACTGTATATAGTGTAGTATATCACAATCCTAAACTGTATATAGTGTAGTATATCACAATTCTAAACTGTATATAGTGTAGTATATCACAATTCTAAACTGTAGTGTAGTATATCACAATCCTAAACTGTATATAGTGTAGTATATCACAATCCTAAACTGTATATAGTGTAGTATATCACAATTCTAAACTGCATATAGTGTAGTATATCACAATCCTAAACTGTATATAGTGTAGTATATCACAATCCTAAACTGTATATAGTGTAGTATATCACAATTCTAAACTGTATATAGTGTAGTATATCACAATTCTAAACTGTATATAGTGTAGTATATCACAATTCTAAACTGTATATAGTGTAGTATATCACAATTCTAAACTGTATATAGTGTAGTATATCACAATTCTAAACTGTATATAGTGTAGTATATCACAATTCTAAACTGTATATAGTGTAGTATATCACAATCCTAAACTGTATATAGTGTAGTATATCACAATTCTAAACTGTATATAGTGTAGTATATCACAATTCTAAATATATAGTGTAGTATATCACAATCCTAAACTGTATATAGTGTAGTATATCACAATTCTAAACTGTATATAGTGTAGTATATCACAATCCTAAACTGTATATAGTGTAGTATATCACAATCCTAAACTGTATATAGTGTAGTATATCACAATCCTAAACTGTATATAGTGTAGTATATCACAATCCTAAACTGCATTTAGTGTAGTATATCACAATTCTAAACTGTATATAGTGTAGTATATCACAATTCTAAACTGTATATAGTGTAGTATATCACAATCTAAACTGCATACAGTGTAGTATATCACAATCCTAAACTGTATATAGTGTAGTATATCACAATCCTAAACTGTATATACAGTGTAGTATATCACAATCCTAAACTGTATATAGTGTAGTATATCACAATTCTAAACTGTATACAGTGTAGTATATCACAATCCTAAACTGTATATAGTGTAGTATATCACAATCCTAAACTGTATATAGTGTAGTATATCACAATTCTAAACTGCATACAGCGTAGTATATCACAATCCTAAACTGTATATAGTGTAGTATATCACAATCCTAAACTGTATATAGTGTAGTATATCACAATCCTAAACTGTATATAGTGTAGTATATCACAATTCTAAACTGTATATAGTGTAGTATATCACAATCCTAAACTGTATATAGTGTAGTATATCACAATTCTAAACTGTATATAGTGTAGTATATCACAATCCTAAACTGTATTTAGTGTAGTATATCACAATTCTAAACTGTATATAGTGTAGTATATCACAATCCTAAACTGTATATAGTGTAGTATATCACAATCCTAAACTGTATATAGTGTAGTATATCACAATTCTAAACTGTATATAGCATACAGTGTAGTATATCACAATTCTAAACTGCATACAGTGTAGTATATCACAATCCTAAACTGTATATAGTGTAGTATATCACAATCCTAAACTGTATATAGTGTAGTATATCACAATTCTAAACTGTATATAGTGTAGTATATCACAATCCTAAACTGTATATAGTGTAGTATATCACAATTCTAAACTGTATATAGTGTAGTATATCACAATTCTAAACTGTATATAGTGTAGTATATCACAATTTTAAACTGTATATAGTGTAGTATATCACAATCCTAAACTGCATACAGTGTAGTATATCACAATCCTAAACTGTATATAGTGTAGTATATCACAATCCTAAACTGTTTAGTGTCGTATATCACAATTCTAAACTGTATATAGTGTAGTATATCACAATTCTAAACTGCATACAGTGTAGTATATCAATTCTAAACTCCTAAGTGTGTATATATATAAACTACATATAGTGTAGTATATCACAATCCTAAACTGTATATAGTGTAGTATATCACAATTCTAAACTGTATATAGTGTAGTATATCACAATCCTAAACTGTATATAGCGTAGTATATCACAATCCTAAACTGTATATAGTGTAGTATATCACAATCCTAAACTGTATACAACGTAGTATATCACAATCCTAAACTGTATATAGTGTAGTATATCACAATTCTAAACTGCATACAGCGTAGTATATAACAATCCTAAACTGTATATAGTGTAGTATATCACAATCCTAAACTGTATATAGTGTAGTATATCACAATCCTAAACTGTATATAGTGTAGTATATCACAATCCTAAACTGTATATAGTGTAGTATATCACAATCCTAAACTGTATATAGTGTAGTATATCACAATCCTAAACTGTATATAGTGTAGTATATCACAATCCTAAACTGTATATAGTGTAGTATATCACAATTCTAAACTGTATATAGTGTAGTATATCACAATCCTAAACTGTATACAGTGTAGTATATCACAATCCTAAACTGTATATAGTGTAGTATATCACAATCCTAAACTGTATATAGTGTAGTATATCACAATCCTAAACTGTATATAGTGTAGTATATCACAATTCTAAACTGTATATAGTGTAGTATATCACAATCCTAAACTGTATATAGTGTAGTATATCACAATTCTAAACTGTATATAGTGTAGTATATCACAATTCTAAACTGTATATAGTGTAGTATATCACAATCCTAAACTATAAGTGTGTATATCACAATTCTAAAGTATATAGTAGTATATCACAATCCTAAACTGTATATAGTGTAGTATATCACAATTCTAAACTGTATATAGTGTAGTATATCACAATCCTAAACTGTATATAGTGTAGTATATCACAATTCTAAACTGTATATAGTGTAGTATATCACAATCCTAAACTGTATATAGTGTAGTATATCACAATTCTAAACTGCATACAGTGTAGTATATCACAATCCTAAACTGTATATAGTGTAGTATATCACAATCCTAAACTGTATATAGTGTAGTATATCACAATTCTAAACTGCATACAGTGTAGTATATCACAATCCTAAACTGTATATAGTGTAGTATATCACAATTCTAAACTGTATATAGTGTAGTATATCACAATCCTAAACTGTATATAGTGTAGTATATTACAATCCTAAACTGTATATAGTAGTATATATCACAATCCTAAACTGCATACAGTGTAGTATATCACAATCCTAAACTGTATATAGTGTAGTATATCACAATCCTAAACTGTATACAGTGTAGTATATCACAATCCTAAACTGTATATAGTGTAGTATATCACAATCCTAAACTGTATATAGTGTAGTATATCACAATCCTAAACTATATATAGTGTAGTATCACAATCCTAAACTGTATATAGTGTAGTATATCACAATCCTAAACTGTATATAGTGTAGTATATCACAATTCTAAACTGTATATAGTGTAGTATATCACAATTCTAAACTGTATATAGTGTAGTATATCACAATTCTAAACTGTATAGTGTAGTATATCACAATTCTAAACTGTATATAGTGTAGTATATCACAATTCTAAACTGCATAGTGTAGTATATAACAATCCTAAACTGTATATGTAGTATATCACAATCCTAAACTGTATATAGTGTAATATATCACAATCCTAAACTGTATATAGTGTCGAGTATATCACAATTCTAAACTGTATATAGTGTAGTATATCACAATTCTAAACTGCATACAGTGTAGTATATCACAATCTAAACTAAACTGTCACATTCCTAAATAGTGCATAGTGTAGTATATCACAATTCTAAACTGTATACAGTGTAGTATATCACAATCCTAAACTGTATATAGTGTAGTATATCACAATTCTAAACTGTATATAGTGTAGTATATCACAATTCTAAACTGCATACAGTGTAGTATATCACAATCCTAAACTGTATATAGTGTAGTATATCACAATCCTAAACTGTATATAGTGTAGTATATCACAATTCTAAACTGTATATAGTGTAGTATATCACAATTCTAAACTGTATACAGTGTAGTATATCACAATTCTAAACTGCATACAGTGTAGTATATCACAATCCTAAACTAAGGTCGAATATCACAATTCTAAACTGCATATGTATATCACAATCCTAAACTGTATATAGTGTAGTATATCACAATCCTAAACTGTATATAGTGTAGTATATCACAATCCTAAACTGTATATAGTGTAGTATATTACAATCCTAAACTGTATATAGTGTAGTATATCGCAATCCTAAACTGTATATAGTGTAGTATATCACAATCCTAAACTGCATACAGTGTAGTATATCACAATTCTAAACTGTATACAGTGTAGTATATCACAATCCTAAACTGTATATAGTGTAGTATATCACAATTCTAAACTGTATATAGTGTAGTATATCACAATCCTAAACTGTTTATAGTGTAGTATATCACAATTCTAAACTGTATATAGTGTAGTATATCACAATTCTAAACTGCATACAGTGTAGTATATCACAATTCTAAACTGCATACAGCGTAGTATATCACAATACCACCTAAACTGTATATAGTGTAGTATATCACAATCCTAAACTGTATATAGTGTAGTATATCACAATCCTAAACTGTATATAGTGTAGTATATCACAATTCTAAACTGTATATAGTGTAGTATATCACAATTCTAAACTGCATACAGTGTAGTATATCACAATCCTAAACTGTATATTATGCAGTATATCACAGTCCTAAACTGTATATAGTGTAGTATATCACAATTCTTAACTTTATGCAGCGTAGCATTTCATAATTCTAAACTGTATATATAGTGTAGTATATCACAATCATAAACTGTATATTTTGTAGTATATTACAATACTAAACTGTATATAGTGTAGTATATCACAATTCTAAACAGTATATAGGGTACTTTATCAGAATTCTAAACTGTATATAGCGTAGTATATCACAATTTTAAACTGTATATAGCGTAGTATGTCACAATTCTAAACTGTATACAGCGTAGTATATCACAATTCTAAACTGTATATAGTGTAGTATATCACAAACCTAAACTGTATATAGTGTAGTATATCACAATTCTAAACTGTATATAGTGTAGGATATCACAATCCTAAACTGTATATAGTGTAGTATATCACAATCCTAAGCTATATATACTGTAGTATATCACAATCCTAAACTGTTTAGTGTCGAATATCACAATCCTAAACTGTATATAGTGTAGTATATCACAATTCTAAACTGTATATAATGTAGTATATCACAATTCTAAACTGCATACAGTGTAGTATATCACAATCCTAAACTGTATATAGTGTAGTATATCACAATTCTAAACTGCATATAGCGTAGTATATCACAATCCTAAACTGTATATAGTGTAGTATATCACAATTCTAAAGTGCATACAGCGTAGTATATCACAATCTTAAACTGTATATAGTGTAGTATATCACAATCCTAAACTGTATATAGTGCAGTATATCACAATTCTAAACTGCATACAGCGTAGTATATAACAATCTAAACTGTATATATGTGTAGTATATCACAATCCTAAACTGTATATAGTGTAGTATATCACAATTCTAAACTGTATATAGTGTAGTATATCACAATTCTAAACTGTATATAGTGTAGTATATCACAATCTAAACTGTATAAAGTGCAGTATATCACAATCTAAACTGTATATAGTTTAGTATATCACAATCCTAAACTGTTTAGTGTAGAATATCACAATTCTAAACTGTATATAGTGTAGTATATCACAATTCCTAAACTGTATATAGCGTACTATTTCACAATCCTAAACTGTATATAGTGTAGTATATCACAATTCTAAACTGTATATAGCGTAGTATATCACAATTCTAAACTGTATACAGTGTAGTATATCACAATCCTAAACTGTATATAGTGTAGTATATTACAATCCTAAACTGCATACAGCATAGTATATCACAATTCTAAACTGTATATAGTGTAGTATATCACAATCCTAAATGGTATAAAGTGTAGTATATTACAATTTTAAACTGTATATAGTGTAGTATATCACAATCTAAACTATACTATATATAGTGTAGTATATCACAATTTTAAACTGCATACAGTGTAGTATATCACAATCCTAAACTGCATACATGGCGTGTATATATAACTATCCTAAACTGTATATAGTGTAGTATATCACAATTATAAACTGTTTAGTGTCGAATATCACAATTCTAAACTGTATATAGTGTAGTATATCACAATTCTAAACAGCATACAGTGTAGTATATCACAATCCTAAACTGTATATAGCGTAGTATTTCACAATCCTAAACTGTATATAGTGTAGTATATCACAATTCTAAACTGTGTATAGCGTAGTATACCACAATTCTAAACTACATACAGCGTAGTATATCACAATCCTAAACTGTAGATAGTGTAGTATATCACAATTCTCAACTGCATACAACGTAGTATATAACAATCCTAAACTGTATATAGTGTAGTATATCACAATTCTCAACTGCATACAACGTAGTATATAACAATCCTAAACTGTATATAGTGTAGTATATCACATTCCTAAACTGTATATATTAGTATGTGACAATCCTAAACTATATACAGTGTAGTATATCACAATCCTAAACTGTATATAATGCAGTATATCACAGTCCTAAACTGTATATAGTGTAGTATATCACATCCCTAAACAGCATACGGCGTAGTATATAACTATCCTAAACTGTATATAGTGTAGTATATCACAATTATAAACTGTTTAGTGTCGAATATCACAATTCTAAACTGTATATAGTGTACGTATAGTAGACAATTCTAAACTGCATATAGTGTAGTATATCACAATCCTAAACTGTATATAGCGTAGTATTTCACAATCCTAAACTGTATATAGTGTAGTATATCACATTCCTAAACAGCATACGGCGTAGTATATAACTATCCTAAACTGTATATAGTGTAGTATATCACAATTATAAACTGTTTAGTGTCGAATATCACAATTCTAAACTGTATATAGTGTAGTATATCACAATTCTAAACTGCATACAGCGTAGTATATCACAATCCTAAACTGTACATAGTGTATTATATCACAATTCTAAACTGTATATAGTTTAGTATATTACAATTCTAAACTGCATACAGCGTAGTATATCACAATTCTAAACTGTATATTGTGTAGTATATCACAATCCTAAACTGTATATAGTGTAGTATATCACAATTCTAAACTGTATATAGTGTAGTATATCACAATTCTAAACTTATATAGTGTAGTATATCACAATCCTAAACTGTATATAGTTTAGTATATCACAATTCTAAACTGCATACAGTGTAGTATATCACAATCCTAAACTGTATAAAGTGTAGTATATCACAATTCTAAACTGTATAGAGTGTAGTATATCACAATTTTACACTGCATACAGCGTAGAATATCACAATTCTAAACTGTATATAGTGTAGTATATCACAATTCTAAACTGCATACAACGTAGTATATCACAATTCTAAACTGCATACAACGTAGTATATCACAATTCTAAACTGCATACAACGTAGTATATCACAATCCTAAACTTTTTAGTGTAGTATAATACAATCTTAAACTGTATATAGTGTAGTATATCACAATCCTAAACTGTATATAGTGTAGTATATTACAATCCTAAACTGTATAAAGTATAGTATATATCAATTCTAAACTGCATACAGTGTAGTATATCAGAATCCTAAACAGTATATAGTGTAGTATATCACAATTCTAAACGGAATACAGCGTAGTATATTACAATCCTAAATTGTATATAGTGTAGTATATCACAATCCTATACTGTATATAGTGTATATATCACATCCTAAACTATATATAGTGTACAGTATCAAAATCCTAAACTGTATATAATGTAGTATATTACAATCCTAAACTGTATATAGTGTTGTATATCACAATTCTAAACTATATATAGCGTAGTATATCACAATTCTAAACGGCATACAGTGTAGTATATCACTATTCTAAACTGCATACAGCGTAGTATATCACAATAAAAAACTGCATACAGTGTAGTATATCACAATTGTAAACTGCATACATGTAGTATATAACAATCCTAAACTGTATATAGTGTAGTAAATCACAATCCTAAACTGTATATAGTGTAATATATCACAATCCTAAACTGTTTAGTGTCGAATATCACAATTCTAAACTGTATATAGCGTAGTATATCACAATTCTAAACGGCATACAGTGTAGTATATCAAAATTCTAAACTGCATACAGCGTAGTATATCACAATAATAAACTGTATATAGTGTAGTATATCACAATCCTAAACTGTATATAGTGTAGTATATTAAAATCCTAAATTGTATATAGTGTAGTATATCACAATCCTAAACTGTATGTAGTGTACTATATCACAATTCTAAACTGTATATAGTGTGTATATTACAATTCTAGACTGTATATAGTGCAGTATATCACAATCCTAAACTGTATATAGTGTAGTATATCACAATCCTAAACTGCATACAGTGTAGTATATCACAATTCTAAACTGTATATAGTGTAGCATATCACAATCCTAAACCATTTAGTGTCGAATATCACAATTCTAAACTGTATATAGTGTAGTATATCACAATTTTAAACTGTATATAGTGTAGTATAATACACTTCTAAACTGCATACAGTGTAGTATATCACAATTATAAACTACATATAGTGTAGTATATCACAATCCTAAACTGTATATAGTGAGTATATTACAATCCTAAACTGTATATAGTGTAGTATATCACAATCCTAAACTGTATATAGTGTAGTATATTACAATCATAAACTGTATATAGTGTAGTATATCGCAATCCTAAACTGTATATAGTGTAGTATATCACAATCCTAAACTGCATACAGTGTAGTATATCACAATTCTAAACTGCATACAGCGTAGTATATAACAATCCTAAACTGTATATAGTGTAATATATCACAAAACCTTAAACCGTTTAGTGTCGAATATCACAATTATAAACTGTATATAGTGTAGTATCTCACAATTGTAAACTGCATACAGTGTAGTATATCACAATCCTAAACTGTGTAAGGTCGAATATCACAATTCTAAACTGCATACAGCGTAGCATATAACAATCCTACACTGTATATAGTGTAGTATATCACAATCCTAAACTGTATATAGTGTAGTATATTAAAATCCTAAATTGTATATAGTGTAGTATCTCACAATCCTAAACTGTATGTAGTGTACTATATCACAATCCTAAACTGTATATAGTGTAGTATATTACAATCCTAAACTGTATATAGTGTAGTATATCGCAATCCTAAACTGTATATAGTGTAGTATATCACAATCCTAAACTGCATACAGTGTAGTATATCACAATTCTAAACTGCATACAGCGTAGTATATAACAATCCTAAACTGTATATAGTGTAGCATATCACAATCCTAAACAGTATATAGTGTAATATATCACAATCCTAAACCGTTTAGTGTCGAATATCACAATTCTAAACTGTATATAGTGTAGTATCTCACAATTGTAAACTGTATATAGTGTAGTATATCACAATTCTAAA